>NC_064816.1:21713137-22050717 GCF_023721935.1 Panthera uncia
GGGGACGATCAGTAACAGTAGGATAGAGGTGGAGAGGCCAGCCCAGCTCTTTGGGCTAAGTTGCAGGAGAAGGGGCAGAGGAGTCAGCTGAATGGGGCAAGAAGCACCTTGTTTCCTACAGTCACACCTCCATGGCAGCCGCAGGAAGGTCCAGAGGCTATTTACTGGCCACATTTATCTTCAGCGTGCCTCCTCTTCACACAGTTTGGAGTTCCTAGAGTGGGCCAGAGGGACTGAATGGAAGCATCAGGAAGCAACTTTGCAACTGTGAGGATTGTAAGGACCTCTTGAATGTGTTGTCAAGAGAAACTGTCTCCTCCTGGGGAATATTCTGGTTGTAAATTACAGAAACTCATATCAACTCAAAAGAGATTACCGTGTTGAATAAGAGTCCCTGAATCCACTCTAATAAGATGTAAATAAACAAGAAGATATAAGTAGATAGGTAGATACATAAATAAATGATAAGGGAAAGCTTTTACAGTAGAATACCAACTAATAAATATAGAAGAAATAGTGGAGATAGAAGATTATAGTAATAATTCAGACAGGAATCTTTAATGGATGCTAAACCTAGTAGGAACGGGTTTGATGAAGAACAGAATATTGACAATTTCAAAGTATCTGCCCACAAATTACTTACTAATTACAAAGGGGAATATAGCAACTTTACATGGAGAAACCTGGCAGACACTTCCTTAAACAGGTAATCAAAATTAATATCACTGATGACAAGACACAGGGACATCAAGTGCCTCCAGATGTGTGTTGAGCCTTAGGACAGCATCCCTATGTAGAATTCTTGCCCAGAATGTGTAACCTGAATCTAATTATAATAAAACATAAGACAAATCTAGATTGGGGAATATTCTACAAAGCAACTGGCTAGACTCTTCAAAAATTCCAAAGTCAAGAAAGACAAAGAGGGGCGCCTGGGTGGCTCAGTAGTTTAAGTGTCTGACTCTTGATTTTGGCTCGGGTCATGATCTCGTGGTTCATGGGTTCGAGCCCTGCATTGGGCTCTGCACTGATGGTGTGGAGACTGCTTGGGATTCTCTCTCTCCCTCTTGCTCTGCCCCACCCCTGCTCGCTCTCTCTCTTGCTGTCTCTCTCTCTCTCTCTCTCTCTCAAAATAAATAAACATGAGAAAAAAAAAAGACAAACGTTGAGGACTTGTTCCAGACTAAAGGACACGAAAGACACATGACAATGAAATGCAATGCTTGATCCTAAATTAGATTCAGAACCCAGAAGCAAAGATTTGAAAATGGACCCTGCATTAGATGATAATAATGTATCAATTTTCTGTTGAATTTTCTGATTTCTGTGTATTGTGCTTATATAAGAGAATGTCCTTTTCTTGAGTTTTTCTGGAGCAAACATTTGCACCCACTGGTCCAAGAAATGAGTTTGTAGGAGAGTGAAAAAGATTATTGGAAGTCAGGACTTGTTTGGAAAATCTGGTGTTGATGGCTCATACAGTCAATTTTATTCTGAGATCAGTTGTCTACAAAACACGAGTGGGCAAGAGAGGGAATAATTTAATGACTTGAGAGGGTTATTTATCCTTCAGCAGAGAACAAATGTTGTGTGGTTTAGGTCAACTAACCTAGAGACACTCTTTTTTGTCCCTTGAAAGCTAGTGTTCCCTTCAAGAGTGCTCTGACTTCCTATTAGGAAGCTTTATAGTGGAATTCTGGTGTAGCAAACAGATTCCCTTGTCAAATGTGGTGCTGTAAGGATAAATGCAGCGTTGGCATCTCTTTTCAAAAAAAAAAAAAAAAAAAAAAAAAAGAGCGACCGAGAAAAGAGCCTTTGGAGTGTTACAGTTTTTGTTCTCTTGGGAACAAAGAAGGGGAGCCCAGTTTTTCCTCCCTTGGTCATCTGTTTTGTATAAGGTACAACAGAAATATTAGGGGCTACATTTGTGGTCTGAACTAGAGTAGAGGTTAAGAAAATCTGTCAGTATTACAGAGTATCATTTACTACCTGGACCTCAGACCTTGGTGAAATCTTCTCTGGCTCAGAGTAAACCATGTGTGCTTTTGAGAGAACCTATAAGAGAGAGGCCTTTGAGAAAATGGATGTGCATGGAAGAATGTGTGTCTTCTGAGATGAAGGTTTTGAAGCCGGGAAGCTTCAGTGCTATTAAGTGCAGGTCTTAACAGCTTGGATGTCAGCCTTGTTGCTATCACCGAGGTAGCAGGTCCGTGTACGGGCTCTGGGTTTATAGCTACGACAGTCCATTAGAGCTGATCAATTGTTAATCTGGGTTCCACTGACCTCTTGGCAACCCCTGCCAGTGGATTGTTTTTATCAAAAAAATTTCAGACTACCATCTGCTCACAGTGAGATAATGCTAAGGACGTCCCTGTGCTATTAGCTCAGGAAGAGCAGAGGGAGCTGGGGGGTCTGTTTTCCTACAGAAAAAATAAAAGTGCTTTTGTGAAATTTCCTCAACTTTGTAGCTTCAAGTTGTAGCTCCCTCCTCTTTGTTCCCTACATAGAAAAGAAGTGATAAGGTCTGCCTCTTATTTCAGGTTAAATTGGAGCCTTTGCCTCGTTGCACCATTCAGGAGCTTTGGAAGTGAAGAGTTTGTTTTCCATTGGTAGAATCATCAAAAATTACCACAAGAAAGTCATGTGTCTTTTATTGTCAGGATTTTATTTTTCATTTAAATTTTGTCTTACAGTTTCTCTAGAGGTTTAACATTTTTCTCATGGGCTTATGGCCTTCACATCATCAGTGTCCTTTGTAAGGTCCGTAAACATAGAATTAACCGTTCTTGACAAAAACTGTACTGGGGCAACAGGTAAAATACAACGTTGGAAGGGTAGCATGTGTGAACAGCCCACAATGCAGTGTCCTCCATGGAAACCAGACCTGCCTGGTCATCTTTAGTGGCTGGAAAACTTGACTGTTGACACTGGGGTCAGTTCAGCCCTCTGGCTTGTCCCTCTCTATGGGAGGCCTGTGGGTTCTAGATGGGCCTTACCTTGGTTTTGTCCTCTATTCTCTGGTATCTCTCCCTTTGGGCAACTTATAATTGATATGAACAGAGGCTATGTTAAAATGGCATCTTTGCTTTTTTATTTTGTGCTTTGAATTAACATAGGTTTTTTTTTTAAATATAAAGCTTATATGAGGTTGATAATTGTAATGTGAAGAGTTGAAGAAAAGAACCTGTGTCTTAATTATCACATGTGATTATTGTAGCGTTTCATTATTTTGATGCCAAACCCAACTGGAGTTAGGGAGAGAGTGGTGGGAGCAGACCCTAGGCCGGGTTATCCTAGCTACTAATGAATTTCCAGAAAACTAGGTCTACATATATAGTAGAACTTGGAGAGAATGCTTCTCCCCAACCTTGCTTACTCTTTCTTTTTGGGTTTTTCCATTGGCAGCGAAGAAGATGGAAAAAAAAAGTCCTTTTGACAGTTTACTAAAAACCTGCTTATCTTTGAACCGCAAACATATTTTCTTTGAAAGCTGTCTCCAATAAGTGCCAATTGCACAGAGCTGGTGCACAGCAGAAAAAAAATGTGGTTTTGAATTGTGTATCCTGCAGAAGCCTTTTCCATTGCAAAGTTTTCTATAATAATTTTTCTTTGTTATTTTGTAAGTAATAGGAAAATAAAAAGCCTGGTGATATGCAGAAGGATAACAAAAGTGTAAGTGGGAAGGAACTGGGGAACGGAGTGTCTTGAACGTCCCTCCTTGTCATCCTCAAGCCTCAGACACCTACCTTGCAAACACCGTGGACTGACTTCAACGTTGGGGTGAGGGATTTGGAGTGGGAAGGATGCAAAGACCATGAGGGGAAATCTCCCAGCGGTTGGGCTGGTGGGACGCCAGCCTCCATACTTGTGGGGCCGCTTCCCATGGCCACCTCCTGGCCACCCCTGGTGCAGCATGAGGTCCCTGTTGAGGGAGACCCAGGTGAAGGATGGGGGCCCGTTTGGGAGCCCCAACATCCTCCGCTGTAGGCCACCTGTGTCACCATTCACTGGGAGGAGGAAGCCTTTCCTGGAAAGGATTAGGAAGGGCAGTGGAGCATCAGGGCAGACCTGTCCTTTTCCCTGACAGTCTTTCCCTGCTGGCCAGTGAGGCATTGCCCTGGGGAAACCCGCACGTTGTGGACGCAAGCCAAGGACGGCTTTAGTAGAAGTTCTTCCCGAGCGGAGGAAATCACAGTCCTCAGGGGCTTTTATAGTTATTCCTGACAAGCCCCAGTCTATCCTCATCCTTTTTGCCTGAGCAAGGGGTTGGCTCCTTGCAGAGGGAGGAGGTGGAGCACAGAAGCCCAGGCCCCGGAATTAGAAAATGGTGCTTTTCATAGAGGTAGCGAATTGACTTTCTGTGCATAAGCAAGAAGGAGAGGGGTCACATCTATAGGAAAATAAATGAAAACAGAAGGAGATTTTCACACTTCCTATTAAAATAAGTGTTCCCCCCACCTCCGCCACTTTTTTCTGATCTAACTTCTGAGAACATGCCTATTGTTTTTTTTTTCTTTCTTTTTATCAGCTTGGCAGGGGGTCACAGTCTGCATTTTAAGATATTACATTGGGATGTTTCTTAGGGGCCACATGTCGTCTATGCACAAGACTGATGTGTAAATAGTTTCCCAAGAATCCTTAAATGTGAACATTCTAACATCAAAGTCACTCTGTGTACACAATTGTACTTGTTCATTTGGTTAGAACGTTATGACTTTACATAAGGTCAGGGCATGATTGAGCTTTGTGTTAATCAGTTGTCTGGTAGTCACATGTTATGCACAGGACCCCGACTGTTGGTCATGTGGAAGTGGAAGAAGGGGTGGCAGGTGGAGCCTCAGCTTGACCCAACACAGAGAGCCTTGGCCTAGAGATCTTGAAATGTCGGTTCTAGTAGTTCTTGTCTACCCAGACCATTTACATGCTCAAAGATCTGCTACTGTGGTCTCTTTGCTCATCCATGAAATGATGTACTTGTAAGGTCCAGATGATTTCTAAGGTTTCATCCATCTCTCGTGGGCTGTGAAAATTCAACAAGTAGTTGTCCATAACCTCTGTGTCAGGCACTGTGCTATGCATATGGCCACGAGTGCTAAGCCGATGCTGTCCCTGTTCTCACATAGCTCACCATCTAACAGCAGCGACTGATATTAAAACTGTGGTGACATAAATAATTATTACATTTGAATCTGATAAATGACATGAAAGAGAAGTACAGGGCATTATCGCAGTGCACAGCTAGCAGACCTCCCCTAATCTGTGCACCTAGTTCAAGGGACCTTGGAGCAAAGACTCATCCGAGAGTGGGTCTTGATTGAGTGGAGATTCAAGGTTTGCCTCCATCACAGCTAGAAGAAATGTCTCCAGACACAGAGAACCCATAATATCTTTATTTTCCATAAGTGCAAAATTAAAATTATTTGATCTGTTTTCCATATGATAATTTTTCTCACTTCTGAACTCTGATGATACTTTATTTTTGCCTCTTTTTTGATGCTTACCGTTTTCTGTTCTGTTAATTTTATTCACGTATGTCTATTTTTTGCTTAACTTAACATTTAGGACTGAGTACAGGACTGGGTACATGTTAGACCCTGTTCTAGGTTGCGGGACTTCCACAAACTGAGATGTGACCCTTATAACCCAGGAAAATTCTAATCTATCTTTTTAAATGTATGCATGTGTATGTATGCATAGTGTGTGTGTGTGTGTGTGTGTGTGTGTGTGTGTGTGTGTATGTATGGTTGCTATAAGGATTACAGTGAGCATCCTTAAGTGTACAGTGTATCTAGACTTAATTTAGTGTATGAAGTACCACTTCACCTGGAAAAAGAACTTTTCACCAGTGTAATTCTACTTAACTACCATTCTTTATGGTATTATCATGTATTGTACTTCTATGTGTTATAAATACCATAATAAATGTTATTTTTATTTTGTTTTATTTTTGGTTTAATCAGCTATTTCCAAAAAAAAAAAAAAATTAAATAAGAAGAAAGATAGCAATATATTTACCCACACATTTTCCATTTCTGGCACTCTTCATTCCTTCCAATGGATTTGAGTTTCCATCTGTTATCATCTTGAGGCTGAAGAACCTCCTTTAGCTCTTTTTAATTAAAAAAAAATTTCTTTTTTTGCATTGCAGGTCTGGGAGCCACAACTTCTCTCAGCTTTTGTTCATCTAAAAATATCTTTATTTCACCTTCAGTTTTGAAGGGTAATTTTGCTGGTTATAGAATTTTTATTTACGTTTTTTTTAGCACTTTGAAGATATAATCCCATTTTATTCTGATCTTTAATGTTTTAATGATATGTCAGCCATCATTTTTATCTTTATTTTTTATCTTTTTTATCTATTTTTATCTTTATTCCTCTATACAGTAAGTCATTTTTCTTTGCTACTTTCTTGACTTTTCTCCTTATCTTTGATTTTCAGTGTACTGTATAGTATGATAAGTTAATGATGTTTCTAGATGTGATTTTCTTTGTATTTATTCTCCTTGGAGTTTCCTGAGACTGTTGAATATTGTCACCATGTTTGAAAAATTTTTAACAATGTTTTCTTCAAAATTTTACTTACCCCATTCTCTTTACATTTCCTCCTAGCACTTAAGTCACATCTATGTTGGATTGCTTAATATTGTCCACAGGTCATGATAGCTCTTTTTATCATTTGTTTCCAACCCATGTTCTATTAATTAGTCTCCAGGTTCACTAACCCTTTCTTCTGTATTCTCTAATCTGCTGTCAGACTCTTTCATTGATTTTATATGTTGTATGTTTAGTTCAAGAATTATCTTTTTTTTTAATTTTTAAGTTTATTTTGAGAGAGAAAGAGAGAGCATACAAGTGGAGGATGAACAGAGAGAGAGGGAGAGAGAGTCCCAAGCAGCTCCACACTGTCAGTGCTAACATCAAGAGTTGGATGCTTAACCAACTGAGCCACCCAGGTGCTCCAGTTTGAGGATTTTCACGAAATCTTTTTTATAATTTCTCTTTCCTGCTGAAATTCCTAATCTATGCACTGATTATAGTCATATTGTTGTTTTATTTAAGTCCTTAAACATACCTAAGAGCTGTTTTAAATTTCTTCTTTGGTAATTCCAGCACCTGAGTCATTTCTGTTGACTCGTTTTTTTCTTTTGAAGTGAGGGTTTTTTCCCCCCTTATTCATGTGTCTGGTGATTTTTCATTGTATGCTGGACATCATAATTGTATCTTTGATTTTTATAAATTTTCTCATCATAACTTAATTCGATCCATGTGGTAGGTGTTCTAAAAATAGCAAATTTATTGAATTTGATTAAATTAGTAGGAAACACTTATTGAAGAGATGAAGAGACAAAATTATATATCATATAGCAGGAAAGCCTCCAGTGATTTGATATTCTGTATTCTAACATCACCTAAACAGTGAGTACAAAGACTTCTTTGTTCCAAAAGTACCACAAAAGATCATTTTCTAGCTGAAAGAATAAGTGCATTTTTGTTGATAAAATTAAACTGTAAATTTTGTTTCTCAAAACCTTATCATTTTTATAGCTTAATTATCTTAGTACAATTATGTGTTCTAAATCCAAATAAAGGTGTTAATAAATTTAAAGACAAAAAATGCAACTAAATAGCAAAAATAATTGGTTTTGTTTGACCAGTCATCTTACTTTATAGATCAGAGGGGGAATATTGCATTGTTTGCTCCTTTCAAAGTTATTTTTTATTTGCATGTACATTTCCATATTAGTGACCTTCTTTTTTCTTTGCTACTTATGTGTTTAGAAACTCTGGGTCTTTAATTTAATTTCATTAACAATCTAGTAAAATGCCTGTGTGTTTTCCTCATTGTCCTAGTTTTCCTTGTCACAACATTCTTTTTTTCTATCATGACCATCTATATCTCAAATTGTAGGTAATAATGGTTATAGAAATGTGAATTACTGCTTTTGAGAGCACTTTCTTTCATACCGAAGTCATTGGTTCTTTTGTGATTCTTTTAACTTTTGGATTTTCTCAACTGGCATTTCTCAAAGCTGGGAATATTTACTTAAGATAAATATTTGCTTAAGACACATTTGTTTTAAATAATATATTTTAAACACATGAAACACCACCAGTTTAAACTTTATTGACCATTCCAATTTACAAATACTTTTAAAATTTAGTTAATTATTTTCACATGCACAATCTGATTGTGGTGTTTCAGACATCAGCCAGTTTGGCTAAAGGGGACATTTTGGGACACTAGGGCCACCTTGGTATATCCACATTAATGTTAGGTAGACACTTGGTGGTTCTGTTAATCATAATATTCAGAGTCCCACAGAACATTTACAGAAACCTTAGTGTCTTTCATTAAGATAGCTAACTGCAGAGGTCATTGGCAGAACCCAGAAATTATCTTGGATCTTTCTCCAGAAAATTCTTTGGCAGCAGTGGCAGTGTCCGTAGGTTGCTGATTTTTCACCAAGGATCTTTGTGGTCTAGGCATTTGGCAACTGCTATCGATTTTTTAAAGTAAAACTTGAACTTGGTGGCAATCCAGAAAGTAGGCAACTCAACAGAAATTTTCTAATCTCACTTAAACCTGTTGATTAAGCACCTAATATATACACAGGTGAATTAATTCTCACCTTTTATACTTTCAGGTTAGTTTGTGATGTGGTTTTCATAATGCATACAACATGGATGGATTTCCCTTATGTATATGTTTCTAACTATATCAGTAAGGTTATGTTTAATGGTTTCTATTAAATCCTTATATCTTATTAAGAGATTTTTTTTTTCATTTCATAAGTTTCTGGGTCAGAATTTACCAGAATTTATCAAAGGATATGGTAATCCAAATTCTTCAAATTGAAATTTCTTACATGACTGACAACTTTAGGACATTTCTCCTTGCTGGTTAATAAACATGAATAGAATATGTTAACTATGATAAGAATAATAGACACAAGTATGTATTAAGTGCAGGCACTGGCTTAAGTGCTTAACAGGCATTATTTCATTTATTTTCCTTTCCATGATTCTGTGAGATAGATACTGTTATGATCTCTGTTTAATATATGGAGAACCAAGATTGAGAGATGACGTGATGTGTCCATGGTTTTACAACAGTGAGTGAGTGAGCCAGAATTCATACCCAAGTCTGATGGCCCTAAAGACCAGTAAGTTATGTGGGGTTATGGAGCCACAGGTTTTAATATTGACCTTAATTTTCGCTGGACAACATCTTGTAAGGAAACAAATTTAAGATGAAAGTTATCATGGGTTATTGAAAAGGTCTGTCAAATTCTTCAAAAAGAAATACTTTAGAGTGGTAAATTCTGACCCAGAAACTTATGAAATGAAAAAAAAATCTCTTAATAAGATATAAGGATTTAATAAAAATGATCAAACATAACTTTACTGATATTGTTAGAAACATATACATAAGGGAAATCCTTCCTCACCTGGAAATTAGATCTATCCTCTGCACAGTAACCGCTGTGACCTTTTAAGATGTAAATAGGGTCAATACATATTTGCTTATTACGCCTACACTGTTCTCATACTTAGAATACAAAATGAGCTCTCCATATACCTACAGAGTACTACACACTCTACTCGAGATGTGCATTAACAGGCACCTCCAACTGTGTCTTTGTGCCTTCTCTGCCCCTGACTCATTTTCTTCTTTTCCTGGAGCACACCAGTAGGGTTTGCTTGTTTGTTTTCTGTTTCCTCCAGAAAAACATGAGCTCCATGAGGGCAGGCACCTGACTTGTGGTTGATGTCCACAAGTACTGATTAGAATTAATGGAAATTTCTAATGGTAATATAATTACTAAAATCCACAGCTGACTGGTGATCACTAGGCTTGTGCATTCTTAGTAATTCTTGAAGCTGTCATCTGTTTATTTTCATTGGAAAGAAATTTGATCCTTTCTTCAAATAAATACTAATGGCTTGACCAGAAGTGATTTAATTATTGCTGTAATATTCAAAGATGTTTTCATATATTAATGGCAGCCATTTATTGAAAGAGTTGGCTTTTGATATCACTTGTAATAAATTCATGAATTTGCTAATTTTCCTCATGCAAATAATAGTTTTCTGCCATTCAATATGTAGTTACAAATATATGAATATGCTAATTAAGTATAAACTAGACAATTAATTATATTTATTGAATATTGTATTAAACGAATGTACTTTTTTTATTAAACAGGTTATTTATTAAACAGGTATGTACTTGTAGAAAAACATGTTTAAACTTGGAAAGGAGAAAATTTAGAAGGGAAACATGCTCTTAAAACTTGGGTTTCCTCTTTGAAAAGGAAATCATCTGAATCTTTGTGTCTACCAGAAAGTGAACTTCTAACATTATCATCTCCTTGGAATACCTGTAATAGCTGTAACAGTTAGCCAGTCCCTCATGAAAAATCCTAGATCTCGTTGCACTTGTCCATAGCAAAATAAAATAGCAACGAAATAAATAAATAAAATTGAAAACAAAACAACCTTTCTCATGTTGGGGTAGTCATTAATGGTGGGAAAAAATATTCTTCCTTTAAGTATTTCATTAGGTAGCCAGCAGCCTGGAAGTTTTGCTCATCAGCTGTGTGACCTTGGGAAAGTCATGTGTCCTGCCAGACCTCATGTTACTTCGTGTTACTGGGGACAGGGGTGTTGCTGGCTTGATTTTCCTTCCTGATCTAGAACTACCTAGGTCAATAAGATTGTGACATTTCACATGAGAAGGATAGCAATCATTTGTCCTTAGGTTGCATGCTCATTCTTTTAGGGAATCCAGCAACTTCTAAGCATAACCATTGTTGTAAGGGAAACATCTCTGAGAATAAAATTCTTTTTCTTGTTTTCCCTCCTTCTAAATAGATACAAACTTTGTACTTTAAACTTGAAAAAGGGAGAAATTTCAAGAAAAGATAGCTTGATTGGATTATTTCCAGATGCCCCCATAAATAATTTAATTATGTTAGATTTAAAGAGGTTCTTATGAGTAATATCCTTTGTGTGTGTGTGTGTGTGTGTGTGTGTGTGTGTGTGTATGTGTGTATGTAGGAGCACATGTGTGCAAGTGTATGTGTGTATGCATGTATGTATGCTTGTGCGATTGCATGTATGTATGTATGTGTGGTATGCGTGTGCATTTATGTGTGTATTTGTATATATGTTTGTATACTGGGTATGCATGTGTGTATGTATATGTGCACATGTGCATTTATGCATGTGTATGTGTGTGTGGGGGGGTGTGATTTTAGGAACCTAACTGTGGAACCGAAATGACTTGCTTCACTCCACCTTAGTTTTCTGTAGAGTTAAAGAAATTCAGAACCAAATGAAACCTTTGCTCTGACATATTTGGAAGTGATTATGTTGTGCATATGAATGTGTTCATAATTTATACTTCTTCCTAAAAGGTTTCAGGTGGCTGAGAACATACAACCACCACGAAGAAAACTTTTTTCTAGGTTTTAGAAGCTTTTGTCATCATTCTACATCATGAGATTGGCTGACATGTAGTGGTAGTTCTGATTCAAGGAAGCAAGAATGGAGAGGAGGAGACGGATTTACATTTTCATAGTAATATTCTCTGAAACTCAGGTCAAGAGCACAATGAGCCACAACCTACTTTCATCTGGTCAAAATGCTTTTTTGATTATGAGGAAATAAAAGAAGATTCATATTATCTGACAATTAAGAATCTGGATGAGCTGTCCAGAGAATGTCTTCTAAAGGGTGAAAGACACTGGTTTCAGTCTTGGCCTTTTTTCTTTACTAGTGATGAGACCAAGGGCAAATTCCTTAGCCTGTTGGACTCTTAGTTTCTTCTTCTGCATAATTCGGTTGGTGATACTCTCCTTAAGGGCATCAAACTTCCATAGGGGTTTAGACCACACGAGGTATTTAGCACACTGTCTAGTACAGAAGATGATCCCAGTTTGGGGTAACCGTTAGCATCATTGTGATTATTATTTTGGCCAATACTCTTGAAATGCAGAGAAATTAATCCCACTTGTAATTGCATATGTGGTCTCTGCCTCCTTTGAGGACCGTGAGCTCTATAAGGCAGATACCACATCTGTTTTCCGGCATTATGATTGGGCTAAGGCACACAGCTGGCACTCAGTAAATACCTGAAGAGTGACTGACTGGGGGAGAAAAATGAAGGATCATCTCAAGAGTTAGATACCCATTAGGAAGGAGGTTAAAAGCATCACTTGGCAAAGAGAAAAAATGCAGTGCTGCTGGAACTGGTAGTAACTTTGCAGCAGGAAGGCTGCCCAGGCTTAGAATCTGAGCCGTTTCCAGCCTCTTTGGGAGGCTGGTGAATCACAGGATTGGGTGTTTTGTGTCCACCCAGGGGCTGAACTCAGATCACCTTTGGCCATACCTGTGCCCTCCTGGGTACGCATGGCGGATAGTCAGAAGCAGGGAGAGCAAAAGACGTGGAACAATATCCCTTTGTAATCATCAGCCGGTTTTGGAGCACGAGGCTAACTAATTGTGCAGTTTGGTTTCATTGTTGTCTAAACAAGTTTCCTTACATGTCAGATGAGAAACAAACAGGAGACTGCTGCTAGGACATATTTTATATTCCTGTTCTAGTTTCATTAATAGCTCTAAAGGAAATCTCTCTTGTAACTACCTTGAGTATTCTGTCTTCATTATTAAATACCAGCCATTTTTTATATCCTACACCTCTTTTTGACTCTCTGTGCCAAATTTTTCTGTGACCTTCTAAATAAAAAATGACATTGAACTATAGAGCAGGTGGTTTTCTGGGAGCATGCCTTTCTCATTTAAATTTCCAGAAGCACCACCATGCTCTTAGAAATGTCTTTAGCAGGGAGAGATGTCTGGAATCTATGTCTTTATTTATTTCACTTCAGAGACAACATTAACTATCAGGTTAATAAACTCAGCAAAATTCTCTTTAGTTGGGAGCCACCTAAATGGACTTTGTGCGTCTCTTATGTCATAACCTCAACTGCAGGTTTTAACCTTGAATCTCAATCACACCCCCTGCCAGGTCCACATCCTGCCTCAGGATATCATTCCAGAGGAGTCACAGGATCTTGACTCAGAGTAAGAGGTGTGACTTAAACTTTAGCCTGTCGGGTGAGGTAACGTTTGGGGGAGGTTGGTGTTATTGCTTCCACTTCATGAATGATAGAACTGACGGTTAGAAAAGTTAAATAAATTACCCGGTTACATGGGACGATGTGGTGGACCTAGGGTCGGAAATTAACTGGTTTTGATTCTATGAACAGAGTATTAACACTTTCTAGAAAGCATCCTTTGTTTATGGATATTTATTTCCCTGGTCTTTCTTAGAGCTGGTGTTGAGTGATTGGAAGTTGTAATGACTTTGGAAAGCAGACTATCAAAGGCATAGGTTGAATTCAGTTGAGTCAGGTAGGTGTTGTTTTTATTTCCTTGCTCCACTGGGCTATGTACAACATCTTCTGCAGTGTTTGATGCTATTGTTGCTATTGTTCCTACATTTTCTGAGGTCACCCTTTACAGTCCACGGGATGCTCTCCCCAGGGGGTACGGAGCTCTGCTCTCAGATGAAGCCAGAGGCACCTCTGGAGAGATGTTGCTGCAGTGAGCTTGTTGATGGTGTGTGGGGACATCTGTAATCTACAGCATTTCTGTACCAAGGGCCCTGAGTATTTACTCACTCACTGATTCATTCATTCATTCATTCATTCATTCATTCTTTTCTTGGATCCACCTGCCAAGGAAAAGATTTCAGAATATTTCCTCTGAGCTTTGTGAGAGCAGGCAGGAAGCCGGCAGCAATTGGAGGTGCCTGATGCAGTCTGTCAGACACGCTGTGCTCTCTTTGTTTCTTTCCCTTGCCTTTTTTCCTCTCATCTTTAAGTCTAATAGACTAAAGATGGGGAAAAGGTGGAGCAGGTGACTCCTGCTCCTGAGCAAGGAAGTCCTTCGGCGTCCCTTGGGAGTGTCTGCTGCTAAGATTCAGGTTACTGATGTACGTTCTTCCAACGTGGCAGCATCCAGCTCTAATTTGAAAAGTTCACCTGGACTCCATGAGGGGAGAGCTGTTGTTGTCGTATTTGCTTTTCTGAGAGAGGGAACCATTTTCTGCTGTATGGTTATCATGTTGAGGGTTGAGAACCCAGGCACGTTGGCGATAAGGATTTAATGAATACATATGAGAAGAGGAGATTCAGGCCACTGAGCAGCACATTGCCCTAGGCCACTTCCCATTTCAGGCTGGTGAGATATTTAGGGGAGTAAATTTCAGATGATCATGGAAGGAAAAATATTCAAGGGGCATTGGGGTGAGAGATACATTCTCATCTGCGTTTTCAACAGCAGGTAGGTGGTGCATGTCACTGACAACCTTGTGCATCACCTCTCAGTTTTGTCCGTTGTCTTTGTTTTTATAATTCACTTATAGCTTTAAAAAATATCATTAGGCCTGCCCTTGTGTTCATTATTCCACATGGCAGAGAAGATGTGCTTTTAATTTATTCTTTGCTTCTAATTGTAGTGTGTGCATGTCAGGGTTCACTGGCTAGAGAGAGAATGAGCCCTGCTTTTGTCAAGCAGATAATTGAACCTGGTAACGATTACTGTCAGAAATCCCCTGGGGTTGCGTTCATCCCTGTCCATTGTCCCTCATGGTGGTTTCCAGCATCTCGTGTGCTGGGACCCTGAGGACTTTCCCACGGGAAATAGCAAATCAGAGTCTGTGTGCTGCAGACCCCGAGTGCACTAACGTCGGTACCTTTTTTTTCCGGGTTTGTACCGGTCTCTCGTGCTAGGGACTTCTGAAGAGAACGTTTTTCAGTTTTGAAATGTTTAAAGAAATGTTTGCAGTACAGGCAACAAAGGACTAGTATCAAGGATAGAGACAGAGCTCCTCATACCGATAACAAAGATATAATAAAAACTCTGTCATAATAAAAACTCCTTCATATCAATTCATTGTAAAGAAGGAGCAGAAAAATGGGCAAAAGACGTGAACAGTCACTTGACAGGAGTGGAATCACATGGACCAAAAAAAGGTGCTCAGTTTCACTGATAAGCAAAAGCAAATTAAAGCAGTGAAATACCATTTTGACTGATCAGTTGGCAAAGTAATGGAGATGAGGATGATGATGATGGTGGTGGTGATGGTGATGATATCAGAGTGGGTAAGGCCGGGAACAGTGGGGCTGTGCTGGTACAGCCACCCGACAGGTTGGGTTTGCAGAAGTTTATAAAACTGAAAACGCACAGACCCTACGAGCCATCGACCCCACATCTTGTGTCTGCTTATAGAAACACTGCCGTGTCTACTTGTGCGGGAAAGGCTGAGACAGTGGCATATCCGTGCAATGGGATTCTAAGGGGTAGCTAAAAGGAATGAAGCAGATATATACAGGTAATTGCAAGGATGATGTCCAGAACATAGGTTAACTTTAAAAATCAAAGGCAGGGTTAAGAGCTATGTGTACAATACGATATAATTTAGGTTAAAAAGAAAACGATCATACAGATAGTGAGTGTTAATATATGTCTGTTATTATAGAGGAAAGGTCTGTTGGTTGCACCTGGGGAGGGGCCTGGTATTAGCACTGGAGTCAAAGGGGATGTGATTGTTATCTGGGATGCTTCTTATTTTATTACAAAAAAAAAAAATTGGGATAATCAAAGTTGAATTGTAAAGTTTTCTTTCAAGAGAGAAAGAAGAGATGGGTTGGTGGGCAAAGACCCATTAGTTGTGCTGCGTGCCTTGCAGTAGCTCCCATTGAAACCACTCCTTTTCATTCTCTTTATAAGGCCTCAGGATCCCACCGCCCTGGAGGGTTCTGGCAAAGATCAAACGGGATCTGTGTGCATCTTGCCCTCCCCTGCATCCTGGGCCCTGAGCATGGTGCCTGGCACAAGGCTGGCCCTGAATCATTATGTATCGGGTTGGCAGCAAATGTGAAGATCTGCCGTGGAGGGCTTTGTTGACCACGGCTGCAGGCATGTAACCGGTGATAGATTATTGTCATCTGCCTTGCTGTCAGAGGTGTCCTGGCTTTTGATTCTGGAGAGCCCACTCTGTATGTAGGTCTGGGTTTACCTAAGCCTCCATTTGCTTTCCTGAGCAGGGTGTCTCTTAGTCTGTGTAATAGAGGGGCCTCCTGCCCCTTTGTTTGAGGGCTCTCTGTGACCTGCCAGGGAGTGTTACAGCCAGAGCTGAATTCTTGGGCACATAGGGCCCCAAGCTTGGTTTAATGCTCTGCTGTTGCTATATTGCAGTTATTTTTTAGAATTAATTTGTTTATTTGTTTTTGAGCCCACAGCACATTCTTTCTGTTAATTGTACATTTGGGCCTGACTTAGTGTGTATAAATTATACATCAACCTACATAAAAGACAAAAGGAAATAGGATATGGTGACTTAAATAGAAATATACTGAAAATATTAAATTATGTACTTTGGCAAAATGTTACAATTTTCATTCTTCTTCCATTTCATTGAGAAATAATTTACATACTTGACTGTATAAGTCTGAGGCGTATAGCATGATGGTTTGACCTACGTGTATTGTAAAATGGTTAGCACAATAGATTCAGCTAACATCCATCTGATTTTTTGTCATCCTTACATTGGTATCTGCAATCTGCTTGTTTGGGTAATGGGCCTCCTCTTCCAGGTTTGCCTTGGCAGACTCAGTTCTTCAGCAGTCAGCCCAATGGAGGTTTCTGGGTGTGACTGCTGGGAATGTGTTTGGGCAGGTGGGACCTGCTATTATCTCTTTTCAGGAAAGGCAACTGCGAGAGCTCTGAGGACAGGGGTGGGGGTGTGCCTGGGTGACAACAGCTGGGTGGCGTTGTTGGCCCGGTCCCCCACCCGAGTGACTCTGTAGGAAGGGCGCTGTGCTGGCCTGGATTCTCTGGTCAGGCTTCCGAGACGGGTGGGCCTGGGCGCTATGTTCCATGTTAGGTGGGGCTATGAATTAGCTTCCCTGCCCTGGCAGGGTCTCAGGCCACGGCCCAGGGCTTGTACAGCTCATTGTTTGGGGGCCCGAGTTAGGCCCGAGTGCGCACCGATTTCCCTGGTTAGGGGAGGCCACCGGTTTTGCTCTGCAGACGGGGGAAGCCGTGGCCTATGCTCTGTGTTCAGAGTGCCACTGTCTGTAGGGCCGCTGAATGGGCTCTGCAGCAACCCCTGTGCTCTGTTAGGTTCCCGGGTCAGACAGGCCGAAGGCTCATTTCAGGGAAGGTCACGGCCACAGAGTAGACTCCCTGCCTGCCAGAGGCCGGGGGAGGAGCAGCTCTTAACCCAGCAAAGGGCTTGTTGTCCTAGCTCGGGTCAGCTCGCAGCCCAGTTCCCTGGCTGAACGGGGCCACGGGCCTTGCTCCGTCTGCTCTTCCCTCAGCTTGAGTGCCCCTGGGCCACACAGCTTCCAGGCGTGGTGCCAGCCCTCTAGTCAGGAGGGGCCTCCACGGTGGGCGCGGCTACGTCTCAGCCCCCTTGCCCGGGTGGGAGGTGGGGCACCATCCAGCCTCCTCTCAATTTCCCAACAGGCTCTCAAGATAGGAGGGGCCAGGAGCTCAACCTCAGCCTTGGCTATGCATCAGCCTTCTTGCCTGTGCACAGCACGGAAGCCCGCATGCCCAGTGCTGGCTGTGCCCTGGGGGCGAGGGGGATCAGCTCTGCCATCCTGCCTCTTGCACACGGCTGCCAGGAGTTGTGGCCAGCCCTTCTGGTCACATGGGACCAGAGCAGCTGGGGCTGTGACTCAGCACTTTGCATGAGTGGGGGCAAACTGGTCTCTGGACCACCCCAGAGCCCACCCCACCAAGATCTCCGGTCAGAGTCCGCCCCTGACTCGGTTGTGCAGAGGAAGAGAGCCGCCGGCTGGGGTCGCCGCTTGGGCACTGCGGGCGGGAACTCGGTCCACACGTGCTGGTTGTTGCCAGCCCCTCCCCTTCTTCATCACAGTCTGATCCCCAGCGTCTGGGCCCCGAAGATTCCCCTGAAGTCCCCGTAGTGTGAGATCAGGGTAGGGGCTCCCCCAAAGTGACCCACGATGCTGGGGAAGGTTGGTTGTCACCCCTGGGCTTTCCTTTCCAACCGGTAGGAACCGGAGGCTCTGGGGGATCTTCCTTGGGGTGGTCCTGCACTGGCCCGGGGGAGGGGAACGGGGTGCATGTGGAACTGCTCCTCTTACCCCCTAACGCTGTCTGTCTTGGTCTCTGTAGTGCGGGGGTGCTTCCCCCTTCTCTCAGTGACGTCTTGTTGGTGAGTAGATGTTGGCTGTTCTCACGAGGGGAGCAAAGTCAGGAACAAGCCATGTCACCATCTTAGTGATGTCAATACCCTTGAAAGTCTTAATAAATTTTGAATGAGAGGCCTGTGTTTTCCTTTTGCATTGTGCCCTCCCGATGATGTAGCCAGTTGTGGTTAGAGCGACTTCTGGTACCTGCCCCTGGCCAGGCAGGGAGTACACCTGATGAGAACCCTGGACCCTGGTTGGAAGAGAAGCTTTTGGCTCATGGCCCCAGAAAAAGCAGACAGCTCTGATGTTGAAGCAACAAAAGGAGCTCTTTATGGCAGCCCAGACTTTCATGTTTCTCAAAGGAGACCATGGAATCTGTTTGTGTTTTCACCCGGAGGGCAACAACCACTTTCTCCTTTTGTGCCTGAACACATGTTAAATGAGGACAGTTCCTGATGGGCCTGCCCCTCTCTGAAGGCAGGCTCTACTCCATGGCTGATGACGATGATGAGGCTTTCATCCAGCCAGTGGAGGTCTCTGGTTTGCATTTCAGTCAGGTCCTGAGCTGCAGACGGAGCCAGGACCTCCGGCGGGCTCTGCACGCTGTGCGACGGGGCCAGCGGCCAGGAGGCAGCCTCTGCCGCATGCCCAGCAGCTTCTGGACTGCCGTGGTCCACGCACTTGGATTTCTCCACACGGCCACTGTTTACCATTTCCATCATCTCCCCACATTCCTGCATCTCTACATCCTTGCGTCTCCCGTATCTTTGCACCTCTGCATCCTGGCATCCCTGCCTCCCTCACATCCTTTGCATCCCTGGACCCCCACATCTCTGCATCTCCATACTTCTGTGTGTCTCCATCCCCTCGTCCCTGCATCTCTGCACCCCACACCCCTGCATTTCCTGCATCTCCGTATCCCATCTATCTTATTCATGGAGCTGGACAAGGGGACGCAGGAGGAGGAGATGGGACGTACCCATGGTTGTTCCTCCTGCTTGAGGAGGCAAGCCCCAGTGTTCTGTAGTTTTAGTGAAGCGAAACTACAAGCGACACTGAGCTCCCTGAGCTGCAAGCGACACTGAGATCCCAAGCCCCAGGTCATCCCATAGCTCTGCTTTGTTACCCAGCATAGAGTCCAGCCTTTGGGAGATGTGATTCATTGAGTGATCCTCACTGCTCTTCCATGGACCTAGATTGGAGATGGACACATGGTCTCTTTGGGAACCCAGGTTTCAATGGAGAAGTTAAAATCAGCATATTCTTAACCTTGGGTACATTAGCCACCCCAGGGCACATTGGAGGTTGGTTGGTTGAAGTGAGAGTTAAGTTGGTCCTCTTGGTCAGACAGTTGAATTTAATGACTATAACACGAGTATATATATCCTGGACGACTCTCCAGGCACATGTTGATCTCTGGCGTATAGTGGGCAAGAGGTATGTCTGTGTCATCGATTTGCTAGTTGGAGAGAGCTGGTAGACACATTTTTATTTGTATTCTAAAGATGCAGGGTGTTTGCAAACTTTACTTCAGACACCAAAGTCTCATTTAAAATATACTTATTTTTCAAGAATGCCATAAAATAGCAATAATTTTATAGCTCCAAATTATTTTGATCTTTTTCAGCCTTCCATCTTGGTTATAAACTGTACTTTACGTGTCTGTCATAATATTTGCCTTTCCATTCCTTTTAACGGGTTGCGATATTTTGGAATCAATTATGCAATGCTTTTGTTTCTCACATTAAATAACCACCAATTCTTTCCTTAAATATTTTGAATATTGAAAATAATTTCTTAGGTGACATTAATTATGATGCACATCCCTGCTGAGCTATTCTTCCCTGGTGATATTAACGATAGTGTTTTGGCATTCCTGACTGGCTCTGTCATTAACCCATCATAAATACCAGCCCCAATTAATGTGCAGAAGTGAAATCAGTTGAGGAGTGAAATGTATGTGCAGCAAATAGAGAGTAGATGGTGTGTCTTTCCCTGGGGAACAACTGAATTTGTCAAGTGTCACATCTGAATTCTTAATGGTTTTCTTTGTGAAAAAATGCATTCTTTGATTTTTTTTTCATTTTACAAAATAATCTGTAACCACAGTTGGCAGTGATGTCTGTTTGCAAAATCTTACCCTTTGATTTCTTTCCATTCCGTTAAGTCAGAAAATCCTTTTTTGATTCAAAGATATGCCGTGTAGCTCCTTATTTATGTGTCTGCTCATATTCTCTCTACCTCTGTGTCTTCTTTTTACTCTTGATTTTTTTTTTTGCCTTTTCTGTCCTCTCTCTCATCCCTCCTCAATCTTTATCATTCACTCCCTCTTTTCCCTCCATCCTTCTTCCCTCCCTTTCTCCCTCCCTCCCACCTCCCTATCTCTCCTCGTGTTCTCTTACCCTCTTTATTTGTTTCAGAGTGTTGTCAATCCCCAAATAGTTGGGGACTATTTGTTTATTTGTATACTGTACTCAGCTCAGGATGAACTTGAGATGTTTACTGCCTTGTCACTTGGCATTGTAGAATGTCCCCAAGTCCTGTGCTTGTGGGTCATCAGTACATATCTGTTGATGAGTAAAATTTCTTGTAAAACAGATTTTCCAAAGTGTATAACAGAGGGCGGTTTTTTTAAATTTTTTTATTCTTGTCTTTTTTATTTATTTATTTTTTTTAATATATGAAATTTATTGTCAAATTGGTTTCCATACAACACCCAGTGCTCATCCCAAAAGGTGCCCAGAGGGCGGTTTTTAAATTAGCAACCGTCTCAGACACGTGTGCTTCCCTTGGGTCTCACATCCAACAATCAGCCGTTCGTTTGGTTGCGTAAGATGCACAGTGGAGGGCCTCTTCCATTATTGCCATGTGCTTGTGTGGGCTTGGAGTTCGGGATCCAAAAGTAGTTACTATATCTCCAAGTCAAGATACTTTTGCAAGTGAAAGAGGAGCTTTTGATAATTACTGTTGGACTACCCTGGGCAAAAATGGTAGGATTGCCAGGTAAAATATAGGGCACCTGGTCAAATTTGAAATTTAAATTCAACTGGGCATGCTTTGTTTTTATTTGTTCTCCTGGCAGCCCTATTTGTACTCATAAATACATGAGACATGCTCCCTGCCAGCACAGAGTTTACAGTCTAGTGATCCTAACTCCAGACTTGACCTTGGGCACTGTCCTGATGACTCCACCTGTCAGGACAATGCTGGTAGGTAGATGGTGCTTTCCAACTTAGCAGTGGGGAATTGGTAGGTTAATACCCTCCCCAAGGTCAGACATTAGGACCTGGGCAGGCAAGGTGGGAAATGGGGACCAGGACATCAGATCCAGCTACCTGCCAAGGCTTTGCCCTTCCCCCACCACACTCTCCTGCCTTCTGACCAGCATGTGACAGCAGTGAGCTCCTTTTGCAGGGTTTTAAGAGGTCTTGCCGAGAAGTGAAGAGCCTTCAACATTACTTCCCCACTGTTGGATTTTTTAGGCAGCAGGAGGCAACCAGCTGTTTTCACTGTATCAAACCCAAAACATGTCACACAGAAAAAATGTCAAGTCATTTTGAAAAATGTCTGAAGCATAATACGCTTGACAGGGGTGAAATAGCATTGGCCATAGTCACGTAATTACTACCTCAGTGTTTGTTTATGGTGCAGTCCTTTCTTCTTCCACTTGAATTATTTAAATCAATCTGAGCAACAGTACAGCTTTCTAAAACCCAGGTCTCGGCATGAACATCAGTTAGATAGTCTCAGGTTCTTCCCACCCTTGTTCCTTGCCAGGTTGACTAAGCAACTTAGTTTATTCCGTGTTCATATCTTCAGACTAAACCCAGACAGACTTATTGAATTAAAGTAAATCAAGGTCACCTATTTTTTTTTTTTTTTTTCTTTTCTTCCTGCAAACAGAAAATGTTAAGATAGGCTGAGGCACTCTGGTCCAAGATCTGATTTGAATTGGAAGTTGCAGGAGACATCATAACATTACGATCCACTAGATGTCGCTGCTGACTCACACCAGGGCCCCTGCAAGCCCATTTATGGATGTTTTAAAAAGTCCTTAAAACTGGCAAGCCAGAGTTAAAAATTTGGAATTTCCAAGTATTTCTTTTCTTTCTTTCTTTTTTTTTTTTACCTTTGACTTTTTAATATCTTCTTTGTGTTCATCCAAATGAGCTGCCTTTCTCTTTTCAGTGATCTTTACCTTTCTAAATTTAGCAAAAAGCAAGTTGAGGAGGATAAGAAAGGCTGTCTTATCGAAACCATCTTGCTGTTTGTGTATGTTGTTTTCCAGGATTTTGTGAAGCTCTTCAGTTTGGTTAGTGTGTATTCGCTTAATGTATGTAGTTAATGCACATTTCTTAAATCCAGTGAAGGTGATTTTCCTTTCATGGATCTTTGCTTGATTTACTTTGAGAAAGGAAAAATATGTCTTTGCCATTGGGCAAATGCCCCTGATAACAGGTCAAATACCTCTTGCAGTCCAGAGAGGCTGAATCTTTGGTCAGCCATTCTGGCTTAAAGACTCAGGATGGAGGGGTGCATGCTCCCGGAGGAAGACGAGATGATTGGCCATAGGGGTTATGAAGCCAGTCCCTCTAGTACACAGAGCAAGTTCTAGACTGTGCAACAACAACAAAAACAGAAAGACTAGCAGATGCTATAGATTTCCACTCCTAATGAACGACATTTTTCCCCCAGAGCATGGCTAATATGGAATGGGATCCTCAGATTTAAAAAAGGAATGTTGAAAGTGAGTAAGGTTAGCTTTAATCAACCAAAAAAAAAAAAAAAAAAAAAAAAAAAAAAAACAAATCATAAAACTAATTTTCAGAAAAGCTGGAGACCCATGGAAAGTTCTTTTGTAACTATTATAATGACAAGCAGTTTTTTCCTTTTTATTCTTTTTGTTGTTAAAGAGTAGTCTCCTCTCTTAAATAGCAAACCACCTGATTGGAGGGGGATGTTAGAACCCTATATTCGACTGGGAATTTGGTCTAGATCCTGTCTTTACAGGAGAGCCTTGTTATTGTAGTACCTCCTATAAGAGAGTCTTATGCTTTTCAGCTGTTGCTGGGATTTAATAAAAGGACTAGGAGATCTTCTGGGGGTTATACCAGTGATACTTCATGGACAACTGTGTAGTGAATGGTAATTTGCTAACCTCTACTGTCCATCTCCCCTGTCTACCTTGGTACTCAGCAATACAGAGTCCTCTAAAATGTGAAGTAGTTGTCTTTTTCCATGGAGGTTATTGGAATGGTGGAATGGAGTATTTGCTTGAGTTAATTTTTACATAGTCTTCTATGCATTTCATTATATTGCAGAAAATTTAACATCCATGAAATAAGAATAATGTAATCATAAGAGGGTTTGATCTCCCAGTCATTGGAAGAGAAAGACCCATGTTCCCTGATTATAATCTGACATTCTGTTTAGAATTTCAGGGAATGAATGCCCTGTAAATGTCTACTTGACTGTACTGTGGATCGAGATTGGGGAAAAAGAAGCCGCAATGCAGTATCAAAACACAAAATACTTCCTGAGTTTCCCCACAGTATGAATTAATCATATTTAATACTAATTATGTCCTTGCTACACAACAACTTCCTGTGTAAATTGTGGGAAAATGTGAAAACATTTCCAAGCCCCAAGCAAGTTTTAAAATGAGCTTGTACATGTGAATTTGTTCTTTGCTACATGTTCCTTTCGATACAAATTGTTCTCTGCAGAATTACCAAGATGTGGTGTCGCTATTTTTCACTTTCAGAAAAATTACTGATATTTTCCCTCCCCTTCAATCAAAGTGCTAAAAGTAGTGGGGTTGGGTCAACAATACAGCTTTGATCGAGTTGTTGGGCTCACTTAGAATTATTTGTGCATATATTACAAAGATCCCTAGTGAATTGTTTGACTTTTGTAATTTATAACTCTTTGTCCCTGGAGGCAACATTTGGAATTTAAACTACCAAGTAACCATTTTTTATGTCTTTGATTAAAGCTCCTCTTCCTATTCAACATACTCGGAAGTTGACCTAGTCCTAAATATGGTTTGGTTTCTTGATGGGTCTTAGGTATTCTGGGTCCCTCAGATGTTTGCAAGGTCCATGCTGCAGGAAGTTCTCAAACCAGCCTGACCCTTGGGTGTGTTCCAGATCTGTAATAACCTTGGTAAGACCAGCACTTTCAAACTAGAGTAAATACCTTAAATCTACGAAGACTCGGTCAATGGAGGATTTCTCTACACTTTTTGAGTAATATGGAAATTTGTTTGAGAACTCATTCTTTCATACAATAATATATATTTATTATATACATATGTATAAACGCAGATGCATTTCTGTCGCAAAGTAAATTCTAGAATACCGTGTCATTGTGTAAAATATTATAAATTAAATTTATGTCCTTGAAATAAACCTAACCTTGTAGCTTTATCAAAATATGTGCTTATAAAATGGATTGATAAATTTGGTTGTTCAAACCTCATGTCCATCCATAAGGGACTCAGATAAATTACAGCCATCAAAAGTATCATGAAGGTCAATGTTTATTAATGTGGAAAGTTGGCCATGCACATTCTCGGGCAAAACAAAATGAAACAGAAAGTGCAATGCCTTGTGCTTTTGTAGTCCCGTTTTTGTAAATGTGTGTATTTATAGATGCATGTGTAAAAATCTCTATATACCACTAGACTAGTAGAAATACACCTATTTAAATATTTTTAATTCTCTTGTGTCTTCTAATTTTTCAGATGAAATTATATTCTATTGTCAGAAAATAAATAAGGAAAAAACTCTATAGGGGATAAACGAAGGTCGTATTTATTTTAGATCTTTCAGTTCACTGGGTGTTTTCAGTTGCCGATATCAAAACATAACTAGAGCAGAAAATGCAGATGCATTTCAGTAACAAAGTGAATTCTAGACTACGGTGTCATTCTCCAAGATATTGTAATTCATTTCAAAGAAGGAGGAACATGCTCTTTTCCTTACCATCTGTGAGTTTTCCCCTGGAAACAAAAGCACTGAAATCGCTTTCCTGAAGTGTCCCGTGCCAGTAGACCCATTTCATGTGTTTCTTTCCATCCAGTCTTGGTTAGGATTCTGCTAAGGCTTTATCGAAACATTACACATTTATTAGGAATGTGAGGCTTTTGGCATACGGAATTCTGTTGCTGTTTATTACTTTTTTTTTTTTCCTAAATCACTTCAGGCATTAATTTTAAGAAAGCCTTCCTGGATTCAATTTATTTTAATTAAAATATAAAATGAGAAAGAAGTAAAGGTTGACACTTTGGGAGGTTCTCCTAACAGGCTGTCTGCATTGTATCTTCTGCGCTCCAATTACAAATGAAGAACCAAGGATTACTGGGTCTTGCTTGATGACGTAGCCTTTTGCTTGGGCTAAAATAATTAAGTGGAGGAATTCTTAAAAAAAAAAAAACAAAACTCAAAAGGTTTTAATTAGGGTAGGCTAACACATTCTAATCAGAGTATCGTGGAGCTGACATTTTGATTCAAAGCAAAAAAAAAATGCACACAAATCCACTTATGAAATGGATAATAAAATAACTCTGTGTTGAGCTTAATTTGGCATTGGAGGTGGGGGAAAGCAGGAAGGAATATAGATTAGTGGGATAGTTATCAGGGTTGTAAGTAGCCGGGGATTCATGTACTTGTTCAATGTCTATCTCTCTTTCCAGTTACGTAAGCTCTGTGAGAATGGAGACAGTGTCTGTTATGTTCTCTGTTGTTGTAACTCCAGGAACTAGCCAGTGCCTGCAACTTAGTAGATGTTCAATAAATAAATACTAGATGAATATATTCTGGAAATGGCGAAGCTGTCCTCTTCAAGTATTTTTGCCAGGAGTTGATTTTCCTTTGATAAAATGTTCCTCAGCCTTTGAAAAATTAAAATTTGAATTCTGCAGAGTAATCCCTCCTCCTTGAGAAATTTTAGAATGTTAATGACCCATCGATTTGCAGCAAAGATGGAAGAGCCTCGTTACACCCAGGTCCTCCCTCTTACAAATAAAAGACTCTAGAAATCACATAAAAAATGAGTATAGGAAGACTTTGGAGGGTAGAAAGAAGAAGACAGATGGCTTAAGGACCTTCACACATGAGGAACCACATGGTTGTAGGTCCCCTGGGTTTCCTTATTTCTTGTCATACGTCATGTACAGAGCACTCCAGAATCTTCCCGCCTGGACCTTCAACAAGCACAGACTACAAGGAAAGTCACTTTCCCTTAGATGGAGGACCAATAAAAGGACAGCCTAATAGCAGAAAGCCACTTTGGCAATATTCACCCTACACCAGCCAAATACTAATGGCAAAAATCATCCTTCACCTCCCTATAGTTTTACCAGGGCCAAAGAGAGCTGATCTCCCACATACCTGCCTCTCCCTGCCGCCCCCCCCGCCCCGCCCTGTGCTCCCAACCAGCAGCATCATGCAGCAGTGCTTGAAGTGCTTCAGCCCCCCTACCCAGTGGTGTCAGGAGACCTGAGCAAGGATGTAATCGCCCATTCCCTGCCTAACTGAAGGAGGCAGTGTAGGCTTGTCTCACTGGTCAGAATTGAGCAGGGACCTGGTCTCCCATCTCCTGCTTGGCGCAGTTCAGAGTGAGCTGAGCCTCCACCCCTGCCTGGCATCAACAAGACTAAGTGAGGCAATACAAATTGAGGGTTGTTTGCATTCTCCTTTCTGCCACCCCAGGGTGGCGCTAGCCTCCCCCCTCCACGCCCACGCAACAGCAACGAGGCTGAATGAGATGGTGTGAAGCAGAGCTACTTGGCACTCTGGTTCGGCCCACATCTGTCAGTGCCGGTCGGGTCCCCTCTGACGTCAGTGAGACCAGCCAAGATGGCGTGAGGTGGGGCTGTCAGTTCCCCAGTGCCTCCAGTCTCAGTGTGAGTGGGTCCCAGTGGGGAGCCGAGTGTCCATGTCTGTTCTGCAGCAAAAGAGCAGTGTTCCACTCCTGTCTCCAATCCTTCCCTCCTCCAGTGGCGGTAGAGTCCAACAGGGAGTCAGGCTGACGTGCCTACTCAGAGGCCATGGCGTGACGTGACCTGAGTCCCACTTTCCCCAGAAAGATGTCAGCAGGGCTGAGAGGACAGCTGAACTGCCACCCTACTTGAAGGCAATAAAATCATATGGCTCGGTGTGTCACTTTGGCTGAGATAGTGTGGATGGGGTCCAGTGGGAAGCCAACACGCACCCACCCAGTCCCCTGCTATACCTCAGTAGGGAACGGCTGCTAAAAGGGAAGATTTAAGAGGAGCCAGAGTCTCATAATATAAAATTCAGAATGTCCAGTACATAGTGGAAATCACACATTATACCAAGAACAATGAAAAATTACAACTTGATTGAGAAAAGACAGTTAACATCAATCAAGAATGAATTGAATGTTGGAATGATCTAACAAGGGTTTTAAAGAAGCCATCATAAAAATACTAAAAAAGCGATTACAAATTCTCTTAAATGAAAATTAGAAAATCCCACCCAACAAATAGAAGTTACAAGAACCAAATGAAAATCGTAGAACTGAAAAATAGTCTGTCTCCCTCTCTCTTTCTCTCTCTCTGTCACACACACTCACACACACACACACACACACACACACACACACGCTTGCTAGATAGGGCTCAATAGTTGAGTAGAAATGACAGAGGATAGAGTCAGGGAACTTGAGAACAGATCAGAACTCATCCAGGAATTTACCCAGTCTGAAAAACGGAAAGAAATAGATTGGGGAAAAGAGAAAGAATAGAGCCTGGGGGTTGGGGGGTGTCTGGGGACAACAACAGAAGAACATAATATAATACAGAATATTATGAATATAGTAGCATCTGTATTAGCAGAGACAGTGAAGGAGAGGGGAGAGTGACACTGAAAAAGTATTCAGAGAAATAATGGCTGAAAACTTCTTATCCAATGAGCTGAAGCTGAGTAAACTCCAGATAGGATAAACAAAAAGAAATTCACACGAAGACTCATCAAAATTAAATTTCTAAACACTAAAGTCAAAGAAAAAAATGGATTCATTACTTATAGGGGAAATTACCTGTTTGATTTACTGTGGTCTCTCCTCTGAAGCCAAGGAGGCCAGAAATGGTATGATATATATATATATTTTTTTATACCGAGAGAAAGAGACTGTCAAGTTTAGCAAGAATATCTTTCAGGAATGAGGCAAAGTAGAGGAATTCTTAGAGTAGGGAATACTGAAAGATTTTGTTGTCATCAGGTCTACCTACAAAGAATGGCTGAAGGAAATTCTCTAAATGAAAGGGCTTGAATTCAGAAAGGAAAGAACAGAACATTGGGATGGGTAAAAACAGGTGTGAATGTAATAGACTATCCTTTCTTAAATCGTGTTTTATGGTTGAAGTAAAAGTTATAAACCCTAATGTGCTGCTTAGTGTATATGGAAGTACATAGAAGACAATTAAATGGAAAAGGCAGGGAGGGTAGAGGGCCCTCAAGTTTTCCACATGTCACCAGAAGCTTCTCTACCAGTAGACTCTCATAAGTCATGTGTCCATATTGTAATACCTGCAACGACCACTATTCCAAATTGGTCATTCTCCTTCCTGAGGTTTTCCAAAACATGATTAAATACCTGTGTATGTACCTTACAAAATGCACAGTGTTGGCTTAGGAGCATTTTACAGAATTGGTTCCATAGTCTACATGGTATTCTGCAATTTGCTTTTTTATTTTTTATTCAGTATACTTTTTACAACGATTCCTCGTAACTACTGTGCTAGCTATGAATGCACCACTTTATTTTTCTGTTCTTTTATTGAGAGATGATTTTCAAGACATTTTTTCAGGTTAGCCATTACAGGCAATGCATAATGGACATGCTTGTTGGAAGCTCTTTGCGTATGTGTGTGTGTTTGTTTTTGAATTTTTCTAATTGAAATAAAACCCCTTGGGTATTTTCTCATGTATTGTTTCCTTCGCTCACTCTGGCCCATATGCTGAGTTAGATTCTTGCAGATCCCATTGCTTTCCTGGAAATGCAAGCCGTAAGGAAATCAGACGATGTGTGCCTGCGTCACAGTAGGCCTTGAGCCTAGGGGTTCAGACATTGCTTGTTGCCCCTCCCAAATCACAAGGATGTTCAAGAAATATTGTCATTATGTCCACAGACCCTGGATTGCTCATAGATCCATTTCCTTGAGGATTCCTAGGGGAACTAGGAAACTTGTTCTCTTCTTGATTCCTTAAGGTATGGAGGGACATGACCCCTTGTACCTCTCTGGTCAGCCAAGATGGCTAAACTAGTCAGTAAGCCAAGTAAATGGCAGCCAGAGAGGCCAGTGCTGCACTCAGGTAGCAAGGGAAACAGACACTCTGTGGCTAAGAGTGTTTTCAGGTTGGTACACTAGCACTCACTGGCCGGAAGTGGACAGACAGTATGGATGGCCCACAGATCATTGGTGGAGTGGGGACAGGACACATTGATGTCAGTTGTACATAGTGTTTACATCAGTTGCAGAGTGTGTATGTCGGTTTTGTAGTGGTTGTGTTCAGGAAAATATTAGAGACAAAAAGAATTATAATAAATTAGTGATGATTGAATGACTAACTAAAGATTTTCTGAGGACAAGAAGGGCTTTGTTAACTCCATGAGAAGGGGATAGGAAGCTGGATGGAGCCACTGCTTTGTTATCATGATGCCCTTTGCATGAGGAAAAATCTATTGGTTTCTAAGTGATTTTTTCTTTTTCACTTCCTTGTGGGTTACTTCTTAAATATGACTGTAAAATAATTCGAAAGCTGACATGTAGGGAATTTTAGTTCCTAATTTATGTTTCATGATATGCCTTAGGATGGGTGATGTACCTTTATCAGCTCCCACATGAGGGCATGAAGACTTTTACAAATAATTTTAAGTTCTGAAAATTCTCCTAAGAAAACATTGGTTTGGGAAGTGAGGATGACCTCTTATTTCAGATTTTCAGAGCAACTCTCTGGGAGGAGGGAAAACTCTTTGAGAAATCAGTGTGTAATTAATGCATATTTCTTTGTTTAAAGGCAAAACTGAATTGGATTATTATTAAAAGCATTTAAGATGACCTGTCTTCTGTAGTAAGGGCATGTAGATGGCTAAATTATGATAAAGGGGATTTTGTATTTGTCAGCTATTATTAGTCAAATTTGCATAAAAGTAATCATTATAGTGAGACATTAAATGCATTAATTATCTATTAAAGGGGTAATTTAACAGTCATTAAGGGAGGCACTAGTAGATTGGTGATCATTTTTGCAAATGATGTACTTGATCTAAGCTTTATATAACACCAAAAAGATTAATCTGCCATTTTTACTTTGGTCAAATATACATTTTGTTTCTGTTTTCTGGTAGCTTCTTTCAAGAATTGAATATTGGAATTAATGAGGAAACAAATTTTGTGCCTGTGCCGTAACTTTGTACAAGATTCATGGGAATACCAGTACCAAATTTTTGACCAGGTATGGGTTGATGACATTGATTGACTGGCCCCATATTTCCACCTTCCATGGGTGAGAAACCTTGCCATCATCTCAAGATCATCAGCTACAAAAGTAGGTTCATCACTCTCCCCAGTGCCTCCATCACATTGGTCTAATGGCAGTTGGAGGTGCCCACTTCCCATCTTCTGGACACCACAGCTAGCAGCCTGGAGTCACCTTTGTCCAGCCCTTCTCATGTCTTATTTTGAAATGTCTTTGTCTCCATTGGGGTTACTGTGCTTGCAAATGAAATAAACCCACTCACGCTAACCTCCACAGATGAGATTAATTTTTAAAAAACATCAGGATAGAGAGTCAGCTTTTGAAACCTTGGGCAGCAGAATAACAAGGTCTCCTGAGGGCCTGGGGCAGGACAAGGGAAGTTCTTAGAAACCAAGGCACTCTGTTTCCCACCCACTAGCATCTGCCGCTCTCCTTTCAGCCTCTTTTAGCACCGGTTTCTTGGCCTTGCCAGGAGCATGGACCCCAGCCCTGAACTTATGTGCCTTTCTGAGGCCAGTGCTGGCAGTGAAGGTTTGAGTGCCAACCCCACATTCCCAGTAGGGAGAAGCTGTGGCTCTGTTGTCAGCATGCTGTGGTTCAGTAAGCCCCGGTTCAGTAAGCTGTGGCCAGAGGACAGGTTCTGTCACAAAACACACCTCAAGGGAGGTAGTTGCAGAGAAGGCTGGTGGCTGGCAAACCACCCAAAGTAAGTCTGCGCTTGACCCCTGAGATGTACACTTTCCTTGCCACAGGAGACCAAATTCTCACCCTCTTGCATTAGGAAGGGTGGAGCCAGCCCTCACTGTTTTCCTCCCCTCCCATCTGTCCCTCCTCTCTCCCCTCCTCACGGCTGCGTGATATGCTTTTCCAAGGTAACAATGATGTCACACCACTGTCACACTTGGGTCTTTCTGATACTCTGATACTCACAAGTCCAGACCTCCTCTTGCATTCAGATGGCTCTCTGACCTTGTGTGGCCAGGTTCATCTTCACTGCCCTGTAGATCATTCCAGCACCTAGCAGGCTTGTGACCCACTGTCCTCTTACTCACACTGCAGACCCATGTTCCTGCTTTGCTTCTTCTCTGGGGTGTCCCCCAACCTGTCTTCTCTCCATTTCCGGAGATCCAGCTCAGCCCAGGCAGACTTGGGTTTAAGCATCTGGAGTTTGTGTGCGTGGAGGGGTCATACCAACTTGAGGGATTGGTATGCAAAGCAGCCAGCATTGAGCCTTTGTCCTGGGGGCTGACGGTGGTGTTAGGAGTGTTGTCAGCAGTGGTAGGTGTTTCTCTGTCAGGTCCAGGTCAAACCCCACTCTGAGCATGCTTCTCTTTCCTACCTTACCATGGTTTAGCAAGTGACTGTTCTGTAGTACATGCTTGTGTTCCTGAACACTCTTGCTGGATTATAAAGTCTTTAAGGTAGTTCTGTGCCTTCTCTTTCTTTTGAATCATTGCACTCAGCACTCAGGAAATGCTTTCTTCTTCATTGTTAGACAAATGTGATCTAGTTCAACTCAATAAATGTTTTTAAGTGCCTTTTAATGTGCCAGATATCATTCACTGAAAAAAAAATTATCCTTGACCCAACAAGGGCTTATGGGGTGAATAAATTACGAAGGATGGTATATTTGATTGGCATGGTAATGGCACAAAAACTTTTACTTTCAAGTCTCTAATTATGCATTGTTTTATATTGACTCTTGAACAAAGAAAACCACAAAGAAGTATTCCCTTTGCTTGAATTTGCTTGAATTATTGATACAGACTTAAGTCATGAACCCATCGCGGTAGACTCTACAGGATGTCTCACAGAGCCTGTTTCAGCCCCCTTCTCCCTTGCCTTCTCTGTGACCTCTCAGCCTGTTGTACAACTACGGATGTCCAGTGACCTGGCTCTGACTGATGGGGTGTTGACAAATGCTCCTGGAGCAGGTTTCTCCCATCATTTAACAACATAAAGGTTTGTAAAGAGAAGGCGTTTCCTGTTTCCTCTCCCTCCTACCTGGAACACATGTGCTATCTATGCCTGGAGGTGCAGCAGCCGTTCTACTACCATGAAGATGGAAGCCATCGGCTAAGGATGGTAGACTAGGAAGATGGCAGAAGCTGGTACCTCGATGGTATTCTTGAACTGCACCTGCCCTTAGCTGCCCACTCTGGACATTATTATTCATGAAAAGAAAGCAAAGCTCGTGCTTATTCAAGCCGTTGTTGGGTGGCTTTTCCATTCCTTGTAGTTGAATATACTGTCAATGAATTAAAATCCACACAGCATCATCAGATCTTCAGCTGAAGAGTTAGAAGAACCATTCTGCTTGGTTGATCTAGCTTAATTCAGTTGCTGTTTAATCATCATTTATTCATCCATTAATCCAATCATCTGCATGTCCATTCAATATATATGAACAGAACAAGGGGCTACTTACTGTATGTGCAGCATTGGGCCAGGTTCTCTGAGAAACAGGGTTCACATCTTACTTGTGGCCAGCCACAGATGAAGGAAGGTCAGAGACCTAGTGGAGAAAGACCTTGGGCTTTGGATGCATTGTGGAACTAGCTGCTTGGGAACGTGAACATGATCTACATCTCCCTGAGCCTGCCTTCCTGTAGAAATGGCCATCCGTAGCTGCTTATAGACAAGGGCCGTGTGGAACATTTAATGATATAATGTATGTCCTGGCACACCACACAGGTACTGAATGAAAGTCTGTGGGGAAGAAGGCAAAGGGGAACTGTCGATGAAGAAAATCACCGTGAATCAGCTTACTTTTTTGGTGAAAGAGACTACGTGCAGGCAGAGGTTTTAGGGACAGCTTTATATGCCAGAACCAGCCTCCAGGGAATTCAGGCTAGACCAGGAATTCTTCCATACCACCAGCTGTCTGCCTTTTCCTGGGTTGTTTAGTTTTGTCGTCTAAGTATATGGGTGTCTGTGTGTGGTGGGGAGGCGGGCAGGCGGGCAGGCATGGTAATGAGGCACAGTTCATGTTAGGCAGTGTCTTAGGTTGTGGTAAATTTGTTGCAAAACTCATGACTGGCAGGCTCCGGTTTCTGTATACTGGATCACCATATAAGGTATCCCCGTCTATGATTGTTAATTCTTTAAGGCTTCTTTGCTAGGAGGAATTAGGAAGATGGGCTGGGCGGGGGGGGGGGGGGAGACCTCTTGCACTGGGATGCTCTCCTCCCCTCACCTGACAGGTCTGCTCAGTGTTTACTGGGAAGAGAGAGACAGAGCTTCCACGGACCCCCTGGCACAGGGCTCTGTTCTCCATCTGCGGCCGGCCGGCAGGGGTTTGGCCTCCTTTCCTCACAGGGTTGGTCGTGTCGTGTTCAGCCTTCGTGTTTGTCTCTTGCCGTGTCTTGTCTTTAATCCAGGCAGATAGAAGAGATTGGGAAGGAAAACAACTTTCACGGTTTCTTCTTTTGATCTGCATCATGGGTCACAGATCAAAGTGGCCACAAAGTCATCTTTGCTTTATAGAGTTCTCAAACATGCTGCTGTTTTATTTTGTTGGGGAGAGCAGACTGAGGATTTCGGTTTTATGTACTCTAGTTCTCTTTGCTTCCGGACTTCACTGTGCTGTTCAATGTTGATGGTGGATGCAAAACCACCAGGTGATACCCCGTTTCTGCCACCAAAGCAAGGAAAGAGTGGAGACCTGTCCACGTGTGGCGTAACAGACAGTGAGTGTGACGCCCTGTTTCCCCTCTATCATCTATTTCCGTCTTCTTTTGGATGCTTCCTTAGTGAATGCCCTTGGTTGAAGACAGTAACCAGCTTCCCAGCTTTCCCTTAGCCAGAGGGAAGCTAGACCCAGACCTGGCCTGTCAAACTGTTTCAGGACTTCAGTTTGAACAGAATGTCCCCCTCTTTCTCTGTCATTTTCCTGACTATAAGGTGAATACTTCTTGCCACTTGGAAATCCATGGAGGCCCTCATGCCTTCTTTCTCAAGTTTGATTCTCTAGTCTTCCTGTTGATTCTGTGACCCGTATGCTTTCAAAACATTCTCTCTTGGTTTGAATTGCTATAGTGAGTATCTTTTGCTTGCAACTAAAGAACGCTGCCTGATGCAGTGGGCCTTTTCATAAACTAGCCTATTCCTTTTTTTTCTTTTTAATGTTTATTTTTGAGAGAGAGAGAGAGAGAGAGAGAGAGAGTGTGTGTGTGTGTGTGTGTGTGTGTGTGTGTGTGTGCAAGCGGTGGGGGGGGGAGGGGGGCAGAGAGAGGGAGACAGAGGATCTGGAACAGGCTCTGTGCTCACAGCACAGAGCCTGATGGGGGCTCAGATCCATGAACTGTGAGATCATGATGGGCGCTGAAGTCAGACGTATAACTGACTGAGCCACCCAGGTGCCCCTAGCACATTCCTTTTCTTGCACATTCCCACTTCCTATTGTCCACAGACAACTGCCTCCTGAGATGGTAAACAAATCAAGGGGACCAAGTAACATGAGTTGGAGCCCCATAATGCTGAACCTCTCCTCCCCAGGGGGCGCTTGGAGCTGCCAGCAGCATGTAGCTGTCACTTTGGTTGGCTTTAAGTTAGTGGTTGGCCTGAATTTTGAGACCCTCAGAGCTATATGTTTCTGAATAACATGGCTGTAGGGGCTAACGATTCCTTACTCAGAACTTGGCTCATTGCTCAGGACTGCTTTTAGGGTTTTTTCTTTTATTAAAAATAGCAATCCTGTTTGCTATTACTTTAAAGATAGATATCCTCTTTTTCGGAGAAGAGTCTATCTCCCCAAGTGCAGCTAAAATCCTGCATCCTCCATGATATCCTCCTCTTCTCACTTCTACCCCTGTCCCTGAGCAGTGGGCCTCTGCCTGCCGTAAATGAGTCAGAACTTCATGTGCCATAGGATACAAACCCCAGAATCCACCTGAGCCAGACAGGTGTTGGATGGTAAACAGTGGTGATTCTCAACCTCACATGAGGAATACAATGGCAGGGGAAGGGGCTGCGACTAGCACAACCCGTGTCCTCTCTGAGGGGAGGGTCACCATTGCTCAGCTCCTACCACTGCTGCCGTGTGCAGAGGTAGGTCCACTGTGGTCAGAGCTGGAACTCCATAGTTTGAAGTGAACCACCTCACTGAAAAAAGTGTTGGCAATGAATTGAAATTTAAAACACTGTGCAGACCTTACTACTTTGGCCCAACAGAACAGACCTGCAGACTGATCCTAACCTCTGGTCTCTAGAACTCTTGACCTGCATACTATTAGGTAACAAGGCCTGAACTATATTAATTCATAGAAAAAAAGCAACTTTCTAAGCAAAACACAGAAGAATATGTATAGGCTGTATGTATATGCATTTGTATATTTATATAGATATGTGTGTATGGAATCTATAGATAAAGGGACAGATATCTATATATATATGTTATATGTATATAAATACACATGCACACACACGTTTATATATGAATGGGGAGAAAATAGAGAATGTACATCAGTGATTATTATTGTCAGTAATGATCATCTCTTGGAGGAAAGGGGTGGTGGCGAGCGTTGGGATGCTTACAGCTTCTGGGTCTCATTTCTATTATGTGTAAGCTTTTAGTTTCAAACCTGTCTTACTTTGGTAGTCAGAAAAGCCAAAAAGGATGCAACTGGCATGGCAGGAGGGGGTGGGAGCCTGATGGTGCTGTATTTGTGTGGTGACTGCAGCCACTCCCTTGTTCCAAAGGCTGAGTGTTCCCCGGGCCTCTGCCTGCTTGTCCAGAGCTGGCTGACAGCAGGAGCTGCCTCATTTTTGTTGACCTGCAGTGCCCATCATAGAAGCTGTCCCAGCATGTGGGTGACCACTGGTGTTCTCTGAGCGGACTGAGTGAGTGGATGCAGTGGAGTCATAGAAACAGCTCTAGTAATGAAGAAGGTCAAGGGCAAGTTTGGGCTGCCAGCATTCACTGTATAGTTGCCTCAATGCTAGGTTTCATCCACCTGTGTTCATAGGAGACATTTTCACGTCTTGCTCCACATGTCTTTGCCAATCTGTAGTTTTACAAGATGCTTTGAGTTTGACACCCTCTGTGTCTCCTGATTGACCTGATGACTTCCTCTCGTACCTGCACACGATCAGAATCAATGCCCTTACCTGTTCAGGTTCTCTGTTCCCAAACTTTGGCGAATTTGGTCAAGAACTGTCATGGAGGAAAATCTGTGCAGTATAGAGAGAAGAAAGACTCCCTGCACAGAAGGGAACAAGGAAGTCTCCAGAAAGACCTGAATCAGGGGAGGCCCCACAGGTGGTAAGGAGGAGGGAAGAGGCCAGAGGCCAGGTGTTTAGGCCTACAAGTCAGGCCTCTTCCACACTGCACTGTTGTTTTTCTTTAAACATGTTTAAGGGTGCCTGGGTGGCTCAGTGGGTTAGGCATCTGACTTTGGCTCAGGTCACGATCTCACGGTTTGTGAGTTCGAGCCCCGCATCGGGCTGTATGCTGACAGCTCAGAGCCTGGAGCCTGCTTAGGATTCTGTCTCCCTGTCTCTCTCTCTGCCCCTCCCCTACTCATGCTCTGTTTTTTTCTGTCTCAAAAATAAATAAACATTAAAAAAAGATTAAAAACGTTCAGAAAAGGACAATAAGCAATATAACAAATATCCAGATTACCACCCAGAATTAATGGGTATTTTCCCTCTGTTCGTTGTCCTTTTGTTTCCTTTCCTTGAGGAGTATGGTGCCTTCTTGATCCAATCCCATTTGTGGTATAGTCAAAACGACTGGATTCCTAAATGGTGATATTTAAGGAGGCATCAGACGGTGGGTCTAAGCCATCCTGGAATCCAGGCTGAGGATGACGTTCTCATCCCTCCCGCAGTGCTGGGCCGCCTGCTGTGTGTGGTCTGGTGTGACTGCTCGTGCCAGCCCCGCACAGTATTCTCCGCACCTCTGACTCTCCCGGAACGGAATGTGTCTGAACCGTGTGCTCCAGAGATGAGGCTGTTTCTACATTCCAGATTCTTCAAGGTGGGATCTGGGACAAGGACACCTCGGAAGGAGCATTTTTTTAAGCTGAGCACTGACATCTCAGTTAGTTACACAATAGGCGCTTTTCCCAGCCAACAGGACCGTCCTTGTTTGCAAATGTTGTGAACCAGACGTTCCAAGCTCATTTTTCCTTTGATCCGCATTACACAACTTTTCTGAATGCTCATCTGTTCCAATTCAAAATAGATTAAAACCGCCACATGAATGGCAGCTGCAGGTTTTTGTTTTTCTTAAAAGTCCTCTATCTGAGGGGGGAAAAATCTGAGAGATTGTATTATGCCGGGTGAGAGTATTAATGCTGAATTCCTTGCCAAGATGATGAGCATGGGGAAAGTATGGAAGGAAAATAAAAGGGGAATCCTGGAAAAGCAACTTGTCTGAGGAGAACATTGGGGGCTTCAAAGGCTATTTCAGGAGGGGTACTGAGACTGGTTCAAATCTCAGAACCTCAAGTGGCTGTCAGAGGAAGTTTCCAGAAAGTGAACTATTTCCGGTGTTTTGTTTTCATGTCAGTCAAATGTAGAATACACAAGGCTGGTAAACCAGACCACAGAAGCGAAGACTCTATATCTCATGTGATGTGGTGGGGCCTCTGTGGCCTGGGAGCCATACAGTGCTTTTGTTTGTTTAGAGTCTTCTTGGCCTTGAACGATGACAGGAAGGCACCCATCTGTTGCTTCTGCTGACACTCAGGCAAGACATTGCTTGATTCTTACTAAGTCACAGTTATATATCAGAGCAAATATGGGCCTGAGAGTCCAGCTTCCCTATTCTCTTGACAATGATGCTTTGGCAATGGTGGAAGAAAGCCATGAGGATTAGTCTGTCTGTCTATCTGTCTATATATCTATTTATATTTGTATTGTATTTTTTTAAATTTACATCCAAATTAGTTAGCATATAGTGCAACAGCGATCTCAGGAATAGATTCCTTAGTGCCCCATACCCATTTAGCCCATTCCCCCTCCCACACACCCTCCAGTAACCCTCTGTTTGTTCTCCATATTTATGAGTCTCTTCTGTTTTGTCCCTTCCCTGTTTTTATATTATTTTTGTTTCCCTTCCCTTATGTTCATCTGTTCTGTCTTTTAAAATCCTCATATGAGTGAAATCATGTGATAATTGTCTTTCTCCGACTGACAGATTTCACTTAGCATAATACCTTCTAGTTCCGTCCATGTAATTGAAACTGGCAAGATTTCATTCTTTTTGATTGCCGAGTAATACTCCATTGTATATATATACCACATCTTCTTTATCCATTCATCCATTGGTGGACATTTGGGCTCTTTCCATACTTTGGCTATTGTTGATAGTGCTGCTATAAACATGGGGGTGCATGTGTCCCTTCGAAACAGCACACCTGTATCCCTTGGATGAATACCTAATAATGCAATTTCTGGGTATAGAGTAGTTCTGTTTTTAATTTTCTGAGGAACCTCCACACTGTTTTCCAGAGTGGCTGCACCAGCTTGCATTTCCACCAACAATGCAAAAGAGATCCTCTGTCTCCGCATCCTCACCAACATCTGTTGTTGCCTGAGTTGTTAATGTTAGCCATTCTGATAGGTATGAGGTGGTATCTCATTGTGGTTTTGATTTGTATTTCCCTGATGATGAGTGATGTGGAGCATTTTTTCATGTGTCAGTTGGCCATCTGGATGTCTTCTTTGGAGAAGTGTCTATTCATGTCTTTTGCCCATTTCTTCACTGGATTATTTGTTTTTTGGGTGTTGAGTTTGACAAGTTCTTTATAGATTTTGGATACTAACCCTTTATCTGATATGTTGTTTGCAAATATCTTCTCCCATTCTGTCGGTTGCCTTTTAGTTTTGCTGATTGTTTCCTTCGCTGTGCAGAAGCTTTTTATTTTGATGAGTTCCTAGTAGTTCATTTTTGCTTGTTTCCCTTGCCTCTGGAGATGTGTTGAGTAAGAAGTTGCTGTGGCCAGGATCAAAGAGGTTTTTGCCTGCTTTCTCCTCGAGGATTTTGATGGCTTCCTGTCTTACATTTAGGTCTTTCAACCATTTTGAGTTTATTTTTGTGTATGGTGTAAGAAAGTGGTCCAGGTTCATTTTTCTTCATGTTGCTGTCCAGTTTTCCCAGCACCACTTGCTGAAGAGACTGTCTTTATTCCATTGGATATTCTTTCCTGCTTTGTCAAAGATTAGTTGGTCATACGTTTGTGGGTCCATTTCTGGGTTCTCTATTCTGATCCATTGATTTCAGTGTCTGTTTTTGTACCAGGATTAGTCTTTCTTATAGTGACATATTACTGAGAACTAATCTTTGAGCTATTTCAAATGACACTTCTGATTATTCCAAGAAGGAGCATTCTACTATTGGCCTTGGAGCCCTTGGTAATGGATTCAGGTCATTCAGTAAGACCTCTGGGAGAAGGTTCCAGAAACAAGCAGCTCACACTGAGTTTAACAATAGAAAATGCCTTTTAGTGGATTAGATAGAACAGAAAAATCAACTCAAAGTAGCATAGAAGTTTATGAATAAGACCATGAATACAGGGTCTCTGATGAGGTTATAAGAACACCTGAATCCTGTGTTCATGATTCAGCCCCATATTCCTGGGCTAGTCCATTCTCAGGCAGGCTGAGGTACCACAGCACTAGCTTTATTTTCCAGGCCCAAAGCTGAGTGGAAAAGAAGAATCTTCTTCCCTGGGAGTTCAACCTAAGCATCTCAGAACTGAGGCTCATTACCTCTGATTGGCCTGATAAATTTAGCCTAAGTCACATGTCCAGCTCTGAGATGGCCACTGAGCACTGGTTGCTAAGGCCTGGGTCAGAAGCCTCTCCCCTGGAACAGGAGGAGCCATCTCCTCTAGACCCAGAGTCTAGACCATGTTCCATCCAGGGATTCAAACAATTGCCATCAGGATGTGGACACATTTGAACAATGCCATCAGGAACTTCTCTCAGTTTCTTTTCCCCGTGGGTTGTTTTCACTCTCAGATAAGTTATGTCCTCCCTAGGTCAAAAGGAGAGAAGAGGTCTGGTTCTATGAAAAAAACTGGAGGGTTGAAACAAGAGGTAAAATAGGGCTGCTGAAAGGCCCACACCTTGCAGAAAGTGCCAGTGAGCTAACAAGAGGGAAGATGAATGAGCAGACCTCATGTTCTTACCAGTGTGGTCTGTCTGCACCTCGTTGGTCATCACCGAACCGTGTATCAAACCACCCCAGACTTCCAGGGTGTTTGCGAACCAGATGGATTCAGCTGTCTCTGTTGTCCAGAACTCAGGTCTTAGTGACAGGTGCTTCACTTCTGCATTATTTCATAATTAGAGCATCTTAGTTTTCCAGCTGCAAGGTGAGCTATGTTCTTCTATTTGTCTGGGGGGGTCATATGTCATCTCTGAAGAGATTTGTTCATCTTTAGGTATTTTGTGCCTCTTCATGTCTCAGTTTGACTTAGGATGAATTTAATAATGGAGCCATATGAGACTTTGTCTTATATATTTTAGAGTGGTCAGTATCACTCAATCAGCCTTTCAGTGAAAAACAATAAAAAGCAAACTACTTTTAATGTGATAGTTGAACCATAGTTTTGAATCCTTCAGTTATGCATGCTACCTTGGAATAACATGGAACAGAGGAGTTGGATCCAAGAATCAGTACATGTTCTGTTATTAATCACACTCAGTTAATACTTCTTAGGGAGTGGATAGTACAAAACACAGGAGAGAGAGTGCTCTGGCTTCTGATATAAGCAGTATGAAGGAAAAGAATTGCTCTCATTGGCTACTATTGAAGAATTGGTTAAATACAGGAGTTTGTCTCTACATGTAGCTGAATATATAGGGCAAGTGAACTTTATTCCACTCAATGAACATAGTGTGTTCATGTTTTCATTGAAAAAGATTTGCTAATTTGGCATTTTAATTTTGTTTCAAGTTTGCTTTTCCATATATCAAGGAAAGTAATAAACTCAGTGCCAATTTTATGTCACTCTGTATCTAAATAAATATACACCCACAAGCTCTTGTACTATTTGTTTCCTCTTTGGGCATTCTATCTGTAAATGCAATAATTGTAACAACTAGTTGTTTATGGAAGAAACTGTTCTGAAGGTATTTACTTATGTAATTCTGGGTTTTTTTCTTTGTAAGCTAAATCAATCTACAAATCAGGTTCAGAGTTCACAGGTTTGCCATTGATTGGCTCTGGGGAGCTGAGTGAGTCTTTGTATTAGTTTCTTTGGGCTGCCATAACAAAGTACCACACACTGGCTTAATATAGCGGGGATTTATTATCTCATGATTCTGGAGGACAGAAGCCCATTCACAAGTACCTGTTGTTAGGACTTCAACATATCTTTTCAGAGGACACAATTCAACCCATAACAGTCTGCCCAAAATTCACACCCTTCCTACATACAAAATATTTTCAACTCCATCCCAACATCCCCCAAATCTTAACCCATTCCAGCATTGACTGTAAATCAAAAATCTCCCCTAAACATATAATGAATCCAAAAGGCCCCTACTCTCATCTTCTGAATCATCTAAACCAGGTATGGGTGAGACTCTAGAGACAACTCATCCTGGAACGAAATTCCCTTTCCAACTATGGACCTGTGGAACAAGGTATCTACCTCCAAAAATATAATGGTGGGACCAGCATGGGATATATATCCCCATTCCAAATGGGAGAAATTGGAAGGAGTAAAGGAATCAGGAATCCTAAGCAAGTTTTTAACCCAGCAGGGCAAGTTCATTAGGTTTGAAGCCCTGAGAATAATCTGTAGCTCCAGGCTTCACCCTGGGACCAGGTGGCAACCCCACTCTTTGAGTCCCACTTTCTTTGGCCTCTGAATCTGTGGCTCTTCCCTTTGAGTCACTCTTCCTTCCCTTTGTCTCATCTCTTGTCTCTTCCAATCCAGACTGACAATATTTCTACTGATGTAACAGTCTTCCATGAATGTCAGGGGGGTCCGTGACAGTAAACCAGAGGGCTCTGCACAGATTCTCCCTGGATGATCCCATCTCTATTCCTTGCTCCTGTTGAGGTGGTTGATTGGATACATGACTCACACCCATAATCTCTGTAACCAAAAGTTGGCTCACCCACACTCTTGGTATTCTTTCCAGAATTCACATTCTCATTTTTTTGTTATTTGGATAGGTGAAAATTTTTCTGAATCACCAAGTGCTGGTTCTCTTTAGTTTCACAATTCATTTCTCAGTGTATCTCTTTCCTCTCAAATTTGACTGTAAGCAGCAAGGAGAAATCAGGCCACAACTTCCATGCTTTCCTTTGAAGTCTCTTCAGTGAAATATCAAAGTTCATCATTTACAAATTCTGCTTTCCAGTCCACAGAAGAACATAACTCAGCCAAGTTTTCTGCCACTTTCTAAACAAGGATCGCCTTTCCTCCACTGTCCATCACACGTTCATAATTTCCTTTTAAGGCCTCACCAGAAGAACCTTATAACGTTCCTATTTCTAGCAACATTCTGTTCCTAATGATATATTTATTGTCTAAGATGAAAGGAGCTTTCCTGTAGCTCTCTCTTCTTTCTGAGCTCTTCCCAGAATTGCTTGCGATGTCCTTCTACTGACAGTCTCCTCAAGGCAATCCAGGCTTTTTCTATCCTGCGCCTCAAAATCCTTCCAGCCTCAACCCATGACCCATTCCAAAACCACTTCTACATTTTTAGGTGTTTGTCACAGCAACCTGCTCTTTCCCGGTACCAGAATCAGTGTCCATGTCCAAGGGCTCTGCCATAACAAAGTAACACACACGGGTGGCTTAAAACATAGGAACTTATTATCTCATGGTTCTGGGGGCTACAGGTCTGAAATCAAGTTGTTGGCAGAGCTGACCTCCCTCTGAAGGCTCTAGGGAACGCTCCTTCCTTGCCTCTTCTAGCGTCTGGTGGTTCACTAGCAATCCTTGTCATGTTTTTGGTTTACAGCTGTGACATTCCCATCTCTGCCTCTGTCTTCACGTAGCCATTTTCCCTCTGTGTGGGTCCACATCTCTGTGTCTCTTCTTACATGGACACAAGTCATATCGGATTTAGGGCCACCCTAATCCAGTATGATCTCATCATAATTTACTACATCTGCAGAGATCCTCTTTCCAAATAAGGCCATCTTCACAGGTTCCTGGGGTTAGAACTTCAACATATCTTTTAGAGGAACATAATTCAACTCACAACGCTATCCTTCTGAGGGTTTTCACTTTCCACATTTATACAAACAGGACGTTTTCGGGTGCACATGACAGAGCACACCAATCAAACTGGCTTAGTCTGAAAGAGCCTGTTTGGCTCTCATAACTGCTATATTCACGGGTAGTTCAGATGTCATCAGGGCTTGGGCACTCTTTCTCTTTCTCCGTTCCCTGTTCCTCTGTGCTATCTTCATTCTCAGGTAATTCATGCTGGGTTTTTCTCCTTTCTGCTTCTTTTTCAGAGAAAAGGCTGCTCTTATCACAGAATTTTTCACAAAAGTCCTAGGCCTTCCTGTCATTAGCTTCACTCTGCAAAGTGCCTGCCGTGCATGTTGAGGACATGCGCTTTGCTGCATAGTTTGTGCACTGGTTCTCTCCTGCATCCGGAGGTGTGGTCAGCCACATGGGCTGAGATCACAGAAATTAAGCTGCCATTACCAAAGGGAGAGGGAGAACCTGCCAGGTAGGCCGGCACAGATAGATGACCATCTCAGTCAGTATGGGAAGGGGCTGAACCAACAGGTCTCTGAGGGCCCTTCAGCTCTCACTGCCCCCACTCCCCCCTCCCCCCCCACCGCCGATTCTTGGCCAGATCGTTATATATGGTAGTTTTAGTTTCTTTGCCAATAGAACACTACTGCATAAGGTGGGTTTTTTAAATTTAATTTTTTGGAGGGTCAGCTTTGATAAAGTATAATTTACATACAATAAAATCTACCAATTATAAGTGTTCAGTTTGGGGGCACCTGGGTGGCTCAGTCGGTCGAGCGTCCAGGTCTTGATTTCAGCTCAGGTCATGATCTCACGGTTCGTGAGTTCGAGCCCTGCATCAGGCTCTGTGCTGACAGTGCAGAGCCTGCTTGGGATTCTCTCTCTCGCCTCTCTGTCTGCCCTCTCCTGCTCACGTTCTCCCTCTCTCTAAAAGTAAATACATAAACTTAAAAAAGTTAAGTGTTTGATGAGTGTAGACAAATGCATTCAGTTGTGTGACCACCACTTACAGTAATTGTATTCACTGCATAAAGTATTTCCTTTACCCCCAAAAGTTCTCCTGTACCCCTTGATAGTCTCCTTAACTCATCCTTCATCCCTGATAATTTATGATCTGCTTTCTAATATTATAGCTTTGCATAGTTACTTTTTTTTTTTTTAAGATGGTCCACTGAAGTACTTGGTTTTTAACTTTTATGGCTAGAGTTAAAGCCCTGGTACAGTTTTACATAAATAGTAGCTTATTTATGAATGGGCTTGGAGAAATTAAAGAGAATCCATTCATCATTTGAGGATGAACCAGATGCCACTGATGATATTGAATAATTTTAACCTATGAAAAATGGCAGTTTTGTAGGGTTCAGTCTGATAAGAGTAGGATAAAGAAGTCACTCAAACTACTCCTAATGGTTGCTGCATAAGGAATATGGTGTCAACCATCTATGTGCCTTGTCTTTTACTCATTTGATAAGTGTGGCTTTGTGCTTGGTGATGGAATTTGGGTTGTCATCTAGGCTGGTGTAATATGATAAAGAATGTGTTATCATTGTTTTTTTTTTAAATTTTTTTAATGTTTGTTTATTTTTGAGAGAGAGACAGAGTGTGAGTGGGGGAGGGACAGAGAGAGAGAGGGGGAGACAGAATCCCAAGCAGGCTCCAGGCTCTGAGCTGTCAGCACAGAGCCTGATGTGGGGCTCAAACTCACGAACCGTGAGATCATGACCTGAGCCGAAGTCAGACGCTTAACCGACTGAGCCACCCAGGTGCCCCCAAGAATGTGTTATCATTGTAAGAAGGGAGCTTTATTATTGAAAGTGATTTGCCTGCTGAGTGACCATTCTTCCTCTTTTAGTAATATCCCCTGATTTTCCTTGGGGATCCATCAGTCCACAGGGTTTATGCCTTGCCCCATGTCTGGCCGAAGAGTGATATTTTACTGGTCACAGTGATTGGTTCACAGATGAACACATGACCCTGCTAGAGCCAATCAGAACCCAACACTAGGACTTTGCTGGAGCTACTGAGGAAGACATGCTCTTTTCTACTACAACGATTTCAGCCCAGGGCTATGAAAGCCATCCTGCCACTCTGTGGAGAAAGCCTGATTGAGAGCAAAACTTATATAGAAGAAAGTAGAGCTGAGAGTCAAAGAGTGAGACAGAATCTAGATGACATTATTTGAGGCTTTGTCATATCCAGCTGTGCCTTGGAGTCATATTCCCAGATATCTCAGTTACATAAGTCAGTGCTGTTCTTTGCTTATATCAGTTGGACTTGTATTTTTTTCTGTCACTTGCAGCTGCAGAGTCCTGTTTGTTACAGCATGCCATCCCAAAGAGATAAGTGCATGATCCTGGAAATTGTTTAAAATAAGTACTTAATGGACATCAAAACCAAAATCATTTTAAGAATGCATCCCTTTTAATACCAACAAAAAAAGGAAGTCTTCTATCTTGGTTGAACCTGACAACAAAGAGAAAATCTAACACTTTCTGTCCTTTTCTCTCTTTCTCTCTAAGATGAGACACAAACATTTTAGAGAGAAAAAAATATCATTTTGCTTCAATCATAGTTTAAGCTATAATATGCTTTGGAGAAACATTGGAACATCAGTGGTAGAAGAAAAATATTTGGTAGTATGGATCATCACATCTCCTATTTTTCCAGGGCAAGAGAGGATCAAGGAAGCAGTCTAAGAAAGCCCCCAGGGTTCCACTTGGGAGTGACTTGGGCTAATAAAAATTGTATTTTCCCTTTTCAGTTTATTCCAGTGTTCTCTTCTCTTGATGAGCCTGGGTGTGTGGCATGGGTTCTCACCAGTGACCTGTCCCTACTTCCTAGTCCTAATTCTCAACCAGATTTGTGTCACAGTCACCCAGCCTGGTTGAAAGAGGCTAGAAAAATCTACACTAGACTCTTCAGGCTATAGTTTTCCAGCAGAAACAATTTCTGGATCAATTAGTATCAACCAGATCCTGGTCTGAATTCTTGTTCTGCTCCGTATTAGGGCGGTTTCCTTGAAGATGGATAATTGCATCTCATTGAAAGTTGGTTTATTTAACTATAATAAATGAAAATAACAACAGCAACAATTCTCCTTTAGGATCACTATGAGGATTAAATGATATAAGGCACAAATAATGAACATTACAGCCAACATTTGAGTGTGTATTTTGTGCCAGCCCTGTGCTCAGAACTTCTACACTAGATTCTATTGGTTGCCCACCCAGCATCTTTACCCCTCTTTTCCATCCTACTAGAACCCTGATTTGGTTTAGGAATCTACTTCTCTGGAAATCCTGTATGTTTTTCCAGGGGTCTCTTCCCTTTGAGGAAAGCTTATCCTTCCTTTATTTCCTTTGCACATGATTGGTTTAGGTTTGGGCATGAGACCAAACTCTGGACAATGAAACTTGAGGGGAAATCTGTTCGTGGCGCCTCTGGGAAAATGTTCCCTTGATCCTAACCTTCTGCTTCTGGACAGCATCATTTCTGAATGCAAAGACCAAAGCAGCTATACCCATCTTCCACCCACAAGGAAACAAAATAATCACAGATTGGCAAAGGATAGAAGTGGAAAGAACTTGGGTCTTCCAAGTCATTGTCGACTGAACCAGCCATGCTCTGCCCTAACATGGGACTTCCTGTTATGTCCCATAATACAATTCTCCATTGTTTATGTCAGGTAGAATCCAATTACTGACCCAGATTTATTTTATTTTATTTTATTTTATTTTATTTTATTTTATTTTATCCTCAAATGGCTCTCTAAGGAACCTGGTTGGTTGTTCAGTGCACAGTTACTCTTCCAGGATGCTCTGCCATCCTCCAATCTGCTGAGTGCTAGGCTGTTTTCAGCCTGCTATTTGTTATTTGATTGCACCCCTTCCTGTTGTTCATTTGCTTCTGACTTTTCACAAAAGGACTTGATGCCACACAACTCTGTGGATTTATAGAAGGAAGAGATGCTCTTTGCTCATGTTTTGGGAGGAAGACTGCTCAGTAACTGACCGTATAAAAGTGAGTATATTTCCTCTTGGAATCCCCTAGGACAGAGCTACGCACATAGTAGGTGTGTTGCTATTTTATTGCTGCATAACAAGTTGCTGCAAATCTAGCTGCTCAAAAGAATACTGATTCAATTTTTTCCCATGTTTATTTTTGAGAGACAGAGAAAGGCAGAGTGTGATCAGAGGAGAGGCAGAGAGAGAGGGAGACACAGGATCTGAAGCAGGCTCCAGGCTTTGAGCTGTCAGCACAGAGACCAATGCGGGGCTCGAATCCACGAACCATGAGATCATGACTTGAGCATAAGTTGAATGCTTAACTGACTGAACCACCCAGGTGCCCCAAAATAATACCAATTTATTATCTCATAGTTCCTGTAGGTCAGATATTTGGGTAGGCTTGGCTTGGTTTCTGGGTCTCACAGTTCTGAAATCAAGATGTTAGCTGGGCTGGGTTCTCATCTAGAGGCTCTGGAAAAAATCCACCGTCCAGTTCACTCAAATTATTGATAGAATTCAGTTCCATGTGGTTGTAAGACTGTAGTCCCTACCCTCTAGCTGTTGGCTGGGGGCTGCTTTCAGCCCCTAGAAGCTGCCTTCTGGCCCTAACATGTGGCCCTTTCATCTTCAAAGCCATCAAGGGCAGGTTGAAACCTTCTTGTGCTTCAGATATGGCTGACTTGCCCTTTGGCCAACAGCAGGGGGAAAAAGAAAACTCTCTGCTTTTAAAGAGCTTTTCTGACTGGACCAGCCCCAAATCTCCTATTTTTAGGTCAACTGACTTGAGACTTCAATTCCATCAGCAGAATAGCCCCAGATTAATGTTTAATTGAATAATTAGGGGGCAGGAATTTTGGATAGGGCCATCTTTAGAACTCTGATTACCATAGCAGTGTCATGTAAAATTATTATTATTATTATCATTATTGTCATCATTTTGGTATTGAATTAAGTAGAGAACAAACAAAAATTTTAAGTAAAGTATCAAATTAATTGAGTTTTACCTCTGCTAATTTCAGGACTCCTTTAATAATGATATTAGTGTTACTCTGGTTATATTGCCCATTGTTGTAACCAAGAAAACCACAACCTAACAGAAAAAAAAACCCAAACAAACCAGTAATTATGCTGATGTTGTTGCCTTTTTTATTTTTGGAAGGAAGAGAATTGCTGATCTGGGCCAACATTTTCCCCTCAATGGCTGGCACCACTTAGTAACATTACAAGTGTTATTCATATATAGTGTTTATTTATTTTGGGGTCTTGGGAAAAAACAAAAGTTACTTATTTTTTTTAAATAAAAATGGACTTAAACATATGGAAAAGTTTAAAAGAAGAAGGTTAGTACAATCAATATAAAATAGTTGTAAAAAGGGACCCACTTCATTATAATGTTGTGATTTCTGAGCCGTGTTGAGTTTCGATAGTTGCTCAACACTATAATTATGAGTAGAGCTAGGAAAGTGGGTGCCCTTCAAAAGTTTGGGACAGTTGGTTGGGATTTTGCAGACAATCCAGTGTCGAAAGGTTTGCTTCATCATTTTGTGGTGTTATCTTTGGGTTGAGAAACAAGGATCATATAAAAAGAAAAGTTCAGAGATTCCTGGTGGATTTTGCCACACTGTGGCTTATAGCCTATTTGCTAGAAACCCCATAAAGTCCTCCATACTAAAAATCAACTTTAATTAACTTTTTAAAAGAAAAACAGCTATTTTTTTCCTTCCTTCCTTCCTTCCTTCCTTCCTTCCTTCCTTCTTTCTTTCTTTCTTTCTTTTTTTGGTCCGTTGTCTTCAAGTGAGCAGTTGGGGCAGCATTTTCCTCCCCATACAAATAAACAACAATAGGAGTCCTCGTTGACAAAAGGTTATAGACCACTGCCTCAGTTGATCTGTCTCCAGGAAAATAAGTTCAAAGCAAAGCACCAAATGGCATCTGAATGGGGGTGTAACTCTGTGGGCTGCCCTTGACAACCAATGTGGGCTCCCTTCTGTGCTGTGAACTGTAAACCTGGGAAGAGTGTTGGAAATACATCAGTGCTGCCTGAACCCACTTGGGATCGTGGAAAAGGAGGAGGAGGTGATGGAGAGAGAAGCTCAGTGGTTGAGGAGTAATTGTTATGGAATTAGCCAGACTGGGCTTCAAGTCTTAGCTTGAAGGAGAGTTGGGCAAGTTGTAAGACTCTGGGCAAGTTGCCTAATTTTTCAAACTCTAGGGTCCTCATTTGTGAAATAGAGATTAATAATAATGTAATACCTGATATGGACTGAATATTTGTGTCCTTCCTTTCAAATCCATATTTTGAAATCCTAACCCCAATGTGATTGTGTTTGGAGGTGAGGCCTTTGGGAGGTGATCAGGTCATGAGGGGGAAGGCTTATGACTGTGATTAGTTCCCTTATAAAAGAGACCCTAGAGAGCTCCCTCAACTCTTCTGCCATATGAGGTTACAGCAGAAAGAGGTTTAGTCACATAGGAAGCAGGTTCTCACCAGACACTGAATATGCTGGCACCTTGACCTTGGAATTCTGTCTCTAGAACTGTAAGAAATAAATTTCTATTGTTCATAAGCCTTCCAGTCTCGTAAAAGATACTTTGCTATAGCAGTCCAAATGAACTAAGGCAATACCTCTTATCTTTGGGTGATTATTACAAGCGATGCATAAAAGCATTTAGCAGGGGACCTGGCATGAAATACTTAGCAAATGTTGTTTGTAATTGAAGGAGATTCATGAAAGAAGGAGGCAGGAAAGATTGAGAGAAAGAGAGAAATAAGAGAAGGAAGAAAGGGAATATGCTAAAATGAAACTATTCAGGGCAAACAGAAGAGGGAAGGTAGTCTAGGTCACCAGAATTCAATGCATGCAGAAGAATATGTTTAAATTGAATATTTCATTGCCCAAGTGAGATTGAGTTCCAGGGATGAACACTGTTTACTGTGTGCATCCCTTTGAGATGCTGAGTTTCTCTATTCTTTGATTGAAGCTTTAAGGGACTGGCCAACATAGCCCACAGGATGCCTCTGTAATCCAGTGGTAATATTAGTGGAGCTCAGGAAATATTTTATAACCATAAGCCTTTATTTGTAAACTTACTCTACACTGAAAATGTTGGCATCAAAACTTTTCACTGTGACTTTGAGCACAGAATCTCAGGAGAACTGTAATCTAAGTAAAATATTGCCTTGAATAGTGGAGCCAGTTGGGAATGAATGAAGGAGCTCAGGGGAGAGATTGTCCCCATGGAGCTTTAGGCTGAAGGGTTGAACTATGTTCCTCTCCCAGTGCTTAGCTTTGTTCTGGGTTCACTGCCACTGTAGCTGTCTGTTTGTGAGTTGCAAAGGAAGGAATGCACTTTTCACGACCACCAGAGTCCTCATTTAATCTGGGCAGAATATCTCGAAGGCCTGCCAGTGATTCTTCTCTTTGGAGAATAAGATAATTGAATCACTTCCTTCAGCAAAGTTGCAAATGATGTGGAAAGTCTCAGTTGCAGCAAGGGGAGAGACAGGAATAAAGGGCTTTTTGCTTTGGTTTGCTTTGAGATTTTGGTACTGAAATCCATTCACTTAGAATAAGTGAAGAAATCTCCTTTGAAAAAAGTTAGCCAGCATACTTGGGAGGTACCATCAGTTTCCTTGGGCTCTTCTTGGGGTCACCGGGGAGCCACCAAGATCAACTATTATTCTCTACTGCTAACTTTGTCTCTCTTTCAACCCTGTTTTGAGAATCAAACCAAATAAAAAGTAGGCCTCTTCGTTTATAACTAATGCCTTTGCCTAGATTTTAAGGCAGTTTCACAGCTTGTAAAGGTTTCAATCAATAATCCCTTTCTCTTTATTGATAAAGATGGAGGCGGGTGGTAACATGAGCATCTCTCTCTAAGTCTGGCTGTCAAGAAGCAGTAGATAGGATGGCAGTTTAGTGGCTGGATGTCCCCATCAGGGACAACATGGGGGTGGCTTGGGCCTGTCAGGGAAGGTCAGCAGAGACTAGCTCAGGGCCATGGCTCATATTGGTCACTCTGAGGATGTTCATTGGTCAGCAAATATATCTGGCTAAATTGGTCTTCTAAGAATGATACTGATAGCTAATACTCAGAGCGTACTGATTCATATGTAAAGGGATTAGATAGGTACCTGCCATGGAGTACCTCGCTCTGTGGGGAAACAACTATCCTCAATTTTTTGAGTTGGGGAAACTGAGGCACAGTTATGTAGGTTAGCAGCCTGACCAAGGTCATCACAGTAATACCTAGTAAGTGTAAGTGGCAGAACAGGATTTGACACCATGCAGCTCAACTCCAGGGCCTGTGGGATTATCCACCCTGCCAGGCTCTCTGTCTCCCATGATTACTTATTTAAAATTGTACGGCCGTCTTCCCCCGACCTACTTCTCTTGTTGCAATTCCTCTCTCTAAGAATAGTTCCACCATTCATTCATTTGCACCAGCCAGCCATCTGAGGAATACCCTTGACTTGCTACCTCCTTGCCCACCTCAATCAATCACCACGTTTTGTCAAACTCTACATCTCCACTATCTCACCTGATCCTTTGGCCCTATGCACCATAGCCCTATCCTGCTCTAAGGTGCCCTGGTCTCTTGCATGGGTGTCTGGCTTAGTCTGCTAGCTTGTCTTCTGGTCGTCTCTCCTCCGGTCTGATCCCTGTAGTTCCTAGAGATTTCTGGACTTCAAATTGGACCCTCTTCTGAGGTTGAAAGTCCTTGGTTGGACCCTCCATCCCATGACATAGAGCTGTCTTCCCCACACGTGCCCTCTTCTGCATGATCACTTGATGGATGCTACTCAAGAAGAGTTTGAGGGCACTTTCACAGGGAGGGACCTTGGATCAGCATTGATAGACTTACTCCTTTTCAGTTAATGCCTCTGACAACCTTAGGAAGAAAGTCTCAATTTAGTATTAATACATCTTCAAGATCTTTTAAATTCTTGATTATTTTCATTTTTTAACCGAGAGAGAAAGCAGCTGTAGTTAGAATTTAATACCACTGCTTTTTTTTAATTGTAATTTTATGGTTACTTTCTACTTTATGGCTCACAATACAACTTTTTCCAGTTATAGTAGTGATACAAACTTATCTTTTATTTTTTTTAAGTTTGTTTATTTATTTTGAGAGAGAGAGAGCATGAGTATGTACCTGGTAGTGGGGCAGAGAGAGAGGGAAAGAGAGAATCCCAGGCAGGCTCCATGCTGTCTGTGCACAGAGCCTGATGTGGGGCCCAAACTCAGGAACTGTGAGATCATGACCTGAGCTGAAATCAAGAGTCAGATGCCCAACTGACAGAGCCACCCAGGTGCCCCCAAACTTACCTTTTAAAGAGTATATTTAAATTTTAAAATAACAGCATGATATAAAAACTATTAATTAAGGAACAGAAAAGGTGATACAGTACGGCAAAAATTGATCATGGCTTAAGAAAGCCTGGAGTTCAGGGAACCTTAGTTATAGCACTTTCTGGAAACTGCTCCCCGCCTGTGTTCCTTGGACTCAGCTCTCCCATATTTCCATCATTTGGTTTGTTTCTTGAAAGTGGGGTCCTGTGCATCAGCTGTCACCTTTCTTCCCTTGCCACTCAGAGACATGAGAGCTCAGTAGGCTAGACGGCCCCACATTAATCCTTGTGCCCTGCAGCCACAGGACTGTCATTGACACACATTATTTTACTAAAAATTTTCATTAAAGGAAGATGTTGTATGAGCCATGTTTTTAAACATGGTCAAATATTTGAAAGCACAGGATTGAATAATGTATTTTCAGATCTTGGAGGAATAAATGCTCTAGGATGCTCAGTGGGCAGCTATTATTCAAGCTTTTTATAGGTACTTACTCAGTCCGACATCGTATCATCTTCAGAAGCTGGGAAATCCAGCTCTGCCTCAGCAGGCTGTCTTCTCTGTTTTAGGGTTAATTCTGTAACAATCCAGGAGAATTTCTTCTCCCCTTAATTGTTCATCAGAATGTAAGACTCGTAGGAAGCTGCTCATCCCTAAATCTCATGTGTCTGCACAGGCTCACACAAGTCAAGTCTATGATAGGACTTAACACTTCCTCCTCACCTCTCAGCTGATACTACATGCACTCCTGAAGCAATTGCACTCAGTTTGCTGACCCTGAGAATGCATTTCTTTGATTTCTCATCATGCCTTCTCTTGGGGTTTTGAAGATAAAGTGCTTTTGCTGAGATTGTCACTTGGTACAGAACCATGGGGATTTGCAGCCACTGAGCCCGCATCCCATAATCAAAAAAGTTTTTCTGTGTCTCAGATCACTTCATTACGCTCTCTTATCCTAGTTTACTGCCTTGTCCCGTCACCAGTGTTGTTTCAGTTCCTGGGTAGTAGAAAATACAGGTTTCAGTTGGTGAAATGGAGGTCTTATAATAAGAAAAATCATAAAAGCAGGGTTGCAAACAAATAAGTCATAGAATAAAATGTGTGTGAAAATTGTAAGCTTAAACATGGAACTTTCAGGAATTGCATGCTTGTGGCTAGTCACCTTGGGCTGCCTCCTGATTTCCAAGGACACTTTAATTCTTTCTCCAGTTGGGGCACTTTTGATGGAAAATGTGGACTTTTGCTTCCACATACCCGTGTAATGGCTGGTGTTAAAAGCCTCAAAATCCTGGGAACAAACTCCAGAATCTGAAGTGTATGGAAGCAGGGAGGTAAACTCTCAGGTCATCTGATGGAAATGCCTGGTTGACAGATGCAGAGACAGAGGCTCAAAAAGTTGAAGACTCACCCAGGTGCAGAAACAACCCTGAGCAGAACATCCAAGCCCTCTGACTCCGGCCTGAGATTGTTCCTGTCTGTGATGACCACAGGAATCCCTGGGCCCTGGGACACTTTCGGATCATGGGTGTGGCTTTGCCTCTGTCGGGGAGAACCACTGAGGTCTGGAGATGCTTGCTTCTCGATGGCTTCCTGGAATTTGAGATCCCTGGAGATGGCTAGCACTTCTGCTGTTGCTTCTGAGAAGGGGAATGTAGAGGTCAAACATGAAAGAATGGCCTCTGGCTAAGCCACCCTTGGGTAATGAAACAGGAAAGACATTTGATGAGAAGTCACACATGTATTTTGTCTTCCAAGGCTTTGGGACAATCCCTGGCTTCTTCCAAAACTTCTCTTCCCTTTGGTGTCTCACTTGCACAGCCAAAGTAGAGTTGTGTTTTCAATGTGTTCCTGGGTTGCCTGCAGGATTTCTCAGAAACCTCAAGCAGTTGGATATGTTGTGTGATCTCCATTACCACCTTCTGGAGAACCGGTGGCTAACACTCCACAATGGCCCTGGAATCTAGGGTAGCTTCTCAGTGACCTGGCTTCTGTGGCGTCTCTGGGGCAGATCAAAGACTTCAGAACAGCTCAAGCATGTGAAATGATTGTTAACTGTTCTCAGTTCTTCCACAGCTATTTTGTTCTCGAAAGCCCAGCTTTTACATCTTTTTCCAAAAATCGTACATGGCATTCATCCTCCAGAGCAGTTGAAAGCTAATAGACATTCTCATTTTATCCCACCCCCGACTACAGGCAACTCTGTTGCTAGATGAGTTTATCTGAATTCCATTTGCTTAGACCTTATGAAGTGAATAAATTTGAATTAATGTGTAGCTTTCTGAGGAGAAGGAAGTGATGCTTGGAGGGGTTAAGCAATGTCTGTGTTAGTTTATATAAATGGATCTTTATGAGTGCAAACGTCCTCATACCACGTTACCATATCAGGTCTATTGGTTTATACAAAATTTTCATTAAGTGATGCTAAAATATACACATGGGGATTTCGAAAATGAGTTTTTCCTTTTGAACAGCCGTATATTTACGTTTCTTTGGGTTGCGTTGGTGGATTAAATATATTCTCCTTTTTAGAGCAAACACTTGGGAGAAATATGCATCAATAAGTATGTAAGTTATAACTCCAATTCCCAACAAACTGCATTTGCTGTATTTGGTAACTCTCCAATGCTGTTTCTTTCCATAATAATTAGAGCAGAATTGAGATGCCATAAAAGAAACTCCAGACTTCGTTGTCATTTGTTGGAGGGGGTGGGGGAATAAGAAGCATTTGGCTTCTTTGTAAGTAGAAATTTTTATTATTGTATTTGTATTTCTAAATGACTATGAATAGGACGGTGGTGGGTAAACTCATGAATGTTAATCTGGCTATAGCTTCCGCTTTGATAACATTTAGTTATTCCATCCTTTATTACACTCGTATAGATGTTGATAGTTCAACAATTGGAGCTTTTAAACTAATAGAAGGCTTTCAACCAAATAGAATGCCTTCATTACTAGTGAGCAGGGAGATCTGAATGTGAATTGAGGTGGTTTAAACCAATCTCATATTTTTATAAAAGACTGATACCCATAGAAATTATGGGTTTATTTTCAGTTTTCTTTGATTTGAATAAACGAGGGCAGGAATTTATGTTATTTCTCATCTTTTCACATGCCTAGCCCGAGGTCCAACTGCATTTGTCAGTATAACAAACCTGAAATACTGGGGTTAGTTTATTTTTTTGCTTATGTAAATGCCACTGTGTGTCCATGAGCTTCCAGGGCATTTCTCTTCCTGAGGGAGACTCAGGGACCCAGGTACCTCCCATTATGTTATCTGGAATATGAAGCTACTGGAATTGCTATACGGGGAAAAGACAGTGTGTGATACCGAGCTCTCTCTCAAGTACTTTAGATATTGACACTTGGTCACATCTATTCACTACCCATTGGCCAAACTACTTACATGGCCTACACAGACTATAAAGGATGCTAGAGAATGTAGGAGATTACATGGGGGTACTCAGCACTACTGTTTCAAACAGGTGCCTAGCAAAGGTTAACTGAGAGAGCAAATGAATGAATCATGAGTCCCGTTAAACTGCCTGGCAGTTGGAGAATGCTATTGCTATTTTAAATTGATAGAGAAGGGACTGAAAAACACTGGGCAAATGTTAACCTTAAGGGGAGTTTTGTGTATATTTGCATCATCACAACAGCTGTAAGATTGGGTTGCCGGTTTGAAGTCTAGATAGCTCGACTATGCCCCACCATGATTTTTTTTCAAGGTACCCACAGAGGCAGCCTGAAAAAACTCCATTTTTTGATCCTAGAGGCCTCTAAAGCAAATAGTATCTTGTAGTGTATTAGGTAGAAGTGTTTTAGAGCCTTGGTAGTGTGCCTGGTAGGAATGGACCTTGTTAAGGTTACAGAGAAGATTAACCTCCATTGACAAGATGAAATTGAAGTCACTTTCTCCTGCCACAGAGCCGTTCCTGATCTGTATTGTCAGCACGGAAGAGTTTATCCATTTTCTCTAAAACATTATCTCAAATGAAGTGTCAGAGCACTAAATGGATTTACCGTCTTCCCTTATTTGTTATTTTGATGTTCAGTTTTTTTTATCCCATTTATTTATTGTCATATGAAGTTAAAACAATAACAGAAATAAACAGGGAAGGCTGGGTGAGGAAAAGATCACAACCTCACAATCATCCATCTTATTCCTGAGTAATTGTTGCAGAATCCTTAAGGAATGTCCTTTTATTTAATTTCTTGTTTTCCCTTTTTTGACTCAAGACCTCTCATTTCCTCAACTTACTGTAATTCAAATAGGTCAGTTCACTCAAACATATTCAGAACACTCATTAAATACAAGAAAACATGTGATATAGGTATGTTGCGAGAACTGCATCCTCTTCCATGATACCTTGTTAAGCTGGAATTCTGGGAAGTAGCCCAGAGCAACCAAAAATGGCGTAGGTGTTAGACTTGGTCACATCAGGTTTCCTAAGTAGCTTTTGCCACCTCCTCGCTGTAGGTAGCCGTGGGACCTTCAAGCAGTTACTTAATTGTGCTGAGTTGCAGTTTCCTCATGGGGTAAGATGGTACAGGAGAGTGTGAGAAAGACCTTAAGAGACCCAAAGCAAGGACACAGTATCGTACCTGGGCACATCACCCTCCAGGTAGCTTCACTTAACACTGGCATTTTATGAAATGACACAGAACTTACTGTGTGTTGAAAATATAACATTGTTTTCTAGATTTTGCAAAATTCTATATACCCTCGACGTGCCTAGAAAAGCTCATGGTTTCTCTTCATTCCATTCTTTACCCTGATCCTTCAAATATCCCCACCCCAAGCATACACTAAGTCAGCCTTTGGGAACCCAGCACTACATGTTAGGCACACCAGTGCTAACTACACTTGTTGAGTTATGACTTATTTTTTTCTTTATCTGAGAAGCAGTTTGTAAATGGCTAGGTAGTAATGGGAAAGACGTTGTTACAATTCGTTACCTTGGAAACTGGCAGTGGATGTCACCTCCTTTTGCGGTGTGTATGCTGTGGCCTTGGATTCTCATCCCCTAATTAACATCCTGTGAGAAATGCAGAAGTAAATCATCGGAGCAACTGGACCACTGTGATATTAAGTGCTGGAACATTCTAAATTGCAGTACTAATCTTCATAATGAGGCCACATATTCTGTGTTTTCTCTTTTCATTGCTTCTTAACTCTTCTGAGTAAGAAGAGCAAAGTTATCATGATGTAGAGATTAGGGAGTGATTCATTCCGTACTTAAATTGAGCTTTATGAAGAAACTTTTTTTAGTTTATTGGGAATTGTGAGAGTTCCTTTGAAAAAGAACAACTTAGGTAGAGAATTTTAAATATAGTTTAATACTGCAAATAGGCAGTCCCCCAAATATGGATTTGTCTTAGAGGCAGGACATATTGTCATGCATAAAGCACATGATCTGAGACCCAAGTACCCTGGTTGAGTCTTGTTATTCCATATTTTATTACTCAGTTATGTATTCAAATTCGTAGGTGATTTTTTTTTTTTTTTTTTTTTACTTTAACCAAGAAGTCTGCTTATTGGACACTGAAGGAGCTCATTATAGGATGATTAGTCCTGTAAGCTGTTTTGCTCATTTGGACCTAGAGGTCACATGTTCTTATTGAACCATCAGTTCTTGAGTGTGAGCTATAAAATGATCAATTTTTTTAATATTTATTTTTGAGAGAGAGAGAGAGAGAGAAACACAAGCAGGGGAGGGTCAGAGAGAAGGGGAAACACAGAATCTGAAGCAGGCTCCAGGCTGTGAGCTGTCAGCACAGGGCCCAATGCGGGGCTCGAACCCATGAACCGCGAGATCATGACTGACCCGAGCCAAAGTCGGGTGTTTAACCGACTGAGCCACCCAGGTGTCCCCAGTCAACGATATCTTACGGATGATTTCATGTACAGTATGTTAGCTCAGTAAGTCCTTGTAAAACCTCTATAGCGTAGTATAGTATACAAGTTTTGAGGTCTCTGCCAGGCCAACAATGACCACTCCCCCCAATAGCCCCTTCATTCATGCGGGTGAGCCCCAAGAACCATGTTTGGGTAGCTTGACCTCATCACCTTTTCACCCATCCCAGGACCACCGTACACATGGTGACCCAATTACATTCCCTCACCTTGGATTTGGGAATTCGATCAAAAATTTCAGTTTATCCTGAGCTCATGTCTGAGTAGAAAGATGGAAACATGAAGAATCTATGGGTCTTACTCTGCTCTGTGATCCAGTGGCCAAGAAAGCCAGTCTGTAGAAAGAAGACGAAAGGAACAGAGAGGAGAAATGAGAGACCTTGGCCCAGGAATCTGGAGGCTTTCTTGATTCCGGTTCCAGACTTTTCCTGAGGCCTGGCTGCTTTCAGTCCCTTGAATTCCATCAGGCACTTTTATATCATAGGATAAATTTTGTTACTTCTTAAAAAAAACCACACAAAAAACTAACATGAGTAGATGTTTTTTGTTCCTCACTGAGACTCAGGGAAGTCAGTCTTATGGAGAGTTGATGTCAGTGTTTCTGAACTCTTGGTCAGGGCTCCAGCAATCCAAGTCAAATTAGAATCAAAAACCAAAAGGGGATCTTTGATTCACTTATTTGGAAATCCCAAGATGTGACGCTGCCTCTAGGCATGACTAGAGTCAAGGATTTGACCAGAATCATTTGATCAAACTTCACTCTTCCTCTGCTCTATTTCTCTGTGGCTTTATTCCCAGAAGACTGATCTCTATATGGGGGTGTGGATGGCCACTGGCAGCCTGAAGCAGCAACACTGTGACCTGTGGCCCTTGCTAAAGGGTGTGGGGATGTCAGTCTCCCAGTGACCATTGCACTGCCTGAGAAAGGACTCTGATGGGTCAGCCTGGGTCATATGCTGGAGTGTGACAACCCCCTTGATTGACATCTCCCCCTATGTCCGAGATCTGGGGTTCCATTACTGAAATAAGGGAGAAGAGATGCTGAACAGACCAAAGCATTCTTGTTCATCACATTTGCTGTTTTTTTCCTACCTGAAAGATGATGTTCATCTGTGTGACAGACTCCCATATGCAGTTTTTCTCCTCCAGCTGTTGGTCACCTCCCCTCCCTCCCACTCAAGAAGATCAATCTAGATACAGATAATTGCAGCTTATTATTCAGATAACCTTAAATCTACTCTAACTAATTAGAAAAGTCAGTACTTTGCAAATGTGAGTTCTCCCATCATTAGTAGTAACAAATGTGACACATCTCACAATTGCTGGGGGCACACATCCTGGGGTGGAAACCCCTGCTTTCAGATGGATGTTATCTGGACCCACCTGAGATTGATGGTGAAGATAACACCATCAATACCTTTTTTGTATCAATTGATACCTTTGTATCAATACCTTATTTGACACAAGCCTATGTATTCAAAACACATTTGAGTGCCTGCCAACAGCCAGACATTTTTGCAGGCATGGGGCTTCCAGCTATGAACAAGATAGAAAAAGTCACTATATTCATCTGGTGCTCAAGTTTTTAATGGGGGAAGATGTACATAAACTTATGAACAAATAAAAAGAACCTCAGATATTGAGTGCAATAAAGAAAATAAAACGGGGGGTATTGGGCCTGTTGTTGTCCAATATGGTAGCTACTACCCATGTATGGCAATTTAAAATTTAGTGAAATGAAATGAAATTTTAAAAATCAGTTCTGTGGTCACACCAGTGACATTTCATGTGCTCAGTAACCACAAGTAGCTGGTGGCTATTATATAGACAGTGCAGATATAGAATATGTCCATCATTGCACAGGGTTCTGTTTCACTGGGCTTGACGGTGACTGGAAAGCTATAGCTGGGGGGTTGCTTAGGAAGGCTTGCTTCAAAGCTGGCATTTATGCTTGGAACTAAAGCCACCCAAGCAAAGGTCTTAGGGAATAACATTCCAGCCAGAGAGGACAGTAAATGCAAAGACCCTGAGATGGAAGTGGTCTTGATCCTGGCTATTTCAAGATCCAGCGATGGCCAGTGTTTCTGATTGAGTTAGGGAGGCAGGGAAGAGTTAGATCAAGTAGCATCTTGGGTTTTATCCTGCACCAATGGAAGCCATTGCGTAAGCATTGACAAATTTGTTTAATTTCTGAAGAATAATTCTGGCTGCTGATGGGAGAGGGGAATGGCAAGGTTGGAGGCAACACATAGAAGGCCTCCAGAAATCATTTGATGAATGAAAAGAATGATGGAAGGGCCCAGCCACACTGAGGTGTCCATTAGTCTGACATCTCCTTGCAAGGGCTTAGGCCCTGATGGAGCTCATGGAGGTGTTTCCAGCATGGTGTCAGACCGAGTGGTCAGCCAGATAAGCCCTAGAGGGTCCTGGGTCCTTAGAGCATGTGAGTTCCTCCAACAGTACCCCCTGTCTCTCAAGGCCAGTGCTTGGCTCACTGGTGGCTGCTCTCAGCTCTTCAAAGCTTCTATCCTGTCTTGGGGACCAGTGTAGGGCATTGCTTCCATGGGCCATTCATCCCTTCTTGTTCCTTCATTCATCTTTACTGAGTACCTGTTGTGGGCCAGGCCTTGTATTTGGTGCTGGGATTAAAGTGGCACAGGATAAAAACACAATGGTCCCTGCAGACACAATTCTCACACTGTAGATGGAGGCTGTCTCAACCAGATAATTATGTGGGTAATTGTGTGATGACCCTGGGATAAGTGCTATACATAAGTGGTTCAAGAATACCCATCAGGGGGTCCCCAGTCAGAGAGGTCGGAAAAGGCTGCACTGAGGATGAGATAATTGGGCTGGATTTCAGGAGGAATGAGGATTCTCTAAGTGGCAGCTGGATGGAGGGAACAGCATGGGCAGAGGCCACATGGACCATGGAGGAGTGGATTGACTAACAGACCCGTGAGGCTGGGTGGAGGGAACAGAGGCGAGGGGATGCTAAGTTGGGGGGCTGGGCAGAGTGGGTAAGGGAGGACCAGCTGGGAAGCCCACCACTGGGGGGTGAGAGATGATGGTGTTCTCTCCTTGCCTTTTCAAATGCTTCCCTCTGCCCTCTGTCTGCCAGTCAGCTCCACCTGGTAGTGGCTTCTACCATCTGTCAAAATCCTGTTAGCTGGAACTATGAAATTACCAATAAACAGCAGTGTTTGACCTACAAAAGAAGGCAGCTTTATACAGCACAGTCCTTTACTGTGAGTCAAGCTCTAAACTGAGTGCTGTTTCTTTTTTGCCCCTCTATTTATTTATTTCTCACAACGACTCCAGTGTAATGTGGGTGGTTGTGATCCCATTTTACGGATGAAGTAACTGAGAGATTGTGACTAAGCAGCAGAGCTGGGACTCGAACCCAGCATGCTAGAGTGAAATGCTCCACTCCAAGTCTCTTGAAACTAAATGCCAAGTGGCCAACGAGCTTGCAGGAAGAAGCTGCAGTCCAAGGCCTGCATAAGTAGCTTGTGAAGCAGGCCGTTAATATTTGTTCGTATTGGAGTATTCTCAAGAGGCCAGAGATTCCAGATGGCTGGGAGACGCATATTCATTATCTGTTTTTTTTCAAACAACTGTGACACTTGGGGAATTATAAATGAGTTAACGTAACATTAATACCTAGAAATATTCTGGAACAGATCATTAAAAAATCAATTTTCACACATGAGGAGAAGATGAGATTATTGAGTAGTAACCAGACAGCACTAGACCTTCGGAGAGGGGCACACATGAGTAGCGATAGATGTCACTTCCCCACAGGATACACATGCACTGGGAGTTTGGTATTTGCTTGGCTCATTTGGAACTAATATTCCTAGTAATTTTTATTTTTTAATCTAAGTTGTAAAAATCTGGCCATCATCCCAGAGCAGAGAAGGGGGGAAAAAAATGAGGAAAAGATGAGAGAACCAAAACATATTAAGAGCCTGCTCTGGGCACTGTGCCCATTGCTTTCGTATATTTTATCCCATTCAATCTGCAGAAAGTCCTAAAGAGGTAGGTATCACCATTGCCTTTTCACAGACAAGGAAACTGAGTGATAGAGACGTTAGAGTGCCCCTAGGAAGCAAACATGGTTTCAACCCGGACATCAGGCTCCAAAGCCCCTCTTCTCCTTACTGTACCCGGCTGGTTTCCTGATTCTAGAACAGAGCACAGGGTGAAATCCAGACAAGAAGGGTCCCTGGGACAGGAATCAGGAGGCCCACCCAGATTGCTTCCCTAGCTGGGAACTAAATTCCAGGCAGGAAGTGGGAAGGCTCTTCCTAGGGGCTGGTGAAACATGAAAATGTTTCCCTAATTAGTACAAACGAGGAGTGTTGTAGCCATTCACTCATCCTGCCACCTGACCTAGGACCTCCAGGCAGTGTGTTTGTCGGGGATGTGGGGGTGATAAAGGTGCTGTGTCTCTGGGAAGGACAGAAGCTTCTGAAATCCTGGGGTGCATGGGTGTTGCCTGCCCTTAGGGGGGTTACCACCCCAAACAAACCCTCTAAGGCCTTCCAGAAGAGCAAATACAATGAAGAAAAGGGCCCAAACTGCCACTGATTTCCTGACTGGGGAGAGGAGATTAGAGGACGCAGGGTGACTGGGGAGGAGAAAGGTGTCACGGGAATGGGAGAGCCCTGGATCTTGCCGGTGAGGTTCAGTCCTTAACAATAGCTGCCCTTGACTGAGCTCTCTCGCCTGTGAGAGGAGCTTGACGTGTAGCTGGTAGGAATTCACAGTCGCCTCACTTTACAGGTGAGGAAGTTGAAGCACATAAAGATCAGGTAGGGAGAGATGGTGATGATTGGGTGGATGGGACTGGGGCTGGGTAGAGACTGAAACCAGTGACTGGGCCAAGTGGGGAATGTGCACAGAACAGGAACCCAACCGGGCTGGAGGCGCACATCCATGTGCTGAGGCAAGTCTTCCTCGTAGATTCTTAGAGGTAGGTCCTTGATCATCAGGATGGGATGAGTGTACCATTTAGGACGCAGTGCTTGCAAGTAACAAGCCCACTCAAGCGAGCTTAGGCCAGCTGCAGAGTTTATTATAGTGACTGAGGAGAGAGTGCCTTAGGGAATCCCAGGGCACTGCTGCTACCTGCCCGGAAGAGTTGGGGACTGGGGCTAAAGCCCAGAGGGCTGTGTGGCAGGAGTGGGATGACAGGCCGTTCGGTGCAGGAGACCAGGTGCACCAGGCGGGCGGCTGCCTTTCAAAGAACAGAGTCTTTCAAAGCCCAGGGAAGGGCTTATTCTGAGGGTGGCAGGGTGGCAGGAAACCACTGGAGAGTGACACAGTCTGATTCACATTTCTAAACGATCACTGGCTGCTGCCTGGATGGATGGTAGGGGATAAGAAGCTGGCTGGGAGCCCAGCTGATAGGCAATTGCCGCAGTCCATTGTGAGGGGACAGTCACTGCGATGGTTAATTTTATACGTCCATGTGACTAGGCCACGGTGCCCAGTTGTTTGTTTGGTCAAACGTCAGTTCCGATGTTGCCGTGAAGGTATTTTTCAGATGCAGTTACCATTTACAGTCAGTAGACTTTGAGAAAAACAGATCACCTTCCATAATGTGGGGCACCTCACCCAACCAGCCGAAAACCTCAGGAGCAAAGACAGATTATTCCCTGAGAAAGAAGCAGTTCTGCCTCAAGATTGCAATACGAAAACCCTGCCTGAGTTTCCAGCCTGCCCAGCCTGCCCTGCGGAACCTAGACTCAAGACTAGTCTAGTTAAGACTGTAGCTTAACCTACAGATTTTGGATTTGCTAGTCAAGTGAGCCAATTTCTTTAATAAATCCATATCTCCCTCTTTCTCCCAAGTTCTTCTTTCGAATGGTTCTGTTTCTCTGGGGAACCCAGATGAATCCATTCACTTACTCATTGGGTACTTACTTTTGCTTGACCATGCAGTCTGGGCCTAGGGCTGGATCCTACCAGTTGGAATTGTCCTCAGGATCATTGGCAAGTAGGTGAGAGGGACACAGGCCCAGCTTCCAGGGCGTTCACAGTCGGTCGGCTCGACAGGACACACGCATAGGAGACAACTGGAGAACTTTATAGGCAGGATTTAATTTAAGCCAAAATGTGTGGAGCAGATACTTCCCGCCCATGAAGCAAGCCCTCTGTGGTGGGGCCTTGTAGTTCTGTTATGCAACTTACCCCGCAGGAAGGGGAAACGGAAGTCACCCTTGGAAAGAGTGTGTCTCAGCCTGGGCTGCACATTGCGATCGCTTGGGACAGGCTGAAAAAATACCGCCTTGGGACTCAAATGTAATTTCTCTGAGGTTTGGCTTGGACATCTGGATGTCGAAAAGCTCCCCAGCTGGAGTTGAGAAGCACTGCCTTAGGACATCTTGACTAGAAGATTAGGTCCCTCTCACCTGGAAGGAGTAAAGAGCGAACCGGGGCAGGGTTCAGGAAACTACATGTCCTACCAGCTGCCTGTTTTTGTAAATAAAGTTTTATTGGAACCCAGCCACACCCATTTGTTTATGGATCGCCGTTGGCTACTTTTGCTAAAACAGCAGAATTGAATGTTGTGACAGAGACTGTCTGGCCTGCAAAGCCTGAAATATTTACTATCTGGCTCTTTACAGAAACAGTTTGCCAACCCCTAAACTGGGAAGGGATGAATTTTCAAGGATGTGGGTGGTGTGGGAGAGGCTGGGCCACCCTTACCAGAAAAGCATACGGTCTTTGCGTTGAGATACAGCCTCAGAAGCCTTCGCAATACATACAGGCAGTCACCACCAACCAGTTGGAGCGAACCTTTTTGCCCAACCGAAACCTTTTTGCCCTCTAGTGATATTTCCTGTTGAATCTGAAACTTGACTCTGCATGGTGACAGGAATCTAGTTGAAATCAATGAGAAGCCCTGAGCTGTTGGATTCTATAGCTGACAGAGTGGTAGAGCAATGAGTTCTTTTCCCTGGCAGTGGTGATGTCAGAACTGAAGTGGACATGTTCTGTGACAGTGTATTGAAGGAGAGGGACTCTGCCAGCAGGGAGATGCCCAGACCGCCCCCGGGGAAGCTGCAGGCATGGTTGTGGAGGTATCACAGAGCTCCTGCCTTGTCCTCCTCATCTTATGGTGATCAGCACAGACCAGCAATTCCAGCCCCTTCTGGAATCACCTTTACCCCATTACTCTGGATACCCTTTCCTGTTTGAATTTGTGACACAGGTTGTGCAACGATACGACGTGGCTCCTATAGCTCCCTGCTGAGAACATTCTGTAGAACCACAGGGCCTGGAAGAGCCAACTGCAAAGATGTGTCTTAGGAAGGTAGCTCCAGGGAGAGGCCTGGTGACCACATGGATTCTGACGTTGGTCATTCGATCAGTTATTCTGCCAACAGGTGCTAGGCGCTGGGGATACAACAGTGAGTAAACACAGGTTCCTGCAGATGCAGAACAAGTCCCATGGGGGAACCGCATTAGTGAAACATCACACAGGTACTTGTAAAGAGGTCACCCTGGTAAATGCTGAGAAGGACACTTACGTGATCGGCTGTGTTTGAGGAGTGCTGTAAAGGACAGCTCTCAGCCCAGATATTCAAAGTGCACATAGTATGATTTCAGAATGAGTTAAAGGCCCTGAGAAGTCCTGAAACGAAGAAACCCCAGTTCTTCCTGTGTTTCCCAAACTTTGCTCACCATGGCGCACATTAAAATAACATTCCTGGGGCGCCTGGGTGGCTCAGTCGGTTAAGCGGCCGACTTCGGCTCAGGTCACGATCTCACGGTCCGTGAGTTCGAGCCCCGCGTCGGGCTCTGTGCTGACAGCTCAGAGCCTGGAGCCTGTTTCAGATTCTGTGTCTCCCTCTCTCTCTGCCCTTCCCCTGTTCATGCTCTGTCTCTCTCTGTCTCAAAAATAAATAAACGTTAAAAAAAAATTAAAAAAAAATAACATTCCTTATGAATAATCCACGGAGTGGCTTTCTCTGGCACAGGTCATCATTTGGAAATGCTGCTTTGGAGCACTGCTGAGAAATTCTACACCCAGGGGTGCACAAAGTGAGCCACTGAGATGCCCAAGGAGAATATGTCACTTTTTTTCCTATTCACTTTTATTTTTATTTGTGCAGTTTGTCTTATAACGTTCATATGTTAGTATAATAGGTGGTAGGTAGTACCCATGAATTATGAATAAATATAGAGGCAGATCTTACTCAAAACTTTTTTGAAAAAGACTGCATTTTTAGAGCAGTTGGAGGTTTACAACAAAATTGATAGGAAGGTGCAGAGATTTCCCCTACACATCTGTTGGTGAATAGCATCCCCCATTATCAACATCACTCACCAGGATGGTACATTTTACCAAGGATGAACCTGCGTGGACACCTAATCACCCAAAGTCCATGGTTTACTTTGGGATTCACTCTTGGTGTCTTACATTTTCTGCATTTTGACAAATGTTTAATGGCATGCATCTTTCATTAAAATATCATACAGACTATTTTCAATGTCCTGAAAGACCTCGACGCTCTGTTTATTTATCCCTTTCCACCCCCATCCTTGGCAACCACTTATCTTTTTACCACCTCCAGAATTTTGCCTTTTCCAGAATGTCATATGGTTGGAATTACATAGTACTTCTCAGATTGGCTTCTTTCAATTTGTAATGTGCATTTAGGTTCCTCCTTGTCTTTTCATGGCTTGACAGCTCCTTTCTCTTTAGTGCTGAATAATATTCCATTGTCTGGATGTATCACGGTTTATTCTTCTCCTGAAGGACATCTTGGTTGCTTCAAAGTTGTGGCAATTATGAATAAAGCTGCTATACACATCCGTGTGTAGGTTTTTGTGTGGATGTAAATTTGCATTTCTATTGGATCCATGCCAAGGAGCGTGATTGCTGGATCATATTGTATGAGTATGTTTAGTTTAAAAACAAAACAAAACAAAACACAACGCCAAACTGTCTTCCAAAGTGGCTGTAGCATTTTGCATTCCCACCAGTAATGTAAGAGAGCGCCTGCTGCACCACGTCCTTGCCAGCATTTGGTGTTGTCAGCGTTCTGGATTTTGGCCATTCCAACAGGCAAGTAGTGGTGTCTCGTTGTTTTAATTTGCATTTCCCTGATGACATATGACGTGGAGCATCTTTCTACATGCTTTCTTGCCATCTGCTTATATCCTGTGTGGAGCTCTTTGTTAAGGTCTTTAGTCCATCTTTTAATCCAGTTGTTAGTTTCGTTATTGTTGACTTTTAAGAATGTTTGGTATATGTTGGGTGACAGTCCAAATCACATGTGTCTTTTGCAGTTGTTTCTTCCCAGTCCGTGGCTAGTCTTCTCATACTGTTGACAGTGTCATTCACAGAACAGAAGGGAGTTTTTCATTTTAATGAAGTCCAGTTTATCGATTACTTTTTTCATGGATCGCGTCTTTGGCGTTTTACCTAGAAAAGCATCACCATAGGCAAGGTCATCTAGGTTTTCCCCTGTGTTCTCTTCTAGGAGTTTTATAGTTTTGCATTTTATATTTAGGTCTCTGATCCATTTTGAGTTAATTTTTACGAAGGGTCTGTGTTTATTTTTTTGTTATTTTTTAATGTTTTATTTATTTTTGAGAGAGAGAGAGAGAGAGAGACAGAGTATGAGCAGGGGAGGGGCAGAGAGAGAGGGAGACACAGAATCCAAAGCAGGCTCCAGGCTCTGAGCTGTCAGCACAGAGCCCAAAGCAGGGTTTGAACTAATGAACCAGGTCATGACCTGAGCCTAACTGGGACACTTAACCGACTGAGCCACCCAGGCACCCCTGAAGGATCTGTGTTTAGATTCATTTGTTTGCATGTGGACGTCCTGTTGTTGCTGCACAATTTGTTGAAGAGACCGTCTTTCCTTCTTTGTCAAAGATCGGTTGACTTCATCTGTGTGGATCTATTTCTGGGCTCTCTCTTCTGTTCTGTTGATCTTTCGCCAATACTGATGTCTTGAGTACTGTCGTATTGTAGAAAGTCTTGAAGTTGGGTAAGTGTCAGTCCTCCAACTTTGTTCTTATTCAGCATGGTGCTCAAAATTTTTATTGAAAGAAATGCTTGATTTAGTCAAGCTGGAAATTTTTTATTTCAAAAATTTTATTTTTTCCTTTGAAGAGTTGGCAAACTACAGCCTGCAGGCCAAACCTTTTTTTTTTTTAATTTTGTAAATTTCTGGTAAATAAAGTGTGAATGGAACACAGACAGGCCCATTCTTTTATATATTGTCTGTGGCTGCTGTCACGTTACAATAGCACAGTTGAGGAGTTGCAGTAAAGACTCCATAGCTGACAAAGCCTAAAATAATTACTACCTGACCTTTTACAGAAAAAAGTATGCTTACCCCTGCCTTATTGAATCACTTTTAGACACCACTGCTTTCTGAGCTGGTGCTGTGCTGGGTTCTGGGGAACAGCACACCCACCATTTTGCCCCTGGTATATTTTACTACATTTTGTCTCCTGAGTTAGTGTCCTTTTTGCCCCCTCACACTTAGTAGGCTATCAGATTTACTCACAAAAGAACTAATTTACTTTGACCCCATGGGTTACAGGGATTCAGAAATACTGAAATGGATTAAACATTATCTTTTCCTTGATCAATATGGACAAAGCCACTGAGCCCCATAATTATAGCGATGAATTCGAAGGGCCAAGAAATGATTCTTGTTTGCACTGAGTCAGGCTTTTCAAAATCAATATGGAAGGACAAATGGATTTGGGGAGGAGGCACGGAACCCCCAGTCATCGGTGGTGAATGATGAGCAACATTGAGTGAAATCCTGCCTGTGCATCCATTCTTTCTTCGTTTGCATTCTGGGCTGTGTGAATTATTCATTTAAATGGCAGTTTAGAAGCTGCCTCCAGAGAGCCTTGTGCAGGAACCATGATTGTACTGGCCTTCACCAAGCAGCCTGAGACTTTGTGTGTTAATTTAGCATTCAGTTATAATGAAACAATGGCATTGAAAGCTTGAGTTTTTAAAACCATTGTAATATTATGTGAAGAACTTGGGTCTGTGGAAGGTTAAGATCTCAATTAACATGGAGCTGTGGGAGGAATCTCCACTGACAAGTTTCCTACAAAGCAGAGCCTTTCAGAAGAAGGGGTCTCCCCTTGGTGCAGGCAATTCATGGGCTAGACAAGGTGTTTCTGCTTGGTAAGGCATTCCCTGGATTTATGTTTCAGCAGAAAGGTATGATTTCTTTTGTTTCTGGGTGTTATATCATAGTAAATTATGTTTCAAAAAAATCGTCGTGGGTGGAACTTATTAAACTGAGTTTTGTTTCTGTAAAGCTTTTTTCTTTTTAATGTTTCATTCATTTTTTGAGAAAGAGAGAGACAGAACGTGAGCAGGGGAGAGACAGAGAGATGGAGACAGAATCTGAAGCAGGCTCCAGGCTCTGAGCTGTTAGCACAGAGCCTGATGGAGGGCTCAGACTCTTGAACCACAAGATTGTGACCTGAGTTGAAGTTGGACACTTAACTGACTGAGCTACCACCACCCCCCCCCTTAATGTTAATGTTTTTGTACAGTTTTATATTTAATAATTTAAAAAATTGAAGTCTTTGTGACTTAATTTTTTTATTGAAACATAAATTCTATACAGTAAAATATATAGTTCTTTGGCATACAATTCAATGAGTACTGACAGATGAATGAATACACCTGAGTTACCCATACCTCATCAAGATATAGAACATTTCTAGCAATCCACAATGTTTTCTTATGTCTCTTTGAAGTGGTTCCCCACCTTCCTGCCCAGAAGCAACCCATGATTGCTCTTACTATTGAGTAATAATTTTGCCTGTTTAGAACTTCATATAAATGGGATTGTACATATGTTCACTTTTGTTTCTGGCTTCTTTCACTCAAAACGTTTATGAAATGCACCCATATTTTGAGTATATCAGTAGTTGGTTCCTGAGTAACAATCCACTATATGAATGTATCACAGATTTGTTTATCTTTTCATCTGTTGATGGGCACTTGACTTCTAGTTTTGGACTATTGTGAATGGTGCTTCCATGAACATTCACACAATATTTTGGTGGCTGTGTTTCCATTGGATAGATACCTAGGGGTGGAATTATTGGATCATAGGGTAGATACATGTTTAACTTTACAAGCAATGGCAAAATGTTGTTCCAAAGTTTTTGATATATCCGTGAGCAATGTATAGGATTTCTGCTTACTCCACATTCTTGTGAACATTTAGTATTTTCAGAAAACTTAATGTTAGCTCTTCTAGTGGATGCAAAATTGCATCTGGTTGGTGTTTTATTTTGCATTTCCCTGTTGACTAATCACGTTGAACACACTTTGGCTTGCATATTGGTCATTCAAATACCTTCCTTTGGAAGGTGTTCACCTCTTTGGCCTTCTGTTTTCACTGATGTTTAAATTATAGGAGTTCTTTACATATTCTGGGTATAAGTCATTTGTCAGATGTGTATTATGAATTGTTTTTCCTCAATAATGGTTTTTCTATTTGTTTTATATTGATAGTGGATTTAATGATCAAAAGTTTTGAAATTTTTAAAATCTAAATTCTCAATTTTTTAAAATGTTTATTTATTTTTGAAGGAAAGAGAGACAGAGCATGAGCAGGGGAGGGACAAAGAGAGAGACACACACACAGAATCCAAAACGGGCTCCAGGCTCTGCGCTGTCAGCACAGAGCCCGACACGGGGCCCGAACCCCGAACTGTGAGATCATGACTCAAGCCGAAGTTGGTCGTCCAGTCAACTGAGCCACCCAGGCGCCCCTAAATTCTCAATTTTTAAAATTATAAGTGCTTTGTATGTCCTAAGAAACCATTGCCTACCCGAAGGCTACAAAGATATTTATCATTTTTTGTTTTTAAGAAATATTATAGGTTTAGCTTTTCCATCAAAGTCTATCATCCATCTTGAATTAATAATGTGTGTGTTGTGAATTAGGGGTGAGGATGTTTTCCTATGGTTAAGTCACTTGTTCCAGCACAATTTGTTGAAAATATTTTCCCCATTTAATAATGTAGGTACCGTTATTGAAACTCAGTTGACTGTATGTGTACAGCTTTATTTCTGGACTGTGTTCCATTGATCTGTTTGTCTATTCTAATGCCAATACCACACTGTTTTGATTAATTAGGTTTATAGTAAGACTTAACATCAGGAAATGTGACTCTTTGCATTTTTTCTTCTTTTTCAAAATTGTTTTTGATATTCTAGATCCCTTTCATTTCTCTATAAAATTTAGAATTAACCTGGAAACTCCTAGAAAAAGACCACTGAGATTTTGATTGTGATTTCATTGAATTTTTAGATCAATTTGGAAAGAATTAACATCTTAATACCAAGTTTTCTAATCCTTAAGTAAGGCATCTCTTTTCATCTATTTAAACCTTTTAAAATTTCTCACAGCAATATTTTGTAACTTTTAGTATACAGGTATTGAACATAATTTAAAAGATTTATATTTAATTTTTAAATGCTTTTTATGGTATTGTAAATGTTATTGTTCTTTGAATTTCTATTTCCATTTGTTCTTTGTTAGTATATTGAAATACAATTGATTTTGGTCTATTAATTTCCTATCCTGTGGCCTTGCTAAAACTCACTAGTTGTAGTAGATTATGTGGATTCCTTAGGGTTTTCTACATAGACAGTCATGTCCACAAATAAAGACAGTTTTTTCCTTTCCAATTCCTATGGCATTCATTCATTCAAACATTCATTCATTCATTCATTCATTCATTCATTCATCTTACTGCAATTGCCAGGACCACCAGTACACTGTTACATAGATGTAGTAACCCATCCTTGCCTTGTTCCTGATCTTGAGGGGAAAATATTCAGTGTTTCATCATAAATATAATGTTAGCTGTAGGTTTTTTTTTAAGATGCTCTTTATTAGGTTGAGGACATTTTATGCTATTTCAAATTTCCTAAGAGTTTTTAGGATGAGCAAAAGTTGAATTCTTTCAAATGCTTTTTCTGCATTTATGTGGTCATGCAATTTTTTCTTCTTTATTCTGTTCATGTGGTGAACTGTGTTGATTGATTTTTCAAATAAACCAACCATAAATTCCTGGGATAAATATAATTTAGTCATGATGTTTTATCCTTTTAATTGTAGTTGGATTTGATTCAATATTGTGTTAGAATTTTTACATCTAGGTTAATGAAAAATATTGGTGTGTAATACAGTTTTTCAAATATTCATGTCTGATTTGGTGTCAGGGTTATGCTGCCCTCATGAAATAAGTTGGGAAGTATTCCCTCCTCTAGTTTTCTGAGTGTATATCAGATAGTTTCTATTTTTTCCCTACATATTTGATAGAATTCATCATTTAAGGCATCTGAACCTGGAGCTGTTTATATTAGCTTGGCTAGTAATTGTGAATTTACATTTTTGTGTATATATAGAGCCAGTTATATTTTATATTTCTTCTTGTGTCAGTTTTGGTAGTTTCTGTTTTTCAAGGAATTGACATTTAACTTAAGTTACCAAATATTTGCATAAATTGGTTTGTAATATTTCCTTATTTCATTATCTGTAGGATCTATATAGTGTTTCCTCTTTTATTCCTGCTACTGGTATTTTGTACTTTCTTACATTTTTCTTCATCAATATAGCTAGGGTTTAAAATTTTCATTAATCATTTTAAAAAACCAACTGTTGATATCATTGGTGTTTTTTTCATTATTTTTTTTCCATTTTATGGTTTCTCCTTTTATCTCTATTATTTTATTCCTTCTTTCAACATTGAGTTTCATTTCTTCTTCTTTTTCTTTTTACAGGAGTATCTTAGACTATTCATCTTAAAGTTTTCTTCTATTCTACTATAATCTTTTAAATCTGTAAATTTTTCTCTAAACTATGTTTTAGCTATATCTCACAAATATTGATATTTTTTTTCATTGTTTGTTTTAAACTATTTTCCAGTTTCCCATGTCATTTTCTTCCTCAACACATGTATTATGAAGTAGTGTGCTGTTTAATTCCCAAATCTTTGGGGTTTTTCTAGACACCATCTTTTCTTAGATATCATTGATATTTTTCATATCACTATCATATATCATCTTCTAAAATTAGCCCATTATTACCAGAGAACATAATATGTGGATTTCATTCATTTTAAATTTACTGGGACTTGTTTGGTAGCCCAGTGTGTGATCTGGTAAAAAAAATATGTGCTCTGCAGTTATTAGGTGTAGAGTTCTATAAATTCAGTGAAGTTATGTTGGTAAATAGTGTTGCTACATGACCACCCCACAATAAATGTCCTTAGCACTGAGTCTTATCAAGCCTCCCCGGTGAGCAGCATTTCAGATGTTTGTCACAGCTCATCACTGGAAGGATTAGTGCATCTTACGCGATTGCACCAGGAGAGAACTCTTGAAAACCTGAATGTGGATTCCTCTGGACTTTGCCCCCTGTAGTTAGTCTCTTCTCTTGGCTGATTTTGCTTTATATCTTTTCACTGTAAGGAATCTTTTCAAAGAAGCAACCTTTGATTTTATTCATTTTCTCTATTGATTTCCTGTTTTCAATTTCATTGACTTCTGTTCTGCAAATAAAACAAAATTATTTCTTTTCTTTTGGTTGTTTTGGATTTAATTTGCTCGCCTTTTTCTAGTTTCCTGAAGTAAAAGGTTAGATGATTATTTTTCTTTTCTAACACATGTGTTCAATGCTGTGAATGTTCTTTTAAGCTCTTACTGCATTTCACAAATTTAGTAAGTTGTATTTTAATTTTTATTCAGTTTAAAATTTCTTGAAACTCTTTTTTTTGACCCGTGTATTACTTAGAATTATGTTCCATAATCTCCAAATATTTTGGGATTTGTCCAGCTATCCTTCTGTTATTGATGTCTAGTTTAATTCCAGTATAATATAGAAGCAGACATTGTGTGATTCCAGTACTTTGAAATTTGTTAAAGTGTGTTTTATGGCCCAGAATGGGATCTATCTTGGTGATTGTTCCCTGTGAGCTTGAGAAGAATGTGTAATCTATTGTTGCTGGATGAAGTATTCTATACATGTCAATTATATCTCCTTGATGGGTCTGTTCAGTTTAACTGTATCCTTACCAATTTCCTGCTTGATGGGTTTGTCAGTTACTGATAAGAAGGGTGTTGAAGTATTCAATATCATTGTGAATTCATTTATTTCTTTTTGTGGTTCTGTCAGTTTTTACCTCACATATTTTAACACACTGTTGTTAGGTCTATACTATTGAGAATTGTTATGTTTTCTTGGAGAATTGATCCCTTTATCATTATGTAATGCCCATCTTTTTCCCTGGTAATAGTCTTGCTTTGAAGTCTGCTTTGTCTGAAATTAATATGTCTACTCTGGCTTTCTTTTGATTAGTGTTAGCATGGTATATCTTTCTCTGTCTCTTTACTTCTACTTGGTCTGTTCTTTATGTATAGGGTGGGTTTTTCGTAGATAGCATATAGTTGGGTCTTGTGTTTTCATCCACTCTTAGCAGTCTCTGCATCTTAATTAGTGCATTTAGACCATTCACATTTAAAGTGATTATCAATATAGTTGGATTAATATGTACCATATTTGTAACTGTTTTCTATTTGTTCGTCTGGTTCTCTCTCATTTTCTGTCTTCTACTTTTTTTTTTGCCTTCTTTGATTGTTTGCCTATTGATTTCCTGTTTTCAATTTAATTGAGCATCTTATATGAATTAGTATTTCTTCTCTCTTAACATACAAATTATACTTCCTTTGAATATTATTTTAGTGGTTGCCTGATATTTTGCAATATACATTTACAGCTAATTCAAGTCCACTTTTAAATAATCTTGTATTACTTCATGGGTACTATAGGTAGCTTTTAACTACCAGTATTCCCAGTTTCTTGCTCCTGTTCCTATAACACTGCTGTCATTCATTTCACTTATCCATAAATCCTATTCACTTATCTTAGAATATCCATCTCTCTACTTATATTATCCATCTGTTCTTACCTATTTTCTACGTTTTCCATTAGTGCCTTTAGCATATTAATCATAGTTGTTTTTTTTGAATGTTTATTTTTGAGAGAGAGAGAGAGAGAGAGAGAGAGAGAACAAGTGGGGGAGGGGCAGAGAGAGAGGGAGACACAGAATTCGAAGCAGGCTCCAGGCTCTGAGCTGTCAGCACAGTGCCCAACACGGGGCTCGAACCCACGAACTATGAGATCATGACCTGAGCTGAAGTCAGACACTTAACTGACTGAGCCACTCAGGTGCCCCATTAATCATAGTTGTTTCAAATTCTCTGTCATAATTCCAGCCATACCTACCATCTTGGAATACTGCTCAGTAGATAAGAGCACAGACTCTGGAAGTAGAGTGCCTGTGTTTGAATTCTGGCTCTGTTCATCAGGTGTGTAATCTTTGACAGGATATGTCAGTTCTTTCTACTTTAGTTTCTTCATTGGTGAAGTGGGAATACTCACAAAACCTACTTCATAGAGTTGTTAGGAGAATTGAATGAGTTAGCATGTGAAAAGCACTTAGAATAATGTCTGCCACAAAGTAAGCACTCTGTATACGTTAGATGATGCCGATAGTGACGGTGACTATGTTGATGATGAGACAGCCATATATACCACATGCTAGCACGCTCCCGTCCAAGGGCCATTCATTGCCTGGGATCTCTCCTCTGCCTGGGGTGCTTCCCTCCAGGTGCCCACACAACCTGTTCCTCCTGTCCGTCAGTCTTTGCGTGAGTGTCACCACAGCACTGAGACCTTTCCTGAACACCGTATATAAACACACAGCCCTTCTGCTACTGCTCTCCCCCTTGCCCAGTTTTGCTATTTTCTGTAGCAAGTATGGTTACCCGACAAACTATAGGTTTACTTACTTTTTGTTGACTTCACGTCTCCTTCAACTTAAATGTAGGCTGCATAAGGGCAGGGTCTATCTTCGAACTTTAAAGAATTAAAATATTTTTAGGGCAGTTTTCTCTATAGTCATATAAAAAAGTACTGTGCAGCTCCTTGCAGTAAGGTTTTCTAAGAATATTTTATGACATCGGGAATATTTGTATGGCGCTATCATATCTGTGCAAAGCAGCCATAGACAGTAGGGAAGACTAAGAGAGATAGTGTGACCAGAGCAGGATCCATGCGTGTAGGGGACCGCCCGCAACCTGTGCCCACGTCTGTCTGAGTTCACAGCCTTATGCCCTAAGCCACAAGTAATGCCTTTTGACTTTCTCTTTCAGTATGAATACTTCAATGCTGTGCTGATAAACGAAAGGGACAAAGATGGGAATTTTTTGGAGCTGGGGAAGGAATTCATCTTAGCCCCAAATGACCATTTTAATAATTTGCCTGTGAACATCAGTCTGAGTGACGTCCAGGTGCCAACGAACATGTACAACAAAGGTAAGGCTCACCGCTGTGGCTCCTTTTAGAGGGTGAAGGGCAGGGCTTGTGAGGGACAGCCCCGGCTGGTTTGGGTATTGGGTTTTATAAAAAACACAACTGCAAGCTGGCCATGTCAGCAGGAGCTGGATAGGTGAGGTGTGCATGCCTGTTGTGCCTGGAGATGGCTCACTGTTTCCCCAGCTGGTGTGTGCATCGAGCAGTCTAACGTGGATTCCAGGGGCTGGCAAACCTTTCCTGTAAAGGGCCAGATAGTAACTAACTTAGGCTTTGTGAGCCATAGAGTCTCTGTTGCAACTACCCAGCTCTGCAGTTCTGGCACCAAAGCGGCTGTAGACATGACATAAATCAGCGGATATGGCCATGTTCCAGTCAGACGTTTTATCTACAAAAACAGATGGCTGGGTTTGACCTGCAGGCTGTAGTTCACTGACCCCAGGTGTAGTTTTTCTCTCTTCTCTTCCATTTCTTATAATGCTTTAGTGGATCAGAAGCCCCTGGGGTTGCGACAGGATCAGCTGTGGTCTTTGCCTAGAATACAAAGTAGAATGGACCTTGTTTTCAGGTTTGAATATAGAATCTGCTCAAATCCAGCCTTCACGTAGACTCTAGAGTTCTTTCCCCCAAATTCCCATCTGCCTGTGGAACCTGAGATTATAATGTCCAAAGACAGGGCTCTGGCCTCAGACTGCCTCTGGTTGGTCCTGCATCCGTCGCTTACTGACTGTGACCTTGGGTGCACCATCTTGTCTTTTTAGATCTTAGTTTCCACGTATCTAGGATGTGGATAATAATTGTGTCCATCTCATAATAATGCAGTTAAGTTCAGGATATTGCCTTCCTCATCCACACCTTTAGTGAGTAGGATTTTGCTCTGCGTTCTCAGGCCTGGGAGGCTCCTACAAAAAGAGCCATCCTCCTGGAAAAGTAAGTCAGAGAACCATGGCATCTTCAAAGTAAAAATCTGCCCCATTGTCTGCCGCCAAGCTTTCTAAAACATTGGGGGCCGGATTCTACCACCCACCCAGTTTCAGTGTCATATCCAGAGGGCAGTGGTCAAGAGAAGGGCTCTGGGTTTGAGTCCCGCTCTTCCTCTTGTCAGCTCTGTGATCCTAAGCAGGTAATTGTGCCTTCCCAAGCCTTGGTTTCCCTTTCTGTAAAATAGGGACAAGGATACCACCTCCCTTCCGGGGGTTGTTGTGAGGATATGGAATGATGTGTCTACAGCCTTCGCGACGAGACTTGCTCATGGAAAGTGCTCAGTGCATCTGAGCTGCTCTTGTTGTTGTCGGGAAGTACCGTGAATATAAATCGCATTTCTAAATTATTCTAGATCACTGTTTGAAGAGCTTGGTCGATGATTAAAGAATTTCTAACTCAATGCCTGAAACATTCTTCTCGTGGTTGTCTTTTGTGGCCGTGCTACTAATGGCTCCCTTCCCGGTTTACCTACTGCCCATCCTTAAAATTCAGAGGAGGCGGTATCCCATCTATTAACTGCCCTGACATTTATTGGGGACCCCATGGTGAACCAGACAGAGCCCCTCCCTCTAGGGGGTCACAGTTTATTTGGGGGAAATGGATAGGTAATGAGATCGTTAGAACGCTGTGTGTGTCACCTGCTGGCTACAGTTACAGACATCTGGGGGCAGTGGGAGCTCCAAGACGGAACCTGACCACGTGCTCGTGTGGGCAGCCACATGTTTGTCTTTCTCTGTCTCTCTTAGAGACAGTGATGCTGGGCTGAACTGTCCCTAGTGGGCTCTGGGCTGGACTATATCCTGTGACCTAATCTTTACTTTGGACTCTTCCCTAGGACAGATCCCTTAGAGCCTAAGCCTCCTTAGAGGGCTGAGCTCAACCTCGTCCAGTGGTTGAGGACCTTGTCCTAGTCCTCCAGGGTGATCCCGTTAGCTGAGGAAGGAAACCCCCTTCTGTGCAGTGTGGCTGGAAGAAAGCCATCCTCTCAGCATTAAATACATTCTCAACTGAAGATGAAAAATTAACAAGATTTTACAGAGCAATTTCAGGCATAAAACAATTCAGAATGATCTTTTAAAATATGGCAGCTGCTTCAAGGTTGCTCGAACCATTAGCACCATTATAGAGATTTAATTGCACCTTGAGCTTTAAAGGCATAATTGTACCTTTCGATGGCAGCAACACATAAGGGACCAGCACTGCCATTGATCACACAGGCTGCAGAATCAGGGCTACGAGACTTGCTAGGCAGAATCTTAATAGATCACTTGAGCCGTGGAAGTAGGTAATAATATTTAAAGTCAACCTCAGCAGCCCTTGTAGGGCCTGCCTACCACCCCTACCCAGACTCACTGGTCCCCCAGCTAGGTCTTGGGGTCACGGACTGAGGTCAGCCAGGCACTGGATCTTGTCTCTGCCAAGCAGTGAGTAGTTAGCGGCCCAAGGGGGAGAGGAAGGGACTTTAGGAAAATTCCTGTCTCCATTCCACCTAATTCAAACCAGCCTCAAACGGTCTTTTTTTCTTTTCAAGCTGCAGAAGTGTATTTCATGTTAAGAGGGCTTGCCAGCTCAGATCTAGTTATTGATGACATGTATGTGGGACACGTGCTCAGAGCTTGTTCGCTGACTGCCTGTGACATTCCTAGGTTAGAAATCTTGCCCTGACAGAGGAAACCGGTACAGGGTCCGCTTTCTGGGCAGCTTGGACATAACCGAGTGGGCTCATAGCAGGGTGGTTTGATACTTGCCTACGAGCTGCTGCGTGCTATGCTCTTGGCATAACTTCTTGTCACAGCTGAACACAGCTGGTAAACACTACCTGCTTGTCGCAGTCTGCTCTTCGCCTCCTTGGCTGGGCCTTGCAACCAGGCCGTTCACCCAGGTCAGCATATGCCCCTGCTCCAGGTGCCTTTCTTACAGGCACTGCGAGAGACTGGGGCATCAGAGTGCATGGCACGTGGGCAAGCCATGAGAATTCAAAGAGCCACATTCCAAGTCTTTAGAAACGTGTCTTAGGATCCTTGTGGTGCCCTATGCAGCAGCTTCTTCACGAACCTTCTTCAGTAGAGGTTTGCTCAGTGGCTACTCTGGCACCCCCAGCCTGTGCATCTTGCTGCCCGTGACACTTCTTTGAAGAATGGCTGCCCATGCCTCTGGAAACTCCACTGCCTGGATGAGTAAAGCATGTGGCAGGATGCTTGTTTGAGGACCACTGATGGTCTGACAGTAGATTCAGATAAAACCGAATTCTTTTTTAAGTCCTCTTTGGGCTGAAATGGTGTAAAATTCACACGCACACACATGCACACATGTGCATGTACACATGCCTACATATGTGCATGTGTGCATGTGTACAGTTTGTGTATGTGTGTTTATATATGTGTGTATGAAAGAAAAACTCTGCTCTCAACCTGCGCTTTCATTCCCACTTGCACCTCTGTGCACCCAGGTGAGAGTTCATGGAGTATACCTTTGTCTTTCTTCCATGATGCCCTATTTCACTCCATTTCTGTCATCCCTGCCTCCTCTTTCCTCCTTATGCAAATGTTCTTCTCAAAACCAGTTCAGTAAACCTTTCATTCGCTCTTTTATTATGTGACTTGGGTTTATTCCTTGGTTTTAGCATTGTTTTGTCCCAGGAGTGCATTGCATACTTTTTTTCCTTTTCCACTTGGAGTTCTCTGAGGGCAGGGCACCCTGCTGGTTCAGCCTGGTGCCCCACTTTGCCCTAAACAGCATGCTTCTTGCTTATTGGGTTTTCTCGAGATGTGGGATCAGCTGGGAGATACCAGTGCCCATGCCTCCTGGGCTGTGAGAAGTCAACCCTGGTTGTAGTGTTCCCATGGTGTTCACAAGCAGCAGAAACATATCCTGGATGATTTAAATGGAAAAGAAACCTTTTGAAAGGACATTGGGTCACTCACAGACTCTCCAAGAGAGCTAGAGAATAAGACTTGGAAAATGGTGGGGAAGGAGGGTGGCCAGGGGTCAGAGCCACACCCAGGGCCAGCCTGGTGAGGCTCCTGCACTGATTTGCCCCACCAGTGCCCCTGTGACTGCATAAAGTGTCTGTGCGTCATTTTCCTCAAACTTAAATTGGAGATGATAATCCCAGTGACCTGCTTCAGGGGGTTGCGGTGCGAGTTAAACATTTAGAAGGATGTTTGGTGCATGGTGACTGCCTGGTACACAAGCTTGGGCTAGTTTCTCTTCTCCTCGATCCTCAGCATCCTTAGCTATACAGCAAGTGGAATAACAATCCTAACCTTATGGAAGTACTGGGAGCATGGCAACAGCGATGCCCATGTGGGTTGGGGAGGAGTGGCTCACCCACTGATGTTGGCTCCTGTCACCTGCTGGCTGGAAAGTACAACCCATGTCATGGGGCTGCAGTCAGATAGCACAGACAGGTAAAGCACGTGGCCTGTCAGGGAACCTGGTACTTGACGAAGGCCAATGCACTCTGCTATTATTGTGACCATATGAGTTTGTTCAATTCTCACCGCAATTATGGTTAAGAGAGGAGGACCTTCAGGCGGAGGCAGGGTTAGAACCAGGCATTTTCATTGTGTCCTGTCTGGACCCCCCACCACCTTGGTGCCTGGGCTGGTGGACTGGGAGCCATTTTTCTCAAGGGCTTGGAACCCAAGACCTGGATATAGACCAGAATTTGGACTGTAAGCCTCTGCTTACATCTTCTGTCATAGCTGCGGAAGAACACAAATGGGCAGTTCCATGATGCTGGGTTGTTTTGGGGTTTTGGCTGCCAGTCTGAGAGTTTTCACCTTCCTTGTCCCATTCTGCTCCCACACTTCCCTCCTTCCTTCCATCACTGTGAAACAGTGGCGCTGCCTCTGAGTCAGAGGAAAGCCAGAAGATAACTATGGAATAGAAAAGGTGACGGGTTCAATATGTGCCCATAGATAACATTAAACACACATGACTCTATGATTCGGCTGGGGGGTCAGCAGGGAGGGAACGAAGCCTATAGCTTCCGAGTATTTTTAGACCAAGCAACAGAGAGGCAGAGGTCACAGCTTCTTTCTTGGCAGTTTTAGCCTGGATAAAAAATGCAAATCTTAGAAGTTAATCTGTTTAAACTTTTGCGTCATTTTAGCACCTTGGCCTTGTTTTCTTCCCTCTTCAGCCCCATGAGGGCACTGAGGCGGTGTTCTCGTGTCTGTGTTTCAGATGAAGAAACGAAGGGTCAGAGAAGCCCCGTGACTTGCTCCAGGTCACACAGGTAGGAAGGCTCATGCCAGGGTGGACCTCAACATTCTGATGAGGGGTCCAGCTTCCTCTGATGCCTCTCTGGGCATGAGCTCTGAGAAAGTAAGGACCTGGTCCCCCAGGGTCCTCTGTCTGGGGCTCAGTTACTTCCTGGCCACCTTAGGATATAGGAATTTTTGCTCAGGCTGAGAACCTCAGCCCTAGGCCTATAACCAGCCTTCCTCTGAAGCTCTAACTCTCCCTGGGCACTGCCAGGGCACAAGTCGCCACGGTAGTGATACCCCAGACCCTTCTCCTGAGTCTTGTCTCTGGCCACTCTCTGGCCAGCCCTCCTCCCTCTTTCTTCCATGACACACAGCCTAATGATTTCAATGACTTGAGTTCCCATGTGAGCTGGGGTGAGCTGCTGACCCAGGTAGCTTTTGCATATCAGCCCTGCAAACATTTTTGGCCTAAGAAGTACAAAGGCTCCAACTGTTGGCTTAGGATACAAAGGGGGAGATAGCAGAGAGAGGTGGTCTGCCTGGCAGAGGTGGGAGAGGGGCATGACCTAGGCTACCTTTTCTTCTTCTTGGTTTCCCTGGCAGGGTGTCTGGTCAAGTGGACTGGGTTGCACACCTCTCCTGTGTGTCTGTGTGTGTGTGTGTGTGCACGCGCATGCGCGTGTTGGGGCCAGGGAGAGTGTCCAACCCCTGAAAATGAAACAGGCCTAAGGAAAGTGAGACCCATAGCCAACATGGCAGAACCCAAGGATTCAGTCTGTCTGCTACAACCCAGTAGGTTCTTCTAAAAAGCCCAGGGAAGGACAGAGGTTTGGTGAGGGGGACTTGGGTCCCTGGCTTGGAAGCAGAGTATGCTTGCTGCTGTACGGATGAGCAGGACTGCTGGGTTTGGATTTGTCAGATGTCACAACCTGTCTTTCACATGTTGGGTTTGATAAATCGCAAAACACGCTTTGCCAAGCACTTCTCCCCTTAATTACATGTGTATATTTTAAGGGAGATTTAATCCATATGTTTCTGATTTGTTTACACAGAAATCATTTAAATGTTTTCTAAGAGCCATTTGATGTGCAGCAAGGCTCATGAACCTTTTAAAGAGCTGTGTTAAAAGTAACATCACCAAGACAGCGATATAGGTTGTTCCTGACTTTGCTTCCCTCGTGAGAACGGCCAACATCTACTCACCAACAAGACACCACTGAGAGAAACCCAGAACGCGGGGGTGAAGTGGAAGCACCCCTGCACCACAGAGACCAAGACAGACAGCGTTAGGGGGTAAGAGGAGCAGTTCCACGTGCACCCCGTTCCCCTCCCCCGGGCCAGTGCAGGACCACCCCAAGGAAGATCCCCCAGAGCCTCCGGTTCCTACCGGTTGGAAAGGAAAGCCCAGGGGTGACAACCAACCTTCCCCAGCATCGTGGGTCACTTTGGGGGAGCCCCTACCCTGATCTCACACTACGGGGACTTCAGGGGAATCTTCGGGGCCCAGACGCTGGGGATCAGACTGTGATGAAGAAGGGGAGGGGCTGGCAACAACCAGCACGTGTGGACCGAGTTCCCGCCCGCAGTGCCGAAGCGGTGACCCCAGCCGGCGGCTCTCCTCCTCTGCACAACCGAGTCAGGGGCGGACTCTGACCAGAGATCTTGGTGGGGTGGGCTCTGGGGTGGTCCAGAGACCAGTTTGCCCCCACTCATGCAAGGTGCTGAGTCACAGCCCCAGCTGCTCTGGTCCCATGTGACCAGAAGGGCTGGCCACAACTCCTGGCAGCCTTGTGCAAGAGGCAGGATGGCAGAGCTGATCCCCCTCGCCCCCAGGGCACAGCCAGCACTGGGCATGCGGGCTTCCGTGCTGTGCACAGGCAAGAAGGCTGATGCATAGCCAAGGCTGAGGTTGAGCTCCTGGCCCCTCCTATCTTGAGAGCCTGTTGGGAAATTGAGAGGAGGCTGGATGGTGCCCCACCTCCCACCCGGGCAAGGGGGCTGAGACGTAGCCGCGCCCACCGTGGAGGCCCCTCCTGACTAGAGGGCTGGCACCACGCCTGGAAGCTGTGTGGCCCAGGGGCACTCAAGCTGAGGGAAGAGCAGACGGAGCAAGGCCCGTGGCCCCGTTCAGCCAGGGAACTGGGCTGCGAGCTGACCCGAGCTAGGACAACAAGCCCTTTGCTGGGTTAAGAGCTGCTCCTCCCCCGGCCTCTGGCAGGCAGGGAGTCTACTCTGTGGCCGTGACCTTCCCTGAAATGAGCCTTCGGCCTGTCTGACCCGGGAACCTAACAGAGCACAGGGGTTGCTGCAGAGCCCATTCAGCGGCCCTACAGACAGTGGCACTCTGAACACAGAGCATAGGCCACGGCTTCCCCCGTCTTCAGAGCAAAACCGGTGGCCTCCCCTAACCAGGGAAATCGGTGCGCACTCGGGCCTGACTCGGGCTCCCAAACAATGAGCTGTACAAGCCCTGGGCCGTGGCCTGAGACCCTGCCAGGGCAGGGAAGCTAATTCATAGCCCCACCTAACATGGAACATAGCACCCAGGCCCACCCGTCTCGGAAGCCTGACCAGAGAATCCAGGCCAGCACAGTGCCCTTCCTACAGAGTCACTCGGGTGGGGGACCGGGCCAACAATGCCACCCAGGCACACCCCCACCCCTGTCCTCAGAGTTCTCACAGTTGCCTTTCCTGAAAAGAGACCATAACAGCAGGTCCCACCTGCCCAAACACATTCCCAGCAGTCACACCCAGAAACCCCCATTGGGCTGACTGCTGAAGAACTGAGTCTGCCAAGGCAAACCTATAACGTCTGGAGGAGGTGCCCCATTACTCAAACGTGCAAATACTAGTGTAAGGAATCAAGGCTCGCAATGAGTCAGATGTTAGCTAAAGTTACCGTGGTAATCATCTCACAGTATGCGTAAACCATCTTGCTCTATGCCTTAAACGGATATAATGGAGTATGTGAATTATTTCTCAATAAAACTGGGGAAAGAAGAAAAAAAGAGAGCGCCAAACAAGAAAAAAAGATGGATTTAAAATTTTTTACTTTTGTTTTTGCATGTGTATGTGTGTGTGAGAGACAGAGATAGACAGATTCCAGGATATCAGAAACAAATTTAGACTCTACGCGGTTTGTTTTCTCCTAGAAATTCTGAACTGAAGCTTCTGGAATAGGCTTGAATCTTGCTTTCATGTTGTCTCCCTACACTAAGTGAATGTGCTGGTGCTGTGGCCAGAAATTTGAATCAGGCGTCAAGATCAGAGGTCAGGCCTGAACACATTGCTTTGGTCCTAGGGAGGGAACCTCCCCGCCACATGGCCCTCTGGCACCTGCATCCTCACCAAGACCAGGTGAACTTTCCCGACCCCTGTTTTGTCAGTTCGAGAGCAGCAGGACCAAAGTGTTTGGCAAGATGCACGCAAGATAATGGTGCTGGAGTGACTCCACAGCTGTCACCCTGAAGTACTCACATTTCTTCTCTCCTAGTTTAGATGTCATATTTTCATATCACAGAATAACTAACTCTGTCTTGACATTCATGGTTTGAGTGGCTGAGTACAAGTTCTTTTAGAAGTTCCTTCACACTTGTGTGTGTGTGTGTGTGTGTGTGTGTGTGTGTGCGCGCGCACATGCATTACACCAACATAGGTCTGCATAGATGTGTGCATGTGTGTGTGATGGGTTTGTGTCTCAGAAGTGGTGTTAATGGAAGGAGGGTGTCCTGTGCCCACAATGCCCTTTAATGCTTAGGCTTAGGCTTAACCCAGAAGTTGTGCTTGTTGAATACATGGCTGAGTGAATGGATGAACAAACAGATGAGTTGATTACCCTGTACTGAGCACCTTAGCTGTATCATCTCGTCTGCCACCAGCCCTGTGTGGTAGGCAGCACACCTACACTGTCCTTCACCACCTACTATGACAGCGTTCCAGGGCACGCCTTCCATGGCCTCTGTGCTACAGTCGGGTCTGGCACATGAAAACGGGGTAAAACTCGACACACGACTTTGGGTGCTCGTGGGCCATACCCTAAAAAGCAAGTGGGAAGGGCCCCTGCCTGAGGCTCTCTGAAACATTTTGATATTCCTTCGGTCTCCTTCGCCCTGGGCACTGACCCAGGCAGAGGCCGCTGTCTCCATTCTGGTCCACTTCCAGGCTCTTCCCAGAGCCATCAGGGCATCTTTGGAGCACGGCAGGCCCAGGCTTGCATCACAGTCTAGGGGTGCCAGTTTGGTGGACTAGGGAAAGGCAGTGACCTCCCTGAGCCTCAGTTTCCCCATCTGTAAGGTGTGGAGTGTCATTTGAAGATTACAGGAGATAAGCGTGCAACACCCAGCATAGCATCTGGCACATGCAGACACTTGACTGATACACTTTGGCTTCTCACACCGAAGCAGTTTCTAGCCCCATGTTCCCTAGCGGGGTTCCTAAAGTGGCCCTGCCCCCAAACCCGGGCACAGCCTTGTGCTTCCCTTCGGCTTAGTTTGTAGGGTGAAGTGCAAATAGGCTGATAAGCATGCCCATTTATTGTCTCCCTCCTCTTCCTGGTCATGGACTTAGGACTCCATTCTCCTAACAGCCTCCCCTTAGGCTCTGTCCTCCCCCCCCCCCCGCCCCCCGCCAGCATGCTTTCACCCTGCGCCCCCTCTCCCCACCCCCGCCCCCACCCAAGCCAGGCTTGTCCTTTTCTGCGAGCTTCACTAGTGACTTGTCTTTTCTTCTGGCCTCAACCCTGCTCTCCAGAATAGCCACTTGTCCTTATATCCCCAGTGTAGTGGTTCCTTTTTCATTTGACTCTCTCCCCTTGAACTTGAAGGCAGAGGCTGGTTTGTTTTCTTCCATCCCCTTAGGAACCTAGCAGAAGGAATGGAATAGGAGAGATTGTCCACTGAACTGAACTGAGTCCTCTATTATTACATAACTACCTGAATCCTGCATTACTACATTACTACCTGGTTCCCACATCACCACATTCCCACATTACTACCTGGTTCCCACATTCCCACAGGTCATCATAAATGGATTGGTATTTTTTGTTTTCTGTTTTTTGTTTTTTTTCCTTCTTGTTGATCTGTACATTCTACTTCTGTTTGAATTTGATTTCTGAGGGGAGTGTTGCTTTTGAAGACAATAGTTTTAGATGTATGTCTAATGAGGTAATACTTTCAGGGTCTTTTACTTTGTATTTTGTAATCCCTCTCTTTTTTTCTGAATAATAGAAATTGAGATGCAGGCTTGAAATGGGATAGGAGCTGAATCTGGGTTAAGAGGAAGTCTACAAGCCAGTGCCCAGGCAGTAAAGGACTTTGTAAGAACAGGAGTGATTGCTAATTGTGTTTTGTTTTTTTTTTTTTCACCTGGTGTCTCCACATTTATGAAATGTCACAGTAATCATAGACAGAGTTGGAAGGTGACTTTTTTTTTTAAATTTTAATTACTTGGAATTCAAAGTCATTCCTATGATAACACCACTCATAGGAGCTTGCTTTCTGATCTGTCTTTGGTTGGGACAGGGAGCCACCTTCCACACTCCGAAAGTGATAGTAGTGAGTGTTGGAGCCTTGCTGACAGTCAGGTGTGTTCCAGGAAGGAAAACGGTAGGACCACTGTCCCTGGACTGACGCAGCCAACCACGATATGCCGCAGGTCCCCAAGAGCGAGAAGGGGACCGCTCTGCTGGAAATGCATGCAGAGCCTCCAGGATTTGGGGAAGAGCAGGGGAAACATGTGGGTAGGCCTCCTCAACAGCCCTCCCTGCAAGGCGCTGGCTCAGGGTGGGGCTTGTTCAGGGGCGTGCTGTTGGTCTTAGTGTGAAGGTGACACATGTTTGTTGCCGCAGTGAAGACCTGGGCCCCCCCACGAGGGCTCAGACTGTACTGCTTGCTCACCTGTAAAGTGGGCATTCTGGCAGCACCTATCTCCCAGGGGGTGGGGAGGGTTAAACCAAGCCCTGTGAAACCGGCACTGTGGCTGGTACCTTGTAAAAGCTTAAGAGTCACTTTTGTTAGTATTGCTATAAGAAAGGTATTGAAAAGCCCACGATGGTGAGGCTTATTCCTGGGATTATCTCTGACACCCAACAAGGTAATATTCTCTTTTCTCCTGCACTTTGCAAGGCCTTTTATTACTGGAGTTTACATCAAGAAAATTCAGTGAACAGCAGACTGTGTGGACCCAGAGTTGCTTGTGGGTATCAGAAGCCCAAGAGCACCTTCCGTATGCGGTGGGGTCCCTCGGGTCCCCGGCCCTCACCCCTGCCCTCCTCTGCCTCATCGTGTTCAGATTCGGACACGGGCAGCCTCTGTGAGTCCAGGCCCTACTGCTCAGGCCACGTGGCTGTCGGGAACCTTGATGTCAATGTCAATTAGATATCAATTATAAGGCTTCAAATAATGCTCTTTGCTTTCCTTTTGGGGACCCTCAGCTGTTTGGTGGCACTACCCTTAGAAAGGACATGAAGCAAGCTTTCTTCCTTTTCACGTCTCGCACTGGTTCCCCTCTTTGTAGCTCCCAGTTAATGGAATCTTCTGTCCAGGATGCCCTACCCATTGTCCTTGGAGACACTCACCTGCCTGTGAGTCCACTGATGTCTCCCTCTGTCAGTATGTCCCCTCTAGATAACATACTACGTGCAGGCACATGCATGACCGGATGCAATACAGTCCTACCCACAACCCAGTGAGGTAGGAGCCCTTATTGTTTCCACTTTACAGGTAAGAATACTGAAGCTTTGAGACCTGCTGAGGATGAGTCAGTGAGAGAAATGGGCAAGTCAGCATGTAACCCTGGCCCTGTCTTCAGAACCACTGGGACACCTGCCTCTCCATACTGTGTCCTGTGTACTGCCAGTGCACCCACTGGCTGTGCCCCAGTGTTCAGTTAGCCGTGTCATGCCTGCTTACAGGCACACTTCACATGTGCAGCACATGCAAGGCCCTGTTTTGTCAAAGTGTGCGATTTTCTTCTCAGCGTGCAAAAACGCTCCATAAATGAAAACCAGTCTTATTTTACATAAACACTCCCAATCTCTTCCCCTGATCAAAATAAATGTTGCGGCAGAGAGTCTTTTTAAAAATGTAAAGCAAATTCTGCACCGGAATGTCAGTGGGTACCAACTGCTCACACGTTAGGGATATTTCTGTCAGGGGATGAGACAGTTCCACATTTAATCCTGCAAACCTGCCATGCCAGAATGCATACAAGTGGGTGAGGAGATAATGATTCGCAATGCAGAAAGGCTCTTCACCTCACCAGAAAGATCCCCACAGCGTGTTCAGGAGAAGCAAATTCCTCCACTGTAGTGGCTGGAGTGACATTTGCAGAGCTGGGACCCGGGGACCCTGCCACCATATATTGATTTAATGGATACTCACAGAGCACCTCTTGGGTGCAGATCTCAGGCGTGAGAGGTGAGGTGAGGTCTGGTGAAGAATGGGGAGACGCTGCCCGTGCTCTCGTGAAGCTCAGAGGCTGGCCGGGAGGCAGATGGGAAGTAAGCCCTCCACTCAGCATTTGGTGAGACCAGAGGGCTGCTGTGAGAAGGGGGCTGTGGCCCAGGGACGCTGTGGCCCAGGGACAGTGTGGCCCAAGGTGGGGGACACACTGGGCCCATGGTGATGTAGGGGTGAGGGATGACCACGATCAGAAGGCATTTTCCTGGGGAAGGGTGAGGAGGATGGTTTGATGGCAGGCTGGGGTGGGAGGGGTAGAACAGGGGGTGTTGCAGGAAGAGGGATCAGGTTGCACAATATATTGCTAAGGGGCCCTTGAGAAAATGTTTTGGGGTGAAACAAGGAAGGAGATGCTGTGTAACATTAGTCACACTTGGTGGTCCACTGTGTACATGAGGTATTCAAGGAACATGTGTTTCTACCACAGAGAAGGCCGTTCAGTTGTATGAGTCTGCTTTCTCCAAATTTAGTTGATTTGGGCATCACGTTACCATGGAATAGCCACCAGTTTCTCAGAAGGCATGGGATTCTCTGGGATCAGGAGATGCTGGTGAGCTGGAGCTCTGTGTGCCCAGGTAGAAGGCCCAGTGGTGCAGCAGAGGAAAAGATGTAGAAGAAAATGCATAGTACAGTGTGTGTGTGTGTGAAGGATATACATAAATGGTTGCATATAGAGAACATTACTGGAGGGATGTACAGGAAATTAAAGTACTTACTTTCCACTTTTCACCCTTTTGTTCATATTGAATGTTTTATCATGAACATGTGTTTTTGGGGGCCAATTAAAAGCGAGAGAACAAAAGAACTTGATTTACAAAAGCTACTCATCTACAAGTAGTTTTCAGGTATGTGGGAAAACACCTGCATGTCGCTTGTTACCGGCTTTCCAGCTGATAGTTCTTTTGGCTTCGTGGTGGCCATGGTTGACAATGGTTTTGTTTGAGGCAGGACAACCATTGAGTAAGTTGTTTGTGCGTGGACGCTGCCTTCGTTGAAGGTTGTATTTAGTGTCATATTGTGTCCTTATGGTGGAAGTGGTTATTTTCATACAAACGATGTTGGCCTCGGAAAAGAGAAATGTGCTCCCTCTAAAGTGATTCCATAATACCCCAGTCACCCGCTGGTGAGTGTTGCAGACATGGGGATGCCCTGCCTCAAATATGAAGAACATTCTGCACTTGGGGAAAAAATGTATCAGTGCTTCCAAGGGTCAGATGGAAAACCAGGATTAGAAGTGAGGGTTTTTGGTTTCCAGGCAGAGGCAGGCAGCGTGCAGTCTCGTTTTGTGCTCCCTCGTGGGCATTATCTCAGGTAACTCGCAGAAGGGCCATGAGGTCAGCTGTCCCTGGGCTTCAGTGTACCTTTCAGAGGTGAGAAAGTCCCTGGTGGAGGCCCAGGGCTACAGGGGCCAATGGTGTGTCCCAGCCAGCCCCTCCTGTGTCAGGTCCCCTCATCAAGCCTGGCCAGCATTGGTGACATGTGTCATGGGGATTGGGATCAGAGGTGGCATCTTCACTACCTGAAGGATGCCTGATGGCACAGGTAGGCATTGGGGACAGGACACCCACTCGCAGGTGTGTTCTCTGCTCTGTGCCACCAGGTCCTCAAAATGCCTGCTACTGAGGTTGTGATGTCCAAAAATGTGCCTCAGATATTTGAGGTGGGTCTCTAGTAAAAGTGGCTTTGGTTGCTTTACTTATTTTTCAACACATGATTCTCTGTGTGATGGGGAAAGCTCCCTTTCATAATCTCCAAAGGCCACTGTCTCCTATTCTTCTTGCACTTTGAAGTGGCAGAGCCGCTCTGCTGATCTTACTCTCTTCTTTCCCCTCTTGCATCACGACAGTACAATTCCTGAGTGTCCTCTGCCTCATCAGCTGCCACTGCCCTGTTTCGTGTCCACATGTAGATGTTTGTCTATCTCCATATGCAGACAGGCACAACACACTGTGACTTTACCTTTTGGCAGGTGGGTTAATCCACATCCCAGAGAGATTGAAGCCATGAGACGCTTACGTGGCAAAACTTGGACTGGAGTTAAAAAGTCTTCCAGCTCTCAATCTGCGCTTTCCTCCCTAGAGCTTGAAGCAGAGCCTCTACAGTTGAATCTGTGTGGACACATCTTCCCTCAGGTCTACTTTATTCAAGGCACGGTGCTGGGTCCAAGGAAGCTGGATCATTCTCATTCTTCAGAGACTCTTCTGGGGTGGGTTTTCATATCCTCCATTCACTGCCATCGAAGGCAGCAGGGAGGATGGTAAATAGCAGGGCACAGGGCCTCGGGAACCCAGATGAGGTGATGAGGGCCTGGCTGTTGGGGCACAGGCTCAGGACCAGTCAGGTGCCCATGACAGGTCAGCATTAGGGAGGTGGCGGGCAGCTTTCCTTTGCGGGAGCAGGAGCCCTGAGGAAAGGGAGAACTTGGTTGAGCCCTCCTGTGGTACGCATAGAATGGGGTGGTGATTGTTTGTTTTTCCACAAACCAGACTTTAAAGAATGCTTAGAAGCTGTTTGCTCAGTGAGGCCTGACAGTGTTCCTGGAATGATCTCTCGGATTTCTCTTTAGTTTCCCCCGCATCCCTTGGCAACACCTGCCTCGGGATCCTTCCCCATCCTTCACTCATTAGCCATGTCTCCCTTCACAGGATGTCTGCCTGGGTCAAATAGATGAGCTTATATAAGGGTTTATCCTTTTTTTTTTTTTTTTTTTTCCGGTTTTCTCTCCACCCAAAAATTTTCAGTAAAAAAAAAAAAAAAAAAAAAAAAAAGTGGCCAAATCACCTTTTCTCCCTGAGCCCAAATGGTCTTTCTCCTTTGCTCTTCTTGCTCTGCCCTTTCCTTTGTGAACGGAGTCTCGCAAATGGCTGAGTGAGCCTCACAGGCTGCCAAAGGCACTAGTTTTTAAAGTATTGTTTGGGGCCATGGTGATGAATGAAAAGAAGGGCACTAAAGAACAGAACTGTCAGCTTTGAATGCAAGAAACACAGAACTCACAGAGAAGCGTCATTCTTTTTACTCCTTTTGAGGGAGACAAGTTGATACCGAGTAAGTGTCAACACAAGCTCCATCAAGGTGCTCGTGTTTCCTGAGGGGGTAACGATGGGTAAGGAGGACAGCAGTCACCATGTCTGTGTGCTGACTGCGGACACGTGCTGCCTGGAGTGCTCTGTCTACACTGTCTCCCCAGACACGCACAGCCACCCCCATGAGGAGGAGATAATCAAGTCTGGTGGCTCAGTGGATGGGCTGTGAGGCCAAACAGCCTTGAATCAAGGCTCCATTACTCAGCTGCTATGTGATTTCAGGCAACATCTTTGAGCACTTTGTGCCTCAGGGGAGAATAACTGTGCACAACTCAACACGTGGAGTTTTTGTGGGGACGAGATGAGAGAAAGACAGATACTCTAGCATATCAGAAGGCTCAGAGAGGATTAGCCACTGTTATGGCCACTCTTCACCCATGTTACAGATGAGAAGACTGAGGCTCAGGGAGGTACAGTTACTTGTCCAAGTCTGAATTCAGATCCAGTTCTGCCAGACTCCAAAGCCTGTCATCTTATCTGCCATGGTTTAATGAGTACTGGGAGTCTCCCAAGGGAGGGGTCAGGGGGAAGCCCAGCACCCAGGCTGTTCCTCACTGACATTCAGCCTGGTCACAGCCCGATCATGATGGCTCCATGGCTTTGTTCTCAGTGACAGTTTCTACAGCCAGGCCAACCTGTAGCCGAGAAGCATCAGTGTGGCTGAGTTGGTGGTTTGAATGTTGAAACAGCGTGTGGAGTTGGTGACTAGCCTTCAGGGCTGAGGCTTATGCCCATCGTTCCTGGTCAGCACCTGCCAGGTGGACACCGAGTATTACCCAGGTGTGGTGGCTCTGCATTCTTTTGGCTGCAGTTTAACATGGCTCATTGGCAGTGACCTCAGCAATGGGTAGATGTATGTCTTCTCTTGGATGCCTGGGGGCTCTAACTCTCCTCTGAGAGATCTAGGCCTTTGTCTCATCTCTCCTGATGAGAGCCCTTGGCTGCCTGGCTTTGGTCCCAGATTCTAGCTGCTCTGACTCCCTACTTGGTTCACACACCTAGAGCTGGCTAAGGACCTCTGGGGCTTTCCCATAGCCCGGGGACCAGAACCCCGCTCAGCTAAGGAGTGAGCCTAGGGTTTCCCTGGGTATCCCAGCAGAGACGATGAGGATGGCAGCCTACACCCCAGCTCATAGCCCTCAGAATCCCTGGGGTTCTTATTCTCGGGTGAATCTTCCTTCTAATGAAACAGAGTGGCTTCCATAATTATTCTTGATGGAATCTTTTCAGGGTCTGCAGAGATTTTTTTTTTTTTTTTTTTTTTTTTTTTTTTTTTTTGGTTTTAAACTGGGGTGGGTTGGATGGGGTAGAATCTTTCACTGGCAGGTGTAGTGCCAGCACCATAGCTGCTGTGTGTCTGGGTGGTTATGAGTGCAGGCTTGGGGTCCAATCCTTGCTCTGCCAGACTGGACCAGTTGGTAACCTCTGTGAGAGTTAGTCAATTACACAGGGCCCAGGATCCCCATAGTCTGATGGCCAGAAGCTACCTGAGAGACTGGAAAGGAGCAGTAGAGAGAGGGTTGAGGGAAGAAAGCAGTGGAAGGATGGCGGAGGAGAGGAAAGGGGAGGGGTGGGGAGGGGGAAGGAAGAAGGAGTGAGAAGGAGAAGGATGAAAGGAGGGGAGAGGGAGAGAGGAGGGGAGGGGCAGGGGGAGGGGGAAGGAAGGAAGAGAGAGAGAGAGTCCATGCCAGGATCCCTTTGGCCTCAGCCACCTGGCTGGTTATTTTAGTGGCTGGTATTATTGAGAGTCTGACTCCAGAAATGTTCTGTGCTTATGCTGACACATTTCATTCTAGAATTGAGATTTCTTTGCCCCTGTAGCTCATTCTAAAGAGTTTGAAGAAGAAGATACGACCAGAAGTTGTTTCAACTGTCAAGATACGAAATACCTTTTGACACTTTTCACCCGTTTTTCCCCTCCCAAGTCTCACTCAAGTTAATAAAAAAGGAGACAGGACTGGGGGTTTGATGGTTATTTTTTACTTATACAGGAAAAGCCACCTTCATCCTTCAAATTCAGAGTTGCATAAAGTATTTGGAAATGACATTTATTAGCTAATATTAGGAATTGACAAGTACATTATCACTTGAGCAAACATAGGACTCAGAGGAGGAGGGTGGAAAACTAATGGGTCGTCCCGGGTGCAGGAGCCCAATGTGCTGTCTGCACAAGCGAGGTACACTCACACAGCTCCGAGCCAGCCTGTCTGCGGGGACGGGCTTCCACCTGCTGGCTTCCATCGGGTGACAGGTGAGAAATGAAATGGCACCACACACGTGCAGTGTGGGTGTTATGAAGGTCCATTGTTCCCCACTTGCCAAGAAGTTATCGCTAAGGAAGGGCACTCCTCACGGGCCATTTATAAATTAGAGGTTCATCCCTAGGTGTTAACAGAGGTGACTCTGCTAAGCAAGGGGGCTTCACAGATGGGGACTGAGCCTGGACCGCAGTCAGCCCAGAGGCCACGGGGTGGACACTCCCATCCATCCTCCAGAGTCTTAATGTGCTCTTGGTCATACATACTAGTATGTGACAGGCAGGGATGGCTCTTTTCATGGAATCAGAATCTGGAGACCAGCAGACCCACACCAGCGTGAATCTGAGATGAAGTCAGACCTCCAAACAGTGGTGTGGAGCCTCTGCTGAGCTCTGTTCCCTTTTCAGAGAACGTGTTAACAAAGGTAATATGTTTTTCCCATTTTAAGAAGTCCCTCTTCTTAATAAATAGCTTAGTCATAGGAGACATGTAATACACTTTCAGGTTGTGCCAAAAAGAGCTTTATCTTCCATTTCCAGGCCTGTGGCATATATTTCTGGATAATGGATGGCCAACTTAGGAAGAACGGTTTCAGAGATACTCTGCGTCTGGAGAGATGTGGTTTATGTTAGCTCAACTGACAGAAATCTAAGTCAGACGTTCTGTTGACAAAGGATGGAGATCAAAGTCTGATTTTAAATGGGTAGTGATTATTAACTTATTTGCTGAGAAGTACAACTGTGTGCTGGTGCTGAGTAGCTTAAGCAGAGGCCACTGGGGGGCTTGTCCAGTGTCAGATGGTAGAGGGGAGATTGCTGGGGCCAGGGCAGTCCCAGCCAGGAAGAGAAGCAAGGAGTCTGAACACATCCCTTAGGGGTTGGTGTGTCTGAGTTAAAAATACCAAGATGAGAGATCTCAATACCGTGGAAGTGGCAATGGCTGGCAGTGAGGAGGCTGGTCCACAAAAGGACAAGTGAAATTCCTAATGGCTTCAGTAACCCTCTGTATAGGTATTTACATGTGCAACAGCTGATAATTCAAAAATGGCTCACGCAGTCCCCCCCCCCCCCCCCACCGACAGCCTTTCTCATATGATAACACGCTGGGCTACCGAGAAGAAGCCACTTGCATCCATCAGAGGTGCTGGGCTGGCACTTCTCCCAGCCTGAGAGCTGAGGGGTCCGTGTCTTGGCCCAGCAGCCGGAGGACTGGCCTTAGTGTTTGATCTTAGAGGCAGACGAACCTGGGGCTTCACGTAGCTGGTTTGTCAGTGTATTGGCTCTAACGCGTGAGCAGTTTACAAAGCCCAGAAGTGACTGAGTCCAGAGCCAGCATCATGAAGGTGTAAAAGAGCCAGAAGTAATTTTCAGCGCTAGACTGAGACCCTGGGGACACCGGGCAGCAGAGGGTGGGGCAGTGGTTCTCACCTCACGCCATTTACTCATCAAAAATCAGTCAGAGAGCTTCTTTTAAAACAACAACAGGGGCACCTGGGTGGCTCAGTCAGTTGAGCGTTCGGCTTTGGCTCGGGTCATGATCTCATGGTTCATGAGGTCGAGTCCGTGTTGGAATCTGTGCTGACAGCTCAGAGCCGGGATCCTGCTTTGGATTCTGTCTCTCTCTCTCTCTCTCTCTCTCTCTGCCCCACCCCCCCCCTCAAAAATAAATAAACATTAAAAAAGATTTTTAAATAAAAACAACAACAAACAACAGCTTTATCGAGATCTAGTTTGCTTATTCAGAGTATACGCCTCTGTGTTTTTAGTGTATTCACAGAACTGTACGATCATCACCTCAGTCAATTTGAGAACGTTTTCATCACCTCAGATGTATCCTTTAGGGATCAACCACCTAACCCCCTCCCCATGCCTCCCAGCCGTAAGCAACCACTAGGTTATTTCCCATCTCTGTGGGTTTGCCTTTTCTGGACATTTCATATAAATGTAATTGTATATATGTAATCTTTTGTCACTGGCTTATGCCACTTAGCATGTTTTCAGGACCCATCCATGTTGTAACATGATTCAATATTCACTCCTTTTTTGTGGCTGAATAATATTCATCTGTAGCATATACTACAGTTTGTTGTATATCATCTATCCATTCATCGGTTGATAGGATTTAGGTTCTTGTCTTTTGACTCTTACGAGTAATACTGCTATAAATATTCAACTACAAGGTGTTGTGTGGACATGTTTTGATTTCCCTTGGGTATATACTCAGCAGTGGAGTTGCTAGATCTTACGGTTACTCTGTGTTCAGCCATTTGAGGAAGTGCCAGACTGTTTTCCACAGTGGCTGCACCATTTTCCATTCCCACCAGCATTGTTCTTATTTCTCTGCATTCTTACTAACATTTCCTGTTGTCAGGGTTTTTGTTTGTTTGTTTGTTTGTTTGTTTGTTTATAACCATAGATGTGTGAGAAATCTCATTGTGGTTTTGTTTTTAATTTTGTTTTTATTTTAGAGAGAGAGTGTTCAAGAGGGGAGAGGGGTAGAAGGAGAGAGAGAATCTCAAGCAGGCCCCATGCTCAGTGAAGAGCCCAACACAGGGCTTGATCCCACAACCCTGGGAACATGACCTGAGCTGAAATCAAGAGTCAGAAACTCAACCAACTGAGCCATCCAGGCGCCCCCTCATTGTAGTTTTGATCTGTAGTTCCCTGATGACTAATGATTTTAAACATCTTTTCATATGCTTGTTGGCCATTTGTGTATCTTCTTTAGAGAGATGTTTATTTAGATCCTTTGTTTTTAATTGGGTGTCTTTTTATTATTGAGTTGTAAGAGTTGTTAATTTGTTCTAGATATAAGATATGATTTGTGTATAATATATCAGTTATAATTTGCAAATATTTTCTCCTATGGGTTGGCTTTTCACTTTTTTGATGGTGTTCTTTGAAACACAAAAGTTTTTAATTGTGATCAAGTATAATTTGTGTATTTTTAAAATTGTGTTGCCATGCTTTTGGTATCATAGCTAAGAATTCATTGCTCAACTAAGGTTATGAAACTTTAGTCCTATGTTTTCTCCTAAGAGCTGTATAGTTTTAGCCCTTAAATTTAGGTCTTTGATCTGTTTTTAGTTCATTTTTTATGTGGCATAAGATAAGGGTCCAACTTCATTCTTTTGCTTGTGCTATCCAGTTGTCGTAGCACTATTTGTTGAAAAGACTATTCTTTTTTGCATTGAATGGTCATGACTCTCTGTGGAAAATCAACTCACCATAGACAAACAGGTTTATTTCTGGATCTTCAATTTTATTCAATTTATCTGTATGCCTATCCTTATGTCAGTCTTGATTACTATTGCTTTGTAATAAGTTTTGAAATAGGCAAATGTGAATCTACCAACTTTTTTCTTCTTTCTCAAGATTGTTTTGGTTATTTTGGATTTCTTGCAACTCTATCTGAAAGTCAGCCGGGATGCTGATAGAGATTGTACTGAATTTGTAGGTTGCTTTGGAGTGTATTACCATCTTAACAATATTAAGTCTTCTAGTCCATGAACATGAGATATTTTCCATTTATTTGGATTTTTAATTTCTTTCAACATAGTTTTGTAGTTTTAAGAATATATGTTTTGCATTTATTTCTTAAATAAATTTCAAAGTATTTTATTTTTGATGCTATTGTGAATGAAGTTATTTTAATTCATTTTTGGGTTGTTTATTGCACATTTATAGAAATGTAATTTATTTTAATATATTTGATCTTGTATTCTTCAACTTGCTCAACTTGTTTATTGTTCTAATAGTTTTTTAACTGATTTTTTAGGATTTTCTGTGTACAAGCTCATGCCATCAGTGAAGAGATGATTTTACTTTGTGCTTTCCAATCTGGATTTCTTTCTCTCTTTCTTTCTTTCTTCTTTCTTTCTTTCTTTCTTCTTATGGATTTACTTATTTATCTTCCTAATCACCCTGATTAGAACATCCAATACAACACTGAATAAAAGTGGTGAGAGCAGACATGTTTGTCTTGTCCCTGATCTTAAGAGAAAGCATCCAGTGTTTCACCATTAAGTGTGATGTTAGCTGTAGGTTTTATGTCGATGCTGTTTATCAGGTTGAGGAAGTTCTTTTTTTATTCCTAGTTTATTTAGTGTTTTTTAATCACAAAAGGATGTTGGATTTTTTTCAATTTTTTTTTTCCTGCATCAGTTGAGATGATCATGTGACTTTTGTTTTTTGTAATGGTGCATTACATTGTTTTTCAGATATTAAACCGACCTTGCATTCCTGGGATAAATTTCCCTTGATCATGGTGTATGATTCTTTTTAAGAGTTGCTGGATTTGTTTTGCTAGTATTTTTTTTAAATCCATAGTCATAAGAGATAATGGTCTGTAGTGTTCTTGTGATGTCTTTGACAGGTTATTATTGGTCTCAAAGGATGTGTAGGGAATAGGTCCCTCCTCTTCTATTATTTTGAAAGAGTTTTTGAAAAATTGGTATTCTTCTTTAAATGTTTCACCAATGAGACCATCTTGGCCATGGCTTTTCCTTCTGAAGTATATTTTTGATTAATAATTCAATCTCTTTACTTGCTTCAGATCTGTTCAGATTGTTTCCTTTTGAGTAGTTTTAGGTGTATATGTCCTTTTAAGAGTTTGTCCATTTCATCTAAGTTATCCATTTTATTGGTATATAATTATTCATAGTATTTTTTCTTATTCTTCTTATTTCTATAAGAATGGTAGTACTGTCCCCTCTTTCATTTATATTTCTAATACTTTGACTTTCCCTCTCTCTTTTTCTTATTCAATCTAGCTAAAGATTTGTCGGCTTTATTGATCTCTTCAAAGAATATTCTTTTGGTTTTATTGATTTTGTCAATTGTTTTTCTATTCTCCATTTTATTTTATTTTTTAAATTTTTAAACGTTTATTCATTTTTGAGAGAGAGAGACAGAGCATAAGTTCAGGAGGAGCAGACAGAGAGAGAGAGAGAGGGAGACACAGAATTCAAAGCAGGCTCAAGGATGTGAGCTTTCAGCACAGAGCTTGGTGCAGGGCTTGAACTCACTAACCGCGAGATCATGACCTAAGCCCAAGTCAGATGCTCAACCAACTGAGCCACCCAGGTGCCCCTCTATTCTCCATTTTATTAATTCCCGTTCTTTTTTCCCTCCTACTTCTTGCTTTAGGTTTAGTTTGCTTTTCTTTTTGCATTGTGTTAGGGTAGGGATTTAGATTTAAGATTGATCTTTCTTTCATAAGCATTTGCAGCTATAAATTTCCCTCTAGTGCTTATTTAGCTGCATCCCATGAGTTTTGGTCTGTTGTATATTTACTTTCCTTCATCTCAAAGTATTCTTGTTTAATTTCTTTTTTGATCCGTTGGTTATTTAGGAATGTATTATTTAGTTTCCACCTATCTGTGAATTTCCTGAGTTTCTTCCTGTAACTGATTTGTAATTTCATTTCATTATGGTAATAAAATATATTCTTTATTATTTATACTTCTTTAAATTTATTATTTGTTTTATTGTCTAGCCTATGATATATTCTGGATAATGTTCCATGTGTACTTGAGAAGAATATGTGTGCAACTAGTGTTGGTTGGAGTGTTCTGTAGGTGTCTGTTGGGTTTAATTATTTTATAGTGGTGTTTAAATCTTTTATTTACCTTTTGATCTTTTGCCTACTTGTCCTATGCTTTATTCAAAGTAGATATTGAAGTTCCCAACTATTATTGTTGAGGTATCTATTTTTCCCTTCATTTCTATCAGTTTTTGCTTCATAAAATTTGGTGCTCTATTGTTCAGTGTGTATACGTGTACATTGTTATATCTTCCTAATGGATTTACTCTTTTATCATCATGAATTGTTCCTCTTTATCTCTAATAACATTTTTTACTCTAAAGTCTATTTTGTCTGATAATACTATAACCACTCCAGCTTTTTGTGGTTGCTGTTTGCGTGAAATAGCTTTTCTCATCATTTTACTTTTAATCTGTTTGCACCTTTAAATTTAAAGTGTGCCTCCTGTGAACAGCAGGTCAGTGTTTGAGATTGTTTTCTCCCAGTTGTTTCTTCCTCAGATTCTCTCCAGCAAACTTACCAGCCTACAGTTTAGTTTCTATCTCCAATGTATCTGTCTCCTACCAACTGTCTCCACTATAAGCTCTGCTGTTAGTGAGAATTCCTTAGGCTTGGACTTCCCCACACTCTGTTGTAAATGAAGTCAGTTCCTTTGGGAGGAGATTTCAGAAATTTTTTGTGACCTGCTTTTCGTCACTTTTCAACCCAGAGTCATGGCTGTGAGGCTGGTGGTGGGACAATGGTGTGATTCTTTCTAAGTGACACCTATGCTTTAGGAGCTAAATGCTCACTGGAAAGGGAAGCAGTACCCTTGAGTGTTTTCAGCTGGCCTCTCCTGGCATAGAACCTTCACCTTAGAAGTCCAGTAAAGGAAAGTGAGAGCCCCAGTTTTTTCTGTGTATTGAGCTCAAGGTAAGCCTTTATCCTATGGGTACAGGCAGTGTGGAAGAAGGGCCCCCTTACCTATCATCTGTGCAAGCTCAGAACTTAGCCTTAGCAACAAGTAAGCTGATACTGTGCCCCTTTAAGGATTAATGCCTTACAACTGCCAGTTTGGGAGAGAGAGAGAACCTGTATCTTGGCTGTACCAGTCTGCAGTGGAATTTGTGTTTTGCTGAGCTGGGAAGAGAGAGGGAGAAAGTACATCTTGGTTCAAACAGAGTAGACTTTAGCGTTTCTGACTTTTAGTGGATTTTCTTTAACAAATTGTTTCTTAATGCACTGTATGCCATTAGGACAATTCTAGAAACTTTAAATTATTATTATTAAAAATAATTTATACCAGTTTCACTGAGGAGCATGTCTGAGAAGCTCCATATGGTTTTGTGCCAAAAGTGGAACCTCTCAGGGTCCTTTTTTTTTTTAATATTTGTTTATTTTTGAGAGAGTGAGAGATCGTGAGTGGGGAAGGGTCAGGGAGAGAGGGGGACAGAGGATCTGAAGCAGGCTCTGCACTGACAGCAAAGAGCCTGATGAAGGGCTCAAACTCACCAATGGTGAGATGGTGACCTGAGCCGAAGTGAGATGTTTAACTGACTGCGCCACCCAGGCACCCGTCAGGGTACTTCTTAAATAACCAGGTGCCTATTCTCCCTCTGGAAAATTAGAAAGTCTGAGATGTGGATAGGGCTTGGAAAACCACAGGAGATTTGGGTGCATCCAGGGTTAGTGTTACTAGTGTAATATGAATGAATGGGAGCGTGGGCTTTTGATCTGAGTTATAGCCCTGACATTTAACGGTTTGTGATCTTAGGTACCATGTTGTTTAAAGATCAGTTTCTTGATCTATAAAATAGGGGTGAGAATGGTTCCCACCCCAGAAGGTTGTTGTAGTAAATGAGTAACATGGTAAAACATGTAAATAAAAAAAAATAAAAATACAATATAATAATGTATTATATAATAATAACCAAACTATTATTTCTTTGAATTAGTAGGTTTTGAGCTTAAAGAAAGGTTTGTATCCTTCTAGTTGATTATCTTACTTCATTTGTAACTCTGATTTTTGTTTTTTCTTTTTTTTTAAGTTTCTTTATTGTGTGTGTGTGTGTGTGTGTGTGTGTGTGAGAGAGAGAGAGAGAGAGAGCACATGTGAGCAGAGGAGGGGCAGAGAGCGAGAGAGAGGGAGAGAGAGAATCCCTAGTGGGCTCTGCACTGTCAACACAGAGCCCGATGTGGGGCTCGATCCCACAAACCATGAGATCATGACCTGAGCCAAAATCAAGGGTGGATGCTCAATGGACTGAGCCACCCAGGCACCCCTGATTTTTGTTTTTTTCTTATCTGGTTTGGGATGTTTACTAATAATTTTTTAAATTGCTTTACTTTGGATATTTTAGATTTCACAGGTGGTCATCAGGAATACAGGGCTGTGCATTTGGATATGTGGGGTAGACTGGTGGGCAGGGCACAGCTCCTGTGGCTGTAAGAATCTCAGGGTTGGAAACAGAGTTAGCTGACTGCCAGGCCTCCTCAATGCTGGGTATAGACACTTGCCCTTGGCCTTGGGCAGGGTCCTGAATTCTTACCATGCTTTCAGGGAAGGCATGACAGTGCCCAGGACAAAGACTTGAGAATGATAGGACCTTAGGCTGAGGTTCCTTTAGGAAGGCTTCATTTCTGAGAGGGCCTCAGCATCACTCAGTTCCTTGGTCACTTGCTTCAGAAAGACCCTTCTGATTGCACAGATGAGACCAGGTGTCCCTCCTGCGCTACCCGCAGTGCTCTGGTCTTGCAGGCACTGTGCATTGTGTTATCACCTCGGGGCTGCTCTGCCACCCTGTCGGCGGTGAGGTCTCCAGCCCAGCACTTGGTGGGCGCTCTACAGCTGTGGGCTGAAGGATACAGATAGACTTGATGAGCCCCTAGAAGCAGGAAATGGCACATATTCCATGCATGTGATTAAGTTGGAAGGGAATAAGAAAGGAGTGTTTTTCTCTATTCTGAAAGACTCTAGACACACCTGTGGATAGTGTAAAACAGAAGCAACCCCGGGGAAATTCTTCCTTCCCTTCTTCAGCACCTCGTAAGAATAGCCCAGACCAAGTCTGTGTGTCTTCAGAGTAAGATAGGAAATCTGGACTCAACTGATAATACCGGTAACATTTTTGAAGTACGTACTCTGTACCAGGCATGGGGGTTTTGAACATAATTCCTTCAGTCTTCACAGCACCTCTCTGAAGATCAGCTGTGGTTTTATCTGCATTTTATAGATAAAGAATGGAGCTCAGAGATAGCCAGCAACTCTCCTGGGGTCACACAGCTTATGAATATACTCAACCATATACAATATTGCCTGCCTGTGAAATCTTTTGTAGGACATAGACACCTGGCAAATTGTGTTGCGTTGTCCCAGCTGAATAAAAGAATAGATGTGCCTTGTTGTGGCCCCTGCCCCAGACACACACTCCACTATCACCTGGATTGGCCAAATGGGCCGAGCAGGCCAGAGAATACTTTCCTTCTGTGCTATAGTCCTAAGAAGATGGGTCCTCTTTGGTTTAAACAACAGAGTTCAGGACACCAGAACCAAAGCCCATGAAGAGCCTGTAGAGACATAGTCTGGCAGCTGCCATGGCTTTCAAGATGTTCTTACTCTGCCTTGTGTTCTGGTCAAGGATAGATTATCAGAAGCTGTGGGAGTGGAGGACATGCTCTAGCAGTTGGTCTGATTCATATTTTTGCATTCTGTACCTTTTAGAAGAGGGTTTTTACATATCTGCTGTTTGTAGATTATCATCACTCCACACCCGTTGGGGATAAACTTGGGTTGGGAGTTCTCGTGCTTCAGGAATACAGGTATTCTTGGCCCAGTTGCCTTTTGGATGAAGTTGATAGGGGTGTATGATGGAAGCATATTCATAGCTCCCTTTGAGTGGCAAATTGAAAAACCCTGCTTAATAGAAAAAAAATGGCAGTGGCTCATCACATTTCCATCTCATTTTGAGCTGCCTCTATACCCTCAGAAGATTTTCTTGTACAAGCAGAACTTTTGATTACTACCTGCATTTATCAAGTTGGAATGAATACGCTCGTCTTTGAGCATGGCAGTGAGAGCCAGGCTCTGGAAATGTCACTGAGGGGAGGACCCCATTGCTTGCTGAGCTGCAGAGTTTGAGTGGCCAAGTTCAGTGTGTTTCTGTGGGAATGTCAGATGTCACTGTTCAAAGGCAGAAGGATTGGCTGGCCACTGAGAAACCTGAATTGCTTGGGTGGGACACTGACCAATAGGAGTCCATAGGAGATAATATTAGGAATTTGCAAGGGCGCCTGGGTGGCTCAGTGGTGAAGCATCTGACTTCTCAGGGCTCAGGGTCTGGAGCCTGCTTCAGATTCTGTGTCTCCTTTTCTCTCTGCCCCTCCCCTGCTTGCACTCTGTCTCTCTCTCTCTCTGAAAAATGAATACACGTTAAAAACAAATTAAAAAAAAAAAAAGAAATTTGCAACATGGGAAAATGTAGGGAAGGGAATTGTGGTCAGCTTGTTTGCCCTACTGCCACTGTCCTTGTCATGCTAATTTTCCTCTTGGAAATGTAAAATCCCTCCACCAGTGATTGGAGTTCCTGGAACTAGCAGACCCAGAGCTGTTGTCTGTTTTGGTTCATCCTTGGGCTGCCTGTCAGTGTCTTTTCTCTCTGATGCACCCGTCCTGCATCTCTGACCCCATTTCCTGCCCCAGTCGTCAAGTTCCTGCCAGCACACGGTGGCCTTCTGTCTATCACTTGTGTGTGCAATGCCTATTTTCTCCTCACGGTCTGTGCAGACTGCCCTCCCCGCTGCTGGGCATTTCTTCCCTTCTTTCTCCCGTGTGTCTAAAATCCTGTGCATGGACCCTCATTTCGAGCTCTGCTGTGTTTCTGAAAGCCTCCTGCATTCTGTTGACCTTCTTCTCAGAGCTCTGGCACAACGTGTTGGTGGAATCGTGCTATCTGGGGCTTACCGACTTTCTCATGTTGTCCCAGCTGTGCTGGTTCCTAGCTGGGTTGTATCATGGGCTGATACTGTGTTTTCTGTTGAGCCCAGTGTCATGACCACCCCAACCAGCCACATGTGTAAAACTGGACATAACACGCTGGGAACATTGTGGTTCTGAGGTATTTAGGGAGGAAAGGCCACAATGTGTGTGGCTTGTTCTTCAGTGGTTTGGAAAGGAAAGGTGTGTGTGTGTGTGTGTGTGTGTGTGTGTGTGTGTGTCTGTCTGTCTATGGGGAGAGTGTGCAAATGTTGAAGCAAATGGAATAAAGTGTTAAGGGTGGGAGCATCTAGAAGGGTTTACAGGTGTTCTTCATGCTATATTTTTTAAGTTTTTTTTTATTTTTGAGAGAGTGCAAGCAGGGGATGGGCAGAGGGAGTTACAGAGGATCCAAAGCAGCCTCTGCACCAACAGCAATGAGCCTGATGTGGGGTTTGAACTCACAAACCCCGAGTTCATGACATGAGCCGAAGTCGGACACTCTACCGACTGAGCCTCCCAGGCACCCCTCTTTATGCTATTTTTATTCTTGCAATTTTTCTGTAGGCTTGAGAATGTTTCCAAATAAATGTTTTCTTTCCATCTGCCTTCCCCCAGCCCCAATAAAAACAAGACAAGACACTGTGGTCATCCTTAAGCCTTCTCTTCCTCTCACCTCGCGTCCCACAGGAAGTCTCTCAGCGCCCCCTGCAGGATATCTTCCTTTCCAACCAGAACTGTGGGTAACCACCTGGTCCAAGCAACATCATCTCTAAGTGCCTCCCAGCTGGTCTTCTCCTCCAGAAGCCTTCTTTCCACATCTCAGAATAGCCAAGGGTTTTTTGGTTGTTTTGTTTTGTTTTGATTTGTTTTGTTTTAATCAGCAATCATGTCACATCATTTTTCCACCCATCCCCTCCAGTAAATCTTGCCTATCTACTCCACCCTTCTGCCTGCATGTAACTCCTCTCCTGCATGTCTCTACTCAGACTGGTCTTGCTGTTCTGGAAGTTTGAAGCTTGCTACCACACAGGGCTCCTCCCATGAGATGCTTCCTTTGCCTGTAGTGCTTTCCCCTCTGATTTTGCAAGGCCTCTGTCTTCATTCACTTCATTTGTTTGTAGGTTACCCCCTCCGAGATGCCTTCTCTAACCATCTTCTTTTAAAACTGCTTGATCATCCTCGGTTCTTTTCTGGCTTTATTGTTCATGATGGAGATAAGTTTGTGACTAATGAAATTACATTATGCTTCATTGTTATCATACTAATAGAACGTAGGCTTCTTGGGAGAAGGGCTTTGATTTGTTTTCTGCTGTATTTTTATAGCCTGGAACGGTGGTTCTCATACTGTGGTCCCAGAACAGCAGCATCAAGACCATCTGGGGACTTGTTAGAAGTGCCAGTTCCTGGGTCCTTCCCAGATCTATTGAATCAGGTACTCTGGTGCAGAGGGGGAAGCAGCAGTCTGTGTTCTACAAGCCCCTCAATTGATTCTGATGCATTTTAAAATATGAGAATCACTACTTTCAAATAATGCCTCACATCCATTAAATTCTAAGAAATATTTATTTACTGTAATGTTTTTTAGTATTTATTTATTTTTGAGACAGAGAGTGTGAGCAGGGGAGAGGCATAGAGAGAAAGGGAGACACAGAATCTGAGCTGTTAGCACATAGCCCAAGGTGGGGCTTGAACCCACGAACCGCAAGGTGGTGACCTGAGCCAAAGCCAGACGCTCAGCTGACTGAGCCACACCGGTGCCTCAAATTCTAAGAAATATTTAAATGAATAAACAAATATCTGGTGCCTGTCTGTGTTATAATGTCCACTTTCTGTTACCTTCTTGATTCAGAACCTTAAAATTCTAGTCTATAAAGACATAAGTTTTTCATTATAACAGTGTTTCAACCTTGGACTTTATAAGGACCCACGGCCAAAATATGACTTCTGTTTTTATTCTCTCTGTCCTTACTTCTTCCTTGGTTTTATGCTGATGCTAAGCTCTTACTCCTTGATTTACATTTTTGATAATGGCTGCTATTGGGGAAACAATATCAAATTATGAATGATCATAGAGATATCACTTTATGCTGCCGAGTGTTTGTTGAAAGAATATATGATGGCAAGCTGTGTCCTGAGCTGGTGAGCTAGCCCAAGTTGGGATTCATATCAGGCCTCACTGCTCAGCTAAAAGTAGAAGTTTCGAGGTGGACAGGTCACCTGTCAGGATGCTGACTAATGTCTGGCATGACCAGAACTTCTGCTGGTCAATTTGTCAGTGTCAGTTCTGAATTCATTCTTGTCTGGAGAACAGATGAAGTGGCCACCAGGTAGAATGGCCAAAATAAAAGGTACCAAAAGGTTATTTGTTAGAAAATTAGAAGTTTCAACCTGGAGAGAATCTTTTGGAGGTTTTTAGTGCTAAGAGCTATTTATATATGAGTATTTGTGGTTATACTTAAGTAATCCATCTAAAAATGTGGGCTTTCCATTTGAATTACCCTAGAGCAGAAATAAAAGTTATTAAAAACATCCAGTTTTCAGCCTCTACCTCTAACCCTATGGTATAGAGCTAATAAAAAATTGCCAAGCTGATGTTGGCATGTTTCATGTGCTAATTGCCCTGTTCTACGTAGTGGGGCTGGGCAGGTGGTAAAATAGATAGGCGTTTCCCAGTGTTACAGGTGATAATCTTGTGGGTAACTCAGATAGTGGGTTGCTGGGTTTTTTTTATTCTCTCTTTCTGTGCTTTCTGGATTTTCTACAGTGAACATAAAAAAATTAATTCCAGTTAGTTAACATACAGTGTTATATTAGTTTCAGATACAATATAGTGATTCAACACTTCCATATAACACCCAGTGCTCATCACAGCAAGTGTACCCCTTAATCCCCATCACCTATTTCACCCATCTCCCCACCCACCTCCCCTCTAGTAGCCATCAGTTTGTTCTCTATAGTTAAGGGTCTGTTTCTTGGTTTGTCTCTCTCTCTCTCTCTCTCTCTCTCTCTCTCTCTCTTCTCCTATGCTTGTTTGTTTCTTAAATTCCACATATGAGTGAAATCATACAGTGAACGTTTTTAAAAGATCTTGTGTGTTTGGAAAACTATTTGGGTAGGCTGGGCCACTTTCCATTTGTGTGTGAACTAAGGTATTCAGAGAGGGAGCTGGGCAATCTCAAAGACAGTTTGGACCCACCCCACCAGGGATCATTCAAGATCCCCTGACGAAACCACTCCAGAAACCGTCCATGCCTGCCGGCCAGTAGTAAATGTGTTTTCTGCAGGGTGACCATGCGTCCCGATATCACGCTTGTTTCCCTGGCTCACGTTGCCTGCTGCTCTGTGACCCAGTTTAGGGTAGGTGGTCAGGGCACAGGCTGTCCCTGGGCAGCACAGAGTGCCATGTGCTGGGGAGAGATCCTGGCCGAGAACAGGACAAGATGAGGACGCTGGGCGTTTCTGAGAAGGATGTTTCCTAACTCTTTTTGTCTCATTCTCTTTTCTCTTACTTGATAGAATAGCTAGCTAAAAGCTATTCCATTATTATCATTATTATTTTTGCTATCATTAATATTATAAGCAGCCGCCACGCACTGAGTGTTCACAGCTGCACAGCACCACGCTAACTCTGGAGAAGCACGTAAGCACTCTCATCTGTGAAATGGGGCTGTCGCGGCCACGCCTCAGTGAGACAGAGGTAGTGCTGGCTCCCGAGAGACTGGCATGTGTTAATAAATGCTCAACAAATGGGTATGACTCCTATTAATAATAAGAATCTCCCTCTAATCCTATCAACTGAGTATTATCCTCATTTACAGATGAGAAAAGTGAGGCAGAGAGAAAGAGAGACAGATGGAAGGAGGAAGAGACAGACGGGCACAGAGAGGTGGACAGGCAGGGATGCTAGCATGTGGATCAGCACGTGTGAAGAGTTCCTGGAGTGGCCATGTGAGTGTCGAGGGTCACCCTGCCCTGGCACGCCCATGTTCTCAAGCCCTGGCTCTGAGAGACGTACTGTGTCATCGGGAAGGAAGTGGGCGCTGGTACTTCACCAGGGCGTGGGTCAGCTCTTATTCTCCATTCTCCTGCTGCGTGACCTTGGGAGAGTACTTCCCTGGCACTCTGACCTGCCGCTCTGTAAAACGGGGGTGTTAATAGTACCACCTCGTAGGAATCACTTAGTTAACAAATGTTTCTTGAACATTTACACTTTTAGGGGACTAGCCCTACCAGGGTGCCCTGGCGACTTTGCTTGTTACTTAAATAGACCACAATAGCAAAGGCTTGAACCACAGTGAATCTGAGTCTTGGCTGGATGCCTTGGGATCCTCCTGGAACAGGAGAGAATGGGAGGGGTGCGCATGTGAGGAGCTGCTGTCTCCGTGGGAGGCTGTCATGAGACACTTGCCATCTTGCCATCTCCCCTGGGTTCTGATGAGGAGTGGGGCTTTCTGTCCCCCCCCCCCCAATAGAGCTGCAGAATATAAAGCCACCGGGCTGTAGCCTACATTGGGCCCCTCAGCAATGACTTGCGCTGCAGTCATCTGGCCCTTTTATCTCATGTCATTCCTGTTGTTGCGTGGGAACAAGAACCACAGGGACCTGGCTGGTGCTGTGGCTTCCTTTTTCTGTCTAGGTAAGCGACACACTGCCCAGATCTAAAAGTGGCTCTTTGTATCTCCCCCTGTTGGATCAGACAGGCCCTGGCTTTGACTTGCTTTGTCTGTTTGTGCAGTTTGACAGCACTGAGCGAGCCACAGTCTCTGTGCACGCTGGAAAAGATAATGACCTTGGTTCTCTGCTCTCATGGAATTTCCAGCCTCACAGGGGGATGAAAAACAAACACACGCACACATAAATGAATAAATCCAAGTGAGGCAGATGCTGGCAAGGTAATGTGTTAAAGCACATACCATTGTCCACTGTGTGCAAGCACTTAGCAAAGGGATCCTTTGATGCCCGTCCCCTGCTCCCCCGACCCTGCTGCCAGCCTTGGTTCTGGAATTTCAAAACGCCATCTAGAGCACACACACAGTCATTTGAAGTGACTTTCCAAAGAGGCTTCTTGAGGATTTGCACTGGCCCCTGAGCACGTGGACTAGAGAGCCTGACACCACGCTGGCCTGGCTCCTGGGCTCACTTTCTAAGAGTGTGTGCAAGCAGCACATCCTGGTGATGATGGTTACAACTCCCAGGTGGCCAGATCCCTGCAGGTGGGCCGGCCCGCCCGAAGGCCAGGGTCAGGCCTTCCCCACAGCCTGAACAAGAGCTCCTCGCATCAAGCCTATACTGATTTGTCATGGGGAGGAGTATAGCCCAGGCCATGCAGCAAAATTTACTCCGTCCCTTTTAGCTTCAAGTCTCCTCCGCAAGCCTGGCTCTGAGCAGTCAGCTCGGCCCTCAGATTGCACCGCCCCCTTGGAACACCAGCGCATGGCAGTTATTCCCACATGGAGTGTAGACTGCTCCTTAAAGGCACCTCAGAAGCTAGACGTTAATAGCAGCAATGACGTTTTGAGCGCCTGCCATAGACCAGGCGCTGTGCTGAGTGCTTTTCCCCGAGGCGTCCCTAACTTCACGATCACAGCGAGAACAAGACACGGTGTGCTCTGTTTTGCAGAGATCCAGGGGCTTCATACCTGAATCGAGTGGGGATTTGATTTTGGTACGTGAGGTCCCTGCTTCTTGGGGGCAGGCAGCACCTATAGACAGGCAGTGACAGAGCACATGGGGAGGGTGCCACCACAGTGGCGACAGACCTGAGCTGGCGCCCAGGGCCCTGGGAGAGCGTCGCCTCTGCCTTGGCTTCTGGCCTGAATCGATAGCTGCTGTGGCATCGCTTTGGTGAGAAGCAGCGTGGCGCCCCGCCCACCCCTTCCCTGGTTCTGGTCCCGCCACGCAGGGGGGTAGAGCGGTGCAGTGGGCAGCACTGGTTCTTCTCTGTGACCCGCGCCCCCGATCGTGGTCATGCTCTCCTCGATCACCGTCATCCACACCCGCACGTGTCCCATCCAGTCTGTGTCCATTTGCGGAGTAGAACCCAGGAGGCAGTCTGGGCTCTGGTCTCCGAGTTGCTGAGAATTGGCTCTGCACAGGTCACATCACCTCTCTGGGCCTTTCAGGTAATTAAGGACCTGCCTGTGCTGCTGCCTCTGTCCTCGGCGTGGGCTGCCCTCCAGCATTCCGAGGGGCTTGACATAGAGCAACATTGGGCAAGTTAGATGATGTGAACACTAATCTCAACTCATCCCTTGATGAATCGAGCACCACCGTGCTGCATATACATTCCCAGGATACACAACGATCTTCCTTTTCCTTTTTCCCCTCAGCCCTTCTTCCCTCCCCTTCCTCTCTGCTCCCCTGGAGGACTCCTCTGTCATCAGGACACCCTGTCAGGGCCATAATCCCCCTCTGACCAAGCGGAGGGGATTTGAGGATTCGGGGGAGCAGGGAGAGAGGTTGCCAAGTTTCTGGGCATTCATCACTGCTTCCTCCAGGGAAGACCGGCTTTACCCTGACACACTTAGCCAGTGTTCTGAGGAATTTGCTGTCATCCTGCGCTGCTTTGTTCTCATTCCCCTTGGCCGTGGTACAGAGATGCACAGAGCTTGCAGGGTCCTCTATCTGCTTCTTCTCAAGGCTCGCCCATATGCGTGTGAGACCCCAGGCCCACCTCTCTTGAGGCTGCCGCTTTATTTGTGCATCAGGAGCAGAGGGGTCCATGTTCTGTATGCATGGATTGTTTTGAGCTTTTGGAAATGTGACCCCCGTAATTATTCTCTTTGCATTGGTTTCTGCCAATAAACTGTGGTCCAGAAGACCTACCTAAAGGGCTCTGCTCCTAACTCTGTGACCTTAGGCATGTTACTCGGCCACTTGAGCTCAGTTTCCACATCTGTAAAATGGGGAGTACATAAGTGCCCACCCGGCCATTGTTTTGAGAATCAAATGTTAGATGTCTTAGAACAAACTAAGGTGTTCAGTCCTTGCTGATGGCATTCATGTTCCACAGCCTTTTAAAGGTACTGCCTTGGGTAAATGACTAAAGTTGTCTATTGCCCCAGGCTCCTCCTTTGTAAATGTGCGTGGAGGACCTATAATAGGAAAAAGTGGACCAAAGGATGAAAAGAGCTTTAGCAAATGCCAAGTACGCATACAAGGCTGTTGTCATTATTTTCAGTGTGATACATTTTTGAAATTGAACCCATTCTCCCTTTTCCTGTGTTAATTCTTACTCAGATAATGCCTGGTGAACAGTTCATGGTACCCTTTCCAGGACCACCAAGATCGCGTATATTCTGTTGTTTTTTGAGTGTGTGTATGTGTGACGTAAGTGCATATTAAGTGGTTTTTTTTCCCACATGGGCATGTGTGTGGCGCGCATCCAGTTGCCATGGGAAGACTTGCATCTCTTTGTCTTCCCTGACCAAAGACATCTCAGCCAGAATAAACCTCCATGCGGACACATGCGTGACGGTGCTTACGTGAGTTAAGTGTGTGTGTGTGTGTGTGTGTGTGTGTGTGTGCGTGTGTGCATGTGCGCTGTGACTATTCATTTTTCTTTTTCTTTTTTTGTAAGTTTATTTTTGAGAAAGAGACAGAGAGAGAGTGGGCAGGGGAGGAGCAGAGAGAGAGAATGTCAAGCAGGCTCTGCGCTGTCAGCACAGAGCCTGATGCAGGGGTCACACTCACAAACCATGAGATCATGACCTGAGCCGAAACCGAGAGTCTGATGCTTAATCGACTGAGCCACCCAGATGCTCCTCATCTCTCTTTGCAAAGCTTTATCTTTTTGAAATTGGTAAACTCGGCGCTGGGACAGTGGCTTACAGACTATGAGCCTGAGGGGTCTCCTCTGCTTGAATACTGAAATTGCCAAGAAAGAAATGCGTCAGACTCTTCGTCTGATGAGATGTGCTGGAGAGTATTCTTTGGGTCAGCCAGCTTGTGACCGGGCATCTTGGCTGTGGAGCGGGCTCTGCTGCTGTGCTGGAAAAGAAGACCATGGTCCGTTTTACTCAGAAGAAGAAAAAGAAGTGAGCCTGGAAACCCTACGAGTCATAGCAAAATTACCGTCAACTCAATTTGCAGACATCTTGGAAAAGACAAGCTGCTGTCTCTCCCCTAGTGAGTCTCTGCCGGGAATAAATCCTGCCAAGCCAACCTCATCTCCTTCCCTAATCAAGTGGCGGCTGGGCTATTGAACATGATGATTGTCCCAATTGTCCTTTTCACGGGTCCTGTGAGGCAGAGAACTAGAGTCTTGGCAGTTCTTGGAAATAATGACCTCTTACAAGAGCATCCAATTCAGAAGCAGCTTCAAACTCTGGCTTCCTTCTAGACAAAAGTGTTTACATTTCTCCTCTCATCAACGGACTGATTGCGGGTATGTTTTCAGCTAGAGTAAGAAACAGTAGTGAGCTGTGAAGCCGCTGCTGAGTTGTATCTATAATTGAAATGCCAAATGTAAAACTAAATATAATTTGCCATTATCTTCCCCAAGATCCTATGGGTGTTTTGAGCTTGTTTGAAACTAGTCTAAGAAATAGAATAATCCTTTCACCTGCTCCTGCTGTCTTATAATAAGGTGATGTGAGAAATTGTTGAACAGGGCTCAACCTAGTCATTGTCCCGAATATATATTTTGAAACAACCAAATTGAAGGACATTGCAGTGGATTGAATAATATTCCCTTCAAAAATTTGTATCCACGTGGAACCTCAAACTGTGACCTTATGTGGAAATAGGGTCTTTGCAGATGCAACTTTTTAAGGATCTGGAGATGAGATCGTACTGGATTTTAGGGTGGGCTCTAAATCCAATGGCAGGTGTCCCTGTAAGAAGAGAGGAGGACATACAGAGGCACACAGAGAAGAAGCCCATGTGAAGAGAGATGTAGAGATTTGGAGTATGTGTAGAAATGCCAGGGATTGCCAGGAACCACCAGAAGGTAAAGAGGGGCATGGGACAGTTTCTCCCCCAGAGTCTTCCCAAGGAACCAGCCCTCCGATGCTTGATTTCAGACTTCTGACTTCTGACTTCTGGAAGTGTGAGAGGCAGCACTGGGAAAGTGACATACCTGCCAGGGTCCTTCTGAGTCCTTTTCTACAGTCTCTCAAGTCACCTCTACATGGGGTTGCGTGGGCGGGTGGAAGGCATCAAGGTCAGGAGAGATGAAGAAAGGCTGAGGACCTTTGCTGAGAGGCGGAAGAGACAGGACAGCTAACGTCGTGTGTGATCGTGGATCGGTTTCAGGCCCAGACAGAGGACAGCGGCAGGGCTGTTGATGAAATTTAAATCAGATCTGTAAAGAGTGTTGGTATTGTGTCTGTGTGAATATTGTGGTTTTGATTATTGGACTGTGGTTAAGTAAGAGGTTAACATTTGGGGAAGCTGGATATAGGGTATTTTGGATTCCCCCCCTTTTTGCAACTGTTTCAGAGTCTGAAAGTATTTCATAATGAAAATTTAAAACAGTGATACCATGTATAGGAGCAAGAGGGTGAGCAAGAGGTGTGGGGGATGATTTGGGATATGGTGAGGACTGTGAACTGGCTCCTGTCCACATTACTGCAGTGAAGACACAGGCATTGCTTCTCAGCACACCAGCAATTTTCTTCCCATACTTGTGAGGAAGGTTTGTTTGTTTTTGTTCATTCATTCATTCATTCATTCATTCATTCCTATATAGAGAGGCAGTGCGAGTGCGGGAGAGGGGCAGAGGGGGAGAGAGGGAGTGGGGGGAGAATCTTAAGCAGGCTCCACACTCAGCATGGAGCCTGATGCGAGCCTGGATCCCATGACTCTGAGATCATGACCTGACCCAAAATCAAGAGTTGGATGCTCAGCCGATTGACTCACCCAGGTGCCCAGTATATTTATTTATTTTAAATCAAATCCCTGCAAATTATCTGGGTGCTAAGAATGTCACTCATGAAAACAGCCTCCTTTCCTTCTCCCCACTTGAAATGGAATGCTATACTGCTATTACTGAGGACAGCAATGTGTGTGGTCTGGGAAGCTAGTAAATGGAACAGAGAGGGAGGGTTTAGTTGGAAAGGAGTGCATATAGCCCACTCCCATTGTATACAAATAAAACATACAGAGAAGGGAGTAGATGGCCTTATGTCAGGATGCTAACAGTGATTATTTACAGGATGGGGGTGAATTTCTTTTTTTTTTCTTTTCTTTTTCTTTTTCTTTTTTTTTTTTTTCTTTTTGGTCATTTGGTTTTTGGTTAATTGAGAAGTTATTTTTTAAGGGAAAGAATAAAATTATTTTTAGAGGGTGATTCCCACTCTCTTCCCCCTACAAAAGAGCTCTATGTTTGGTCTAAGATAAAAAGCCCCGAGTGGAAACTTCTTGCAGAATTCATTTATTATTCCACTCTCTCCCCAGGTAAGACTGAGGCTGGAGCTCTATCGCTATTCTCAAAGTGGCCAACGTGACAGTAAAGTCTGTTTTGGTGGTCTAGTTAGAGTCTGAAATATCCAGCTGAGGAATAGTCTTGGCTCAAGACCTCAAGATTTTTTTTTGAAACACTGTCTGCATTTTGTTTATCGAAAGGTCTTTCTTTTTTGGCACAATTAAATAGATTTTTGAATTTGCAGTTGTGGGTCCTTAATATATTCATCCCAAGATGCCTTTGTGCATCTGGTATATATTTCCATATTGTTTTTGCTAATAGTTTTGGAGAGATTTTAAACATTTGTACCTTTTTTTTTTCTTGCTTTAAAGACAATGTCTGGAGAAAGTTAAGGACCCAGAAAGTTATTAATTTTTTTGTACCCTTCAGTGCACTGTAGTCAGCTACTTCAAGACGAAAGGGCCCATTTGTTCTTGCCCTTCTTCCCTTTTCTCCTTAAATAGACTTCAGGATTGGACTGACCCTCTGGTATGAATTTTTACTGATTCCATATGCTAATTAACTATGTCTTATCCCTAATTCAATTGTAAGAGATAAGATCTCCATATATGTATATGTGGTAAATACGTAATATGTCTTAGAGAACGAATTTTGAACAATTTAAAATTAAATTAAATATCTGTTTTAAGTAACATGTTTTCTTTTAAATATTTCTACCTTTTATGATGGGCTATTATTTTGAAACAAGCTTTATCATCCTCTCTTCACATCTTTTGTTGTTCTTGTTGTTGCTGATTCCACCCATCCCCTGACCATGCAGCAACCAAGCTAGACTTTATTTTGATCTTGTGAACGTTGACTGGGTATCACAGATACCCTTGCTTTGGGACACTCCATGAGTAACACAGCTTTCAGTTCTTACACTTTGTTATATTCTAATAATGTAAATGGTATTGGAATAGCAACACCTTTAATTTTACATGTCCTTTAACTCACATACAAAAGAGAAACAAGCCATTTAAAGATAATCAAACAGACCAAAGGGTGAAATCAGGGTGGATTAAATGAGAACATGGAATTGGATACTAGCTGCAGAGATAGCCTGTCTTATTTCTAGTGAACTGCTGTAATAAAATTAGTCATCAAATGTGTTAGGACTCCAAAATGTTATTGGAGTTTTGATTTACTCTGTACTTCTGGCAGTTTAAAATATGTTCCAAGCTATTTAATCAAATTGGTTACATAGATCAGCATCAGTATATTAAAAGTTTTAGCATCCTTTTTTTTTTTTTTTTTTAAGTTTTAGCATCTTTATTACTAGGAGATCTTTCCAAACAAGTATTTCTACAAATATGAAAATAACAAAGTTTGGGGTACTAAAATTTTTAAGAAAAGATTTTTCAAACCTTGACTTATAAGCACGCTTTTATGAAAACACTTTCAGCTGAAAATCTGTAAGTAGTCCTGTCCTTGAAGGTTTTGGAGGTCAACCTCCATTTCTGCAGGCTTGCCCCGTCATACATCATTTTCTTACATATAATTTATTGTCAGATTGGTTTCCATACAACACCGAGTGCTCATCCCAACAGGTGCCCTCCTCCATGCCCATCACCCACTTTCCCCTCTCCCCCACTCCCCATCAACCCTCAGTTTGTTCTCAGTCCTTAAGAGTCTCTTATGGTTTGCCTCCCTCCCTTTCTGTAACTTTTTTCCCCCTTCCACTCCCCCATGGTCTTCTGTTAAGTTTCTCAAGATCCACATGAGTGAAAACATGGTATCTGTCTTTCTCTGCGTGACTTACTTCACTTAGCCTAATACCCAATGGCCAAAGGCCAGATTTCATTCTTTCTCACTGCCAAGTACTATTCCATTGTATATATAAACCACATCTTTTTTTTTTTTAATCCATTAGTCAGTTGATGGACATTTAGGCTCTTTCCATAATTTGGCTGTTGTTGAAAGTGCTGCTGTAAACATTGGGGTACATGTGCCCCTTTGCATCAGCACTCCTGTACCCCTTGGGTAAAATCCTAGCAGTGCTATTGCTGGGTCATAGGATAGGTCTATTTTTAATTTTTTGAGGAGCCTCCACACTGTTTTCCAGAGCGGCTGTACCAGTTTGCATTCCCACCGGCAGTGCAAGAGGGTTCCCATTTCTCCACATCCTCTCCAGCGTCTGTAGTCTCCTGATTTGTTCATTTTAGCCACTCTGACTGGCGTGAGGTGGTATCTCAGTGTGATTTTTATTTGTATTTCCCTGATGAGGAGTGAGGTTGAGCATCTATCTTTTCATGTGCCTGTTGGCCATCTGGATGTCTTCTTTAGAAAAGTGTCTATTCATGTCTTCTGCCCATTTCTTCACTGGATTATTTGTTTTTCGGGTGTGGAGTTTGGTGAGTTCTTTATAGATTTTGGATACTAGCCCTTTGTCTGACATGTCATTTGCAAATATCTTTTCCCATTCCATTGGTTGCCTTTTAGTTTTGTTGATGTTTCCTTTGCAGTGCAGAAGCTTTATTTCTTGATGAGGTCCCAATAGTTCATTTTTGCTTTTAATTCCCTTGCCTTTGGAGAAGTGTTGAGTAAGAAATTGCTGCAGCTGAGGTGAAAGAGATTTTTTCCTGCTTTCTCCTGTAGGGTTCTGATGGTTTCCTGTCTCATGCTCAGGTCCTTCATCCATTTTGAGTTTATTATTGTGAGTGATATAAGAAAGTGGTCTAGTTTCATTCTTCTGCATGTTGCTGTCCAGTTCTCCCAGTACCACTTGTTAAAGAGACTGTCTTTTTTCCATTGGATACTCTTTTCTGCTTTGCCAAAGATTAGTTGGCCATACATCTGTGGGTCCAATTCTGGGGTCTCTGTTCTATTCCATTGATCTGTGTGTCTGTTTTTGTGCCAATACCATGATGTCTTGGTGATTACAGCTTTGTAGTAGAGGCTAACGTCTGGGATTGTGATGCTTCCCACTTTGGTTTTCTTCTTCAATATTACTTTGGCTATTCAGGGTCTTTTGTGGTTCCATACAGATTTTAGGATTGTTTGTTCTAGCTTCGAGAAGAATGCTGGTGCAATTTTGATTGGTATTGCATTGAATGGGTAGATTGCATTGCGTAGTATTGACATTTTAACAATATTTATTCTTCCAGTCCATGAGCATGGAATGTTTTTCCATTTCTTTGTAGCTTCTTCAATTTCCTTCATAAGCTTTCTATAGGTTTCAGCATACAGATCTTTTACATCAAGAACCATAAAATACCTAGGAATAAACCTAACCAAAGATCATACATCATTTTTGTAGCAACTGACTTCTTCCTCTTTGGGTGCAGTTCCTGTTAAATATGTCTGGTCTTGTTGGTTTTATGTTAGTAGGAATATATTCTTCTTTTTCATTGTTATTTGTAGCATGTAATCTGCTGGACTTGTAGCATTATTTCCCATGAAATACTTCTTTTTCTCTTCTTTGATTTTTTTCTTTGCATCCCAAGAGATCTATCTTTTTGCATTAAACTTCCCTTGATAAAGTTCCTTCTGTCTGCCACGCAGTTTTAGAATGCTCAACATACCTCTTGTATACCATTATGGTATAGAAATGCTTCACTTGGGAAATGGTCCCTCCAAATTTAAATTCTTTAGGTGAATTAGTAGTTGGGGAAATACTGAGTCACATGGGTTTTGTGGCCTCTGAGTTGATTTTTTGGGTGTTTGTGAGCATATCAGAACCTTGGAGGAGATGTTTATGGCTTGGCACTTTTACCTTCCTCTTGTTGCCAGTGGCACCCTGAATTTCTTTTCGGGACCCATCCTTTATGGATGTTGGACTTGAAATCAGACCCAGGACTTAACAGGTTCAAGCAGGTGGATCAGCATGCCCCATCCCCATCCCATGCTGACTTGTTCGGGGATGGGTTTACAATATTCAAAGTCAATAAATGTAAGGAGACATTTGGAGATTTCACGTTCTACCCCTGAGTAGAGTGGGGAAAAGATTGATGGCTCTAAGTGATGCAGCAGTTTTGTGACCCTATGAAAGGAACGGCCGGAGATGCTGGGGCAAAGGCTGTAGGGAGAAGGGCCAGTTGTGTGAGAGGAAGGGTCTGAGGATGCAGCCAACTCAGTGGGAATCAGGACAGAAAGAAAGTAACTGGGTCCTTGGTGAAATAATTGGCCATCTTGGGATAAGTCTACCCCTTAACCATTCCTACCCGTCATCTTCTTAGTTCTAGAAGCCAATATCTTTTAAGGTATTTTGAGTAGGATGTTTGGTTCTTTAAATTGAAAAGATTCCCAACTTGAAGAAATAGAGGGTGCATTGATTTAATTACAGTAGAACACTCTTGAGTAACCTCCAGTTAAGCAATGTAGTGGGTTAATGAATGTTCTTCAGCTCTTCTCCCATCAGTTAAACAGTTTGGCTGTGTCTAAAGCATGCTGAATGCCCACCGCTAGCAAACTGCCTCAGTGCTCAAAAGGCCATGATCCTACATGCAATGATTGGCCAAGTATTAAAAGCAAGCGTTTGATGTATTATTTCAGGAATGATTTCTTGCTTCTAACCCTTTTTGCTTAAGCAATCATGATCACATCAGAGATCAAATTGCACACATGCACAGGCACACACACAGTCACTCAGTTCCATTCTCTGTGGAATGGGGTGAGTTCTAAATGGGGTACTTGTCTGTTTTGGCTTGCCAAGGATAGACCTACTTGATACTGCTTATCTCTCTATATTAATAAAAAGGGGCCCCCTTATCAAAAGGGATTTGGTTTGGATGATAAACAGTATGGTTATTCTAGTGATAAATCACGTAACAGAATTAAACCTATTCCCTGCGATGTTTCATAACAAGAGGAGGGGCCACTTGGGAGTCAGTGAGCACTGCTACTAAGGTCCATAAAGTCAATCATTTGGTCTCAATTAATTGAGTCCAAATGCTATTGTTCAGCAAGACAAGAAATAACCAATGAAAGTGTTTGCAGGATGACCGGGTGGAAAGACAGCTGGAACCTTATTGTTAATAGTACTTGGTCAACATTATTGGCAGCTGGCATTATTCTCAGTGTGTGTCATGCTTTTGGGGAGTAGTCTGAACTTCCAGTGGTAGAGTCCAGGGGAGTTTACGACCTGCGATCTTCACATGAAATTGGGCATCAAAAGCAAATTCCTATAATGTTCTAGCCATGTGAACCCAGCCCCCTGGTGCCATATCCATCAAAACCACCTTGGCATGAAATTGGCTTCCTCCCAGGAGCTCGGGGGGTGGAGTGTGTGGGGGCGGGGGGCGGATCTTCCCTGCAGTTTACGAGCAGAGAACACGATCTGCTTCTTGGGGCTTCTTTCTGCACTTTCTCAGATGATTTCTGACTCCTGCTTACACACTCTCAGGGTGTAGAACTTGGAATGGCCTTCATGATGCTACCACATCTACATTTTTATATTCTTGGGTCTGAATGCCTTCAGGAGTTTGTCAGGTTGAGAGAAGGGATACATAAAGGATGTATTTATATTTTATTGAAGAAAAAAACACAACTTTTTAAATTTTTTTTTTAACGTTTATTTTTGAGACAGAGAGAGACAGAGCATGAACGGGGGAGGGTCAGAGAGAGGGAGACACAGAATCTGAAACAGGCTCCAGGCTCTGAGCTGTCAGCACAGAGCCCGACGCGGGGCTCGAACTCATGGACCGCGAGATCATGACCTGAGCCAAAGTTGGACGCTTAACCAACTGAGCCACCCAGGCACCCCACACAACTTTTTAAAATGAGGAATGGGAGCCTATGTCCCCTGTCATCCCACACACTGTTAAGGCTTTGAGGTGAGTTTCCTACATGGGGATATGTGGGAGGAGATGGTGGGCATTGCTCTTTGGAGCCACTGGAGCTGCATTTTCCCAGCCCCGGTCATTCCCAGGCCACACTCATGATTTCACCTGTTTCTACCAGCACCTGTATGATTCCTTAATGCCTTCCTTTAAATCAACTCTTTGTTTCTAACTAAGTAAAAATAACCCCATTCTGAGTAATGATCTGAGTATCTGTGGTTCCATGTGTTGGTTAAAACTTCTTTAACATTGTGAAATATGTTTTTTTTTCATTTCTAATGTTTATTTATTTTTGAGAGAGAGAGACAGAGCACAAGTGGGAGAGGGGTAGAAAGAGAGGGAGACACAGAATCTGATGCAGGCTCCAGACTCTGAGCTGTCAGCACAGAGCCCGATGCGGGGCTCGAACTCACAAACTGCGAGACCATGACTTGAGCCGAAGTCAGGTGTTTAACTGACTGAGCCACTCAGGCACCCCAAGAAATACGTTAACTACTAAAGTCTTTACAAGTTCCTTAGTGTTCGACTCAAAAGCGCTTGTCTAGGGCGGGTTGTAGGGTGTGTGTGTGTGTGCACGTGTTGCTCATATGTGTGCGTGTATGTTGGGAAGGGGTGAGGGCAGGGCATAAACCCCTCTCCATCCATGGTTCAAGAAGGAGGAGATTAAGATTCCTTTATTCTACTACCCCATTGGCTATTTGCAGCCCAGATCTCTGGCAGCAGCATTCCATTTGAAAAGGTGCTCCTCTCCTAGGAATTCAAGAGCAAATTATGACAAATGGTTCTGTTACTAAACCTGGTTCTTCTGATCCCCGAACCCAAGCCATTCATTAAGTACCACTCCCTTTCTCACCCCATGTCTTCCAGTCACGAAAGCCAAAGCTCCAGGGCCCCTCAAAGGATGACTAGAGATCCTGGTACGGGGTGGAGATCGTGTCTGCACCTCCATCCCCGTGACCGTCCCCATCCCCATCCCCACCACCGCTGGGTTCCCTGTGAAGTCAGTACTAGCCACAGGTGTGGGCAGGGCTTTTGCAACCAGAACTGACAAAAAGCATTCCTTGGTCCTCCTCAAGGCTGCGCTCAGATTCCTCTTCTGTTGGCCCTGGCCCTCCAACTGGCCTGTCTTTCCTTCTTCCTCACTCAGAACTCCCCTTTCATCTCCATGCACCCCATCTTTCTTAGCCACAGCCAGTTTTTCAGCCTTCTGCCACTATGACAACTCTTAAAAGCCGTGCAGAAAACAAATTCCTTCCTATGCCCTGTCCTGGGATTCCCCCACCCAAGCCGGACTCAAGACTGGCTGCATGTTGTCTCTGCAGTATAAAACTCAGAGCAGAGGCAGGAGAGCTGGCTCTTGGTCTTTGTGTGTTGAAAACAAACACCAAGTCAAACCCAGCTTCATTTCCCTTTTTGAATGTCCATAATCCCCTTATCTCCCTGTGTGGGATTTCTGGGCCTGCTGCAGGAGGGATGTGCGAGTCTCCCACCCGTTTCCTTCCCACAGCCCTCTGCTCTCTCTGCCTCCCTGCTTGCATACATCCCTCCTTCATCCAGCCCGCAGCTCTGTGTCCACACCAGCAATATCCCTGACAGTTCTTTAATTGCTACACACATTTGTATGGTTCCTTGGCAATTATATTTCAGACCCTGTCAGGGTACCTGCTAGCCTTAGGGTTCTGTTTATATTAAATATCAATAAAAAGCTGATAGCATCAGTACAGATGGCAGGCTCCACAAAATCATATTTTACTGGGAGCCAGGCCTGTCCAGAAGATGGAAAGAAGGAACGTTTAAATTTCTTTCTCTCTTCCCAAAGGTTGAAATTAGAGGAGACTTTCTGTGTGAATATCAGGAATGGGTTCTTACTAAAGGATGACAGCTATATATTCTCCCACTGGGGTTGTCTTTTATTGCGTGTGACTTGTCATAACATCAGTTTTCTCCAGAATTGTTTCTTTATGTCCCCCTACTGAGCCCCAGAACATAGGACAAGGTTTCAAATACCCTAGATTTTTTTTTAAGTGTTTATTGACTGATGGGTAAGATTTTATTTGGCTTTACTTTGAAGAGGAGTGATTTTGGGGTAGAGGCCCAGGGCTGAGCGTCATAAATCCCACTGCTAAGGAACACTTTAGGTGAAGGGACAGCCTAGTTCCTCCCTGGCTGCGTGGCCTCCCCTCACCGGACTCAGTTGCCTCATCTTTCAGAAACAGTATGGGCCTTCCCAGGAGCCATGAGATGGAGAATGAGGGTGAGGGCAGCTGGGGCCATGTGGATGCATAGCTGTACCCAGAAGGAGAGCCTCACTGAACGTTTGCAATACCCGGATGTGGGTGGTCGAGGATTTCCCATTCTTATTGGTTCCCATTCTTTCATGCTGCTTATGAATAACGTCTGTCAGTGAGAGGTGTGCTGCAAGAATGGCAGGCAAGGACGTACATTCCGAGGACTGTTACAACAGAACAGTCGGTGGTAGCAAATCTGGGACAGTCTAGCTGTCTGGGGACATAGTTTTCCCTGTTGCCATCAACAGATTTTCCCATTTGTGTGCGATGTGAGGAGCATGCCAGCTCCCCTTGGGCTAACTCCCCCTCGGTGCGGTGCTCAGGAGGGTGTTGTCCAGGCTCCCTGCTGCTGGGGACTCCCCGCTTAGATACTGGGACTGTGACGAAGAGGGCTTCTACCTTGGCTTTCAGAGTGCAAAACCTGGACCCTCACATGTTTGCTGAGCTCCTTCTCTCTACATACCACTGACTTTCTCACACTCTGTCATTCTAGTGCAGGCACCGTTATGTCAGGAGCCTCTATACACACTCCCTCCACCCTCGACCACCTGCCTCTTCAAATGGCAAGGGTGTTACTGCCCTGTCTTTGGGCCCTCCAGGGGCCTCCATGACTCTTGAGATTGACAGCTGACTGCAGCCAGGGTCTTCAAGGCCCTGCCTGGTCCCCTGGCCCTGACTCCTCCCACCTACCCCAGCCTCCTTTCTGTCCTCTGCACTGTGGGTATTTAAACTTAGAGTTGGCAACGCCAGCAGTGCCTTGCCCCTCCCCTCTGAATGACTATTCATTCTGAAGATTCCAGCTCCATCAAATCTGGGCTAGCAGGACCTCCCCTAAGAGCATGTTTCCTAACATTGTGTTTTTCCCTTCTTATACTAATCATGACTGTAAATTTATACACAATTAGGTAATTACTGGGTTGTCTGCCTCCCCTACTGGTCTGTATGCTTCATTGGGTTAAAGGCCATGTCTGGTTTTGCCCACTATTTTATCCCCAAATCCTAGCATGGTTCCTGGCATTCAGCAAATGTTTTCTGAATGAATGAATAAACAATCCATACTATAATGAGTACATGATGTACACCTTTTAACCAGGTTGTCCAGTGGTAGTAGAACTAGTTGCTATAAATGGAATAATTAAAATACAAGAATGGAGAAGCCTTAGTGAGCTTGGCCAGGGGCAGATGTGGGTGGATGCTGGAGGCTGGAAGGGAAGTGGATTTGAAAAGCGATCCTGGGCCAGACCAGAGCATCTTGGGGCACCATGCAGTGGGGTACAGTCTCTGTGTGATGGGTTAGCAGGAACGACTGATGCTTCTGGAGCAAGCTGAGTGGTCTAGCTGTGTTACGTAGCACAGATTTTCAAGCAGGATGCTGAGCTCCAGGGAACCGCTATGAGGGATTTGCAAGGCTGTTGTTGTTCTGGTACTGTGGTAGGAAAATGGTGCCTCCGTGCTCACTCCATCTCTGAACCTGTGCAAGATGAGGTTTGTTCCCTTTCCAACCAGAGTAAATCCCCAAGAAGGAATGAGGCTCTGGTTCTTCGGCTTTTCATTACAGACCTGAAGGGAGACTTGGTTAGTGAGAAAATGATCTCTGAAGACAGAGGTGTTTTAAATTAGCTAGTGAATACTGGCTTAATTACAATTTATCATAAATGCCATTTTAGAATCAGAAGCCTCTTGAGATGTGCTTATCTTCACTCTAGAGTGTGTTATTCAAGATTTTATGCCTTGTAAATGTCCCCTCTGCAAGCAGACCCCAAATCCAAATGCAGGTGGTGACAGAAGACCTTCCCTGGTGGCTCTGGCTCTGCAGCAGAGAACCCAAGGTGGATGCATAAGGGGACTCTCGCAGAGAGCTCTGAATTGGTTCCCAGCACTACCCTCTCTTCATTCACCGTGTCCTCCTGAGCTCATGCACACATCCTGAGCATTATTAGGTGCAAAGATGCTGTGTCCAGCCCTGCCTGAAGACATCCTGATCCCAGCCCCTTTCTCCAGGGACCACCCACTCCATTCATTTGCTGACAGCTGGGGACAGGCAGCCTGCTGTGAGCCACCTGTTACCTGGTGTCTAGACTACACGTCCTGTGCCTTCCTTTTTTCCCTCCCTCTACTTACTGTCTGGTAGGCAGTAAATAGAGTTCAACGCCTCCACGCAAGTCATCTTTCATCTAATAGTTTAGATGAGGAACGTAGCTAATCTCTCCCATGGGTAAGGTGATGATGTCCTGGGGAAATGAACTTCAGTGCTCCAAGGGTCAATTTCCTCATGTGGAAAATGGGGTAGGAAGAGCAGTTGGTAGCCATCTTGCATAGTACGTGGCCCGTTGCAAGTGTTCCAGAAATGGCAGCCTCTGCTGCTGTCATCATCATCGTTATACTTTGATTTCTGTCATATCATTTTCTTCTTCTTAATATCTCCAACAAAGACTTGAAAATGATTTATTCCAGGGTAATAAGAGTGATGAGGAGGGAGAAATGGGAATTTCTCCACAAAATTTAAAGTATGTTAAGGGAGGAGGGCCATTTAAAGTTGATATATTTAAGGCAAAACAAAGAAACAAAAAATCACACAAACAAGTGGAGTCATTGATGTGAAATCTCACTGGGCAATTAATCCTGACATCTATCATGCTGAGGCAGTAGTCTGAGACGGTGTCCAGCACCTTCTGGGATTTGCCAAACTGGTAAGTGTGTTTCCCATTCATTTTGCTTTCCAGATCCATGCAGAGTGATTCAGCATTGGACCATGAATCCTCCTCATCCCTTTGGTTTCAGGACTGCCAGAAATTGACTCCAGCTTTGTGGAAAGCAACCTGCATTTAATATGTAGCGCGTCACTAAGTTTAGAGGAAGGGGAAATGTTTGGCAAATAAGTCTATTTTATAATTCAACACACATTAGTGGCTATTTTCCAATATATATAAGTGCTTGATAATTAGCATCAAAACTACTCATTATTTAATCTATGACCTATTTAGAATGAATGAGAGATAGCATTTACTAGCTGAAATGGGAGACACAAAGACTCTCCAGCCATTCTCCCTCTGTGTGTGGTTCAATGTGCGACACTGTAGAAGAGCTCTTGTGTGGACTCAGTCCTCTGTGCCTGCTGTGATTTCACATCCAGGAGTCACACCTCTTCAAAGACCTTTAGTCAAACCTAAGACCCTTCCTCTAGCTTGTTCAGGCAGGAAATAACCTTCTTTACAAGGGCCACGCTTCAGAAACCCAGTTGAACATGAATTCAGACCGTTCCCTTCAATGGTTTTTGGGTTAACAGTGGTTTGTAATTCTAGATTAGCCTGTAATTATTCATGGACACTCAGATTCACTAGAAATGGACCCATATTTTGTGGTAGAAAATGTCAAGTTTAAATTAATACAGTGATGCTGCTAATTCACTGGAGAATAAATGATATTGAGAAAAAAGATGGTGAGCGTATCAGGTGACTTTGAGGTCTGGAGAGGAAACCCAAGTGCTAAGGCATCCGTAAAGATCCTGATTGCTTGAAGGAAGTAGGCTATGCTGGCTATAGATTTCATAAGACAAGAAATTTGATTTTGGAACCATGAATAAAAGCGTAGTGAACCTTGGCACTGGTGGAGCACAGATTATGTCTGTGAGAAAATGTATGCTTGGCAGGAAACTTTGTCCATCTGCTAAGACCTTCACCGTGGCCTGCCCATCTTGCCAGCCCAATTTCAAACCTCTTCCCCTTTGCTTACGGGGCCTCGACGACACTCGCTGTTTTGCTGTTTCCCAGGACACAGGTTTCTTCCTGGCTCAGGGCCTTTGCCCTTGCTACTCACTCTGCCTCAAAGCTTTTGCTGGCCAAGGTGTTTTTAAATTGACACCTTCTCAGCATTCAGCTCTCTCCTCAAAGAGGTCATCTTGGACCACCCAGTTAGAGTAACTCCCCTTTCCACACCTGGTAACTCTCAAGCCTATCATCCCTTTTTATTTTCTTTGTGACACCCACTTCTGTTTGGAACCTTCATTTATGTGCCCATTGTCACCCCTCCTCAGACCGAAATGTCCACTTCATGGTCTGCCTGGGTCACTGCTGAATGCCCAATGTAGTTGGTACTCAGTGAATATTCATTGGATGAACAAATGAATGTAAGAGTTGTCAAGAGTACCTTGCCCTGATAATTGGAGGAAGGGAGGAAGAGGCTTAGGTGAAGTTTAATCTGGATAGCTATAGGAGAGCGGAACTGCCTGGGATGGGGAGCAGGGGACCCACCCCAGAGCTGTGACTACTGATGTACCCCCTGATGGTAACAGAGCCCTCCCTCTGCTGAGCACCCTATGTGCCTTTTCTGAGAAACCTTTGAGTGAGAGCCACTCTGGTCAAAGAAGACAATGGGGCTCAGGGAAGCTAAGTCACAAGCCCAAGGCCACTAACTGACAAGTGCCAAGTGAGGTCTCATATCCAAGACTCCCAACTCCAAAGCCTGCATTTCACACTGGCATGCTGTAGTATTAAGATGCTGTGCAGGGACTCTTGCTGCAGAGAACAGGGATAGAAGAAGTGGGGTGATCTTCTTGGGACCTTATTTATTTCCTCACGCCTGGCATAAATAATGGCCAATGTGTATGGACCATTTTGTGTGTGCCAGTTGCTGTGCTGAGTGCTTTAGTGCGTTAATTTGCTTGAACCCAAAGGGCTGATTGACTGAGGATGACAAGAGGGGCTACCCACTCAAAGATACAGAACAGAAATGGAAAAGTGTGTGAGTGTGTTGGGGAGGATGCAGAGAGAACATCGGCCATCCGTAACATCAGAAAACCCCCATGTAGCGAAGTGCAAACTTGTTGAGGGATGGGGAAGCACAGGTGAGAGCAATTATTTGGGTGGAAATAAAAGAAGGAAACTACAAATTCTTTACGGGTTATATGGTACATTATAAAGACAGAGCAGGGACGTGTGAGCTGCTTTTCAGATACAAATTGCAAATAGATCACAAAGGTGGTGTGGGACTCTTACTCTCCAAACATCTGCTTGTAGTCTGTTCTACTAAAAAGCTGAACATCTGATAAATTTCTGACTGGCATTGGAGGTAATTTAATCTCTCAGAAGGTAGAGGAAGCAGGAAGCAGAACTGCTATTGCTGGACTTCACGTTGACCACTGTGAATAATAAGTTGACACCGAATGGACAGGGACATTGGAGAAAATGACCATGTGACATGGAGCTCACTGTATTGAGCAGAAAACTGGGCATTGACACATACATGAGGCATTAAGGGAAATGAGTTTAGTCCAAGTGAGAGCCTTGTAGGTAGGACCTATCAACAGAGATTGAGAAGAATGGTAAGCTCGTAAAATTATAATGCAGACGTGAAAATTTGAACTGTTTCCATTAAAAGGATCCTTCACTAGGAAAAAGGCCTACCCATATGAAACTCAGATTTTAAAAAGAACATATACAAACCATGAAATATGGATATATTATGTAGCATAATTAAGGGAGTCTGAATACATGCAGGGGGTTGAGTGGTGGCCTCCGGAAAATATGCCCCAGTCCTGACCTCTAGTACATCCTGCAAATGTGACTTTATATGGAAACAGGGTCTTTGCAAATGTAACTAAGTGAAAGATTTGAGATGAGCTCATCTGGAGTTTAGGGTGGACCCTAAATCCAGTGACTGGTTTCCTTAAAGAAAGAGATGACACAGAGATACACAAAGGGAAGGCGCGGGTAGATGGAGGAAGACATTAGAGCGATTGTGTCTATAAAGCAGGAAGCACTAAGGGTTGCTGATGACCACCAGAGGCCAGGAGAGCAGCGTGGAACAGAGTCTCCCTGAGAGCCCCTGGTAGGAACCCAATCTGCCAATTCTTTGATTTTGGACTTCTGGCCTCCTGAATACTTTTCTTCTGTTTTAAGTCACTCGGTTTGTGGTAATTTGTTATAGCAGCCACAGGAAACTAATACAATACATTAACCTCCTAAGAAGACTAGGGGTGGAAGTGAAACCCACGCTCAGATTAGTCTGAGACTCCTGAAGAATGCTAAATGAGGCAGAGGGGGAGGGCTTTTCAACAAAGTTAGAAACAAAACACACACAAGTAGAAGGGAAACCTACTGCTTAGGAGGATGCTGTCGTTTTTGCAAGTGACCTTAAAAAAGCACACCTGCTCAGCAGCCATAGAGGGAACATCTGGCTGGGATGCGGCCCACAGTGTCATGTTCACCTCCTCCTCAGTAGACAGTGGAAGGATCTGAGGACCTGGGTAAGCAGGATATGATGGGTGGCACTGACCCTTTGGGCTCTTTCATTTCTGCTCTCTGCCAGTGATGTTGGGAAAACCATTTTTAACTTATGTTTTAGTGTCTGTTTTAACCCAGATATTTAGATGCAGGCCCCATTTTATAACGTTAGCATTTTCCTGTTTCTTTTCATCTCTTAGATGATGAATAATGGACAGCATTTCGAGATTTTCCCTTCTATTAAAATTGCTTGCTAAGCAAGATTGTGAAATCAATATACTGTGATTGTTTTACAAGCCAGAGGACATGTTATCTCAAATATTTGATCAAATAGGTGTGTGTAACACAGCCCTCATTTTAACTAGACCATATTCTTTAGTGATTCTCCTGCCCTTGTTCACCGTGCCCTGGGAAAATCAAAGCCCCCTTTTCTTAAAGAGGCATAATTTCAGAGCGACATTTAGTGTCAAAATGATTGTTGAAATAACCTCTGACCATCACAATTCTTTTTGCATTTCTGAAGGTGCTCACAGGTCCCCAAGGGGCAACCCTAAGTTTCTAGGACCACCTTGGGGTATGAGTGGCCTTTTACTATCCCCAAAAAAATCACAGTCAAGAAAAAAGAATCTCTAACTGGAAACTGTTTGACTGCTTAACATGTTGAGACAGTGAGTGAGGGAAATGGAATTTTTGCTTCTAATTGTGGAAAGTTTTTATATGATGGCAACATAATTGAGGCCATTGATGGAGGAGGCAAGAACCATGGAGTTTTCAGTGTCATTATTGTATTTACATCTTTGTGGATTAATTTCAGTGGCTTTTATAACAAGGAGTGAGTCACAGTAATTATTGTCAAGCTTGTACAGGAGCAAAAAAGGGTTCCATTTTCCAAGATTGTGAGGATAAAGTCTTTCTCAAAATTACTTTGTGGTAAAAGGTTGAATTGGTCATTTTCACTCTCCGAGCCTATGATGTGGTTTACTCTAGTTTATAAGAGTTTGAGCACTTACGTTGAGGTGAGATTCAGAATCCCACTTGTCTATGGAATCTGGGTAAGCAATCTGAAAGAATAAGACAGGCTGGAGGTAAGACAATATAAGACACCATGTCTGCCTGCTGGGTTAGGCGCCATTTTGTGGGCTCTTTCTCAGACCTCTTCAGATGGGCATCTTGGGGGCAGCAGTCTGGCAATGGGCAGGCCACTGTGGAGGAGGGATGGGGTGCACTGTGCCAACAGTGAGTTTCCTTGTCACTGTACCTAATTCACATGACCATTTCTAGCATTATTTTGCTAATTGGCTTACTATGCAACTTGAGGACTAGAGTGACCAAATCTGTCTTTATCCCCCTGGTGTAGAATGCAGGAATCTTTGGAATAAAGATGCCATGGTGGGATTTCTGTGACTTGGGGTCCCACAGGAAGTTCTGTTGAGGGTGTTGGAATCCAGGTGAATGGAATTGCTCCATTGATGACTTTCTGAATGCCTTTTGCTGTTTGTCGTCTTCTGTAGATTTGTTTAGCCTTTCAAATAGCCCTTTAAGATGTGTATTATTATCCCATTTATAAATCACAGATCAGAAGCTTTGTCACTGATGAGTTGGATGCTTTTAGGAAAGAACCTAACTTCTTGGTACTCCGTTTCTACTTGTGGAGCATGGAAGTTACTAATGGCGCCTGTCTTGGAGGGCTGTGGTAGAGGCAATGGAAGATGAGCTAAGTACGTGCTTGCACCATGGGAGAGACTCAGTAAAGATTTCTGCTCCTTCCCCTCCTCTTCCTCATCATTAACATGCTCACCCTGTTGTCATTCTTACGCTCATCATGCTGGGACTGGATGGTGATCTCCCCTCTTAACAGAATTATGCTTTATGTGGCATCATTTTGAAACAGGATCTTAAGAAGTTTAAGAAAAAGTGGATGGTCACCAAGCATCCTTAGTGATCCATCTTTCTTCAACCACTATGCCAAAAAAAAATACTTATTGTCCTTCTTTGCCTTTGCCCTTAATTTTTATCTGTGGACAGAAGGCAAAGAGTTAGCTTTGGGCTGCCAAGGGTGAAGAAAAGAGATTTATTCATGGGATCACAAGGGAAGAAGAGTAGACGGTTGTGATGAGCAACCTTTGTTTTATTCATCTATCCATCCATTCATCTCTTTAAAAAAATTTTTTTAATGTTAATTTTGGAGAGAGAGAACAGGACAGAGCACAAGCAGGGGAGGGGCAGAAAGAGAAGGAGACACAGAATCTGAAGCAGGCTTCAGGCCCTGAGCTGTCAGCACACAGCTTGACGTGGGGTTCGAACTCACGAACCGTGAGATTGTGACCTGATCTGAAGTCCAATGCTTAAGCAACTGAGCCATCCAGACACCCCCATCCATTCATCTCTTCATGTGTCCATAAATGTCTGGAATTTCTGCCATGTGCTAGTCAAAGGGACACAGCAGAAGACCACATGAAATGGTTCCTGCCCTCCTGGAGTTCACCATTTGCTGAACAAAAGAGGTAGAGAGATGTAGTTATGTAATTGCAATTTATTTATTTATTTTTTAAAAAAGCAAACTTCTAAGTCAGAGGTGAAGAGAATTGGAACAGGACCATGTTGGCTGAGGTCATTGCAGTGAGAGAAAACACATTTTTCCTGTTTTTATTGCTGGGTTCTGACCCAGGAGAGGCAAAAGGTGGAAAATAATGCTGAGAAGGTCTCTCTCTGCTTTCTCAAGAACTCTGTGCTGTACAAGGTTGAAAGTTACAAATAAAGGGATGTATTTTTCAAGTAAGGAGTCATCAATAAAGGCTCCTGGGTGGCTCTGGGGGCTTGGGCAGGATGAGGAATCCCTGATGTATGGAGTTCCCAGGAGCTAAATGTTTGGGAAGCTATAACTTTCTTCACAGCTTGCTGTAAGATGAGTCTCATGCTGCTGCTATCTGCCAGCTCCAAGGGACGCCAGCCGGGGTTCTCTCTCACTTTGGTTTGTAACTTTCTCTTCTCTCTGTTTCTTTTCAGACCCAGCAATCGTCAATGGGGTTTATTGGTCCGAATCCCTAAACAAAGTTTTCGTAGATAACTTTGATCGTGACCCGTCTCTCATATGGCAGTACTTTGGAAGTGCAAAGGGCTTTTTTAGGCAGTATCCAGGTGAGTATCCCCGCCTTGAGAATTATGATTGAGATTAATGACCCTGTGATACTTTTCTTTCATGTTCAGGGTTAAATTTTTCCCTCTCCCATTAGGAGAAAATGAAAGATTAAATTCAAATCTGTTATATCTATTGTCATGGTCCAGATAGGCGCGGTAGCATGGCATCCGTACACACACACAGGCATTTAGATCTGCATGTGGTTTCCACATCTTTCTCGATAGAGCAGTTCATCAAGCTGCACCAAAAGTGAGGAGTTGGGGTGTGAGACACACCATATTTGATCTTTCTGGACAAGAGTTTGCTTTATTACTATTACTACTACTATAGTTACTATCATCATTGTTATTACCGTGGAAAGGAACAAGTCATAATTGGGCTGAATTTTAAATTCTGACCAAAGGGGTAAGAAATGGAACATGTGAGGGGCGCCTGGGCGGCTCAGTCGGTTCAGCGTCTGACTTCGGCTTAGGTCATGATCTCGCGGTTCGCGGGTTTGAGCCCTGTGTCGGGCGCTGTGCGGACAGCTCAGAGCCTGGAGCCTGCTTCGGATTCTGTGTCTCCCTCTCTCTCCACCCCTCCCCTGCTTGCACCCTGTCTCTCAAAAATGAATAAATGTTAAAAAAAAAATAGAAAAAAAAGAGAAATGGAAACTATGAACTGAGGTTTCCCCACTCCAGAGCTGACCGCCTCGGAGGAAGAGCTCGGACTGGCCCAAGCACCGCCGATGGCACCAGCTCATCTTCAGGGCCGCCAAAAGCACCCTCAGATGGTATGTTCATCAGAGTTTGTCCATCATACCTTTGGAACAGGTGTTCCTGAGGCCTCCCCAGACCTCCGCTTTGCAATAAGAATTTAATTCTGGCTTGGTTTGAATTTTAATTAAGAAGGGAAGTTTTAATTTTGCTCACAAGTTGTGAAAACAGGACTCGAGGCTGCAATTGTGCCAACATCACAGCTGCAGAAATTAACAAGCTCAACCTAAAAGAAGGAAAAATCTCTCGGCATAATCTTGGAGCAATTAAGTGGAGACTTTTATGTTTTCATTAAGTAAGACTAGGCACCTGATGTCTTCCCACTTTGAGGCACAGAGACCGCCAGCCTCCGCCTCGAGGAGCCGTTTGCCCTGCACACAGCATCTGTCCCCTGAGACTTGCCTGCCAAGTGTCTGCTTTGCCAGATTATTCGACATTTCCCAAGAGTTGTGTTCAGCGGGGCACACGTGGTTCCTCCTGGAGCTCACAGAAATTTAAACAATAAGCATCCTAGTAAAGATAATGTTATAATAAACAGTGGTCTATTAAAGTTCCAGTGTCACCAAATTGCAATCTGTTTTGATACACTCAACAGAGAGCAAATTTAACGCAGATGTTGCTGAAAATAAAGCGCGGGGGAGGGCTGATCCATAGACGAAGCTACAGGGACCTCTTACCATCTTACCACGTGGTGTTTGGATGAGGGTGGAGCCAATAAGAAGAAACCATAGATCATCTATTGTCTCCGCCAGCAGGAAGTCCTTAAACTATGGTCATGAGGAAATTTGAAAAAAAAAACGGGGGGGGGTGCAGTAGACATCTCAGGCTGCCATAACAAAATACCACACACTGGGTGGTTTAAGCAGCAGGTGTTCATTTCTCATAGTTCTGGAGTCTGGGGAGCCTAAGATCAAGGTGCTGGCAGACTTGGTTCTTGGTGAGAGCCCTCTTTCTGGCTTGCAGATGGCTACCTTCTCCTTGTAGCTGCACATGGTAGGGAGCCAAAGCTCAGGTATTTCTTACTCTTCCTGGAAGGGCACTAATCCCACCATGGGAGCTCCATCCTTCTGATCTCATCTAAACCTAAGTACCTCCGGAAGGCCTCACCTCTGCATACTGTCACACAGGGTCATGTTAGTTTTCAACCTATGAATTTGGTGGCAGGGACAAACATCCAGTTCATAACAAAAGGACATCCTCATGAAGGGTGTGTCTAACAGGGGAAATGAATTTATGTACAAGGTTTTTAATCAGTCAGAGCCATCGACTCAGAAATACTTACCATGTTTGTGACATTTGTGGCAGAATTTTAACTTTGTAAAATTCCTGCATCTTTTCTGTGCTAGTAAAGACACGAGTCATGGTCCTATGGTGTCTCACTGCCCTATTAATGTCTTGTGGTCACTCAGTGCTTGGTTCTGAACAGAAAACACACCTCTTGTCTCTTGGACACAAAATGATTGTTAGAAGAATGACTCATGGACATTTTTTTGCTAGGATTTTTTATCTTCAGGAAACTTCGTTCCATGTTTAGAGTGGTATAATAGTATGAATCAGTGGTAAGTCTGCATGTTCTTAAAGAGAAGGGATATTTCTTCATTCTTCATTCAGTGTGTGCTGAGTTCTTGTTTTGTTCTAAGCACTATGGGAGGCTAAAATGGTGAACTTAATAGAAAAGGTCTCTGCCCTCATGAAGTTCCCTCTTGTGGGAAAATGCATTCCTCAGGATTTTGGTTGCAAGTGACAGAAACTGCATTCTAGCTAGCTCTGGCAAGGAATACATTTATTGGCTCAGGTAACTTGAATTCTAGGGAATGTGCTGTTTTGAGACATGGTTGGATCCAGTATTCAGCATTGTCATTTGGATTTTGAATCTTTCCTTCCCTCTTTCCTCTCCACCTTCCTCTATTTTGACCATGTTTCACTGGCAGGTGATCTCCTAGTGATGGGGAATATGGCTGTGTGCTTGCAGGATTATTTCTCACTATGGTCCCAGAGGAAGAGAGAGCATCTGTCCTAGTGGCTTAGATGTAAGACCAAGGATTATTCTGGTCTGGGTCACATGCCCACAGCCTCAAGTGAGGGAGACTGGACAGTGGTAGAGCTAGCCATCTGAAACCATGGGGATTGATGAGGATTACATTACTGTGGCCTTGCCTGGCGGGGATCCCCAAAGAAAGGAACAGGGAACATGAGGGAGACAGACAGGTGAACAGGTCATGATGGTACAGTGTGTTTAATGCTAACATGGGGGAAATAGAAGGTGCTAGAGGATCACTAAGAAGGAGGACAATCTCAACTTCTGTAGGTGGGAGCATGGAGTTCTCAGAAGGGGGATTTTAGTCAACATCAACCTAATAAAGTACCTGGGATGATGTTGTCTCTTTCTGAATAGATTTACACAGGCCTTTACAAGTTCAGTGTAGGGCCTTTAGCCATGTGACAACACTTCCATGTGCTGTCTTTTGGATGATATAAGTGTTCTATATCTATAGCACCTGTTATGGTAACCAACGGCCACATGTGGCTATTGAGCATGTGAGATGTGCCTAGCAAAGACAGGGGAACTAAAATATGAGTTTTATTTAACTTCAGTTAACTTAAATCTAAAATTAAACAGCCACATGTGGCTAGTAGCTGGCATGTTCAGCTGTGTAACACTATGGGTAAAGACTTTTGTAGTCTGATACCCAGTTTCCAAGGTACTGGCCTACTTTTAGATCCTGTATTACAAAAAGGTCTCACTGAGCAGAGAGAGAACTCTGGTTAGGCTCTTCTGAACAGCAACAGCCACAACAGCAACAAAATACAGATAACGGGTCTTTGAGCTCTGCAGGATTTGTTACTCAGGCCTTATCAAAGCTCTGCTTATTTCATTATCATCCTTGGGCGTCTTTGGGAGTACGGTTAATATTAATATAATATTAATATTAATGCTGATCATAGTGATAGTGACCATCATTTATTGAGCACTGTCCTAGGCGTCTATACAAGCATTGTCTGGTTTAATCCTCAATAATTCTATGGGCTGGGGCTACTATAAAATGCACTTTACCAATGAGAAAGCAGACCAAGGGGTTAACTGACCAAGCCACACCAGCAGGATAGGAGGGAGTTGGTAATGGTGTTAATATTTTCAGCACCTCTTTCATGCTTTGTTCTTATGGCAGTTCTTAATCTATAAAATATGAATTCTGGCCTGTAATCCTGAGCCATCAGGCTTTCAATCCCTATCTCCTTTGCTAAGATATCTGCCCCAGGAGGACAGAGACATTTGGCTATCACTCTGGTACCATCATCAACAATAACATATTGTATAGGTGTTCAGTACATATTTTTGAATGAATGAATCATTCAGTGGACCAAAATCTACCAGACATATTGGTCTTATCACACTGTTAGTAGCAGCCCTGCCTCCTCAGATACAGTAGAGTTACTGCCTCTGTGAGAAGCTGGTCACTGGCTATAGTCGGTGGGACACAGTGACTAAGTAGGGAACTGGCATAAATACATTACAAAGCTATGCTCCCTTTCTTTTCTCTATTGCTTCCCTCCTCAAAGTCTTCCTGAGCCAATGACTACATAATTCCTTTTATCTTGAGATTCATTCCCCAACCAACCTGGGTGGGATCCCAAAAGGCATAGTGGCAATTCCAGAAATTATATAGCTCATGGGGTGCTTCTTGGCTATGTATCAATTTCCTGGTTCTCAAAGATTTAAGATGAGCCAACTGTTATTTCTCGGTGATTTAAAGTTCTTTGAACAGTTTCAAAATATCTGTGTGTACAAAAAATTATATACTGAAAAGTTGATATATCCTAGGGGAGATAGTACCAGCTGAGACAGGGTTGCCTGATGTTTGCCTCCAAAAACACATTTTGTTTTGAGATTGGGAAAGGAAGGGCTCAGTGGTCCAATTAGTTTGGTAAATGCTGCCTCTGCTGAGCCACTTATGGAGATTCAAGATGCTATAAACAGATTAAAGGCCCACGGTATCCATCCCATGGCATAGAAACCGGTTTTACTTTTATTCATTCAACTCATGCTGACATCCCGGAGGACTTCTCATAGGACATCTTCACGTAACGCCTGTGTAAGGAAGAGCATGGTGACATGGCATTTGGGAAATAAGGCCAATGGCCATAACTGGCAATCTCAGGAAAATCTTTTGAACTCTGAGAGACTGGAGTCCCTGCTATGAGTTGAAAATTTTGACCCAAGTGCCTGGTTTGGGCAAGATGTCTCCTCGGTGCTCATCCAGTCCTGACTTGAGTCAACTTATGACCTTTATTGTTCTACCTTAGGCCACTATGCCTAGAACTGTCTCAAGGTACTGTCTTAATCCCCACTCAATGTATACCTCACGTCCTGACCAGGAAAGGCCTGGGTCTCATGGTTCCTGCTGCCACCCAGGCTCCTTTCCTTTGTCAGAGACATTCTCTATGCACAGCCATACCAGAATTCCTCCAGTTCCTTGAACTTGACATGCTCTTTTCAATCTCAGGACCTTTGCACATTTCATTCTTTATGCCTGGGATATTCTTGTTCACCCTGTGGCCACCACTTTTGTTTTATGAGTCCTACCCATATGTAGTGGGTTGAATAATATTTCCCTCCAAATTATGTCCTCCTGGAGCCTCAGAATGTGGCCTTACTTGGAATTAAGGTCTTTGCAGATGTAAATAAGTAAGTTGGGATGAGATCACACTGAATTAGAGTAGCCCCTAAATCCAGTATGACTGATACCTTTATAAGAGGAGAGGACTAACACAGAGGGAAGACAGGGGCAGAGATTGGGGTGATGAAGCAACAAGTCAAGGATCACCAAAGATTGCTGGGAGCCAGCAGAAACTGAGAAGACACAGGGAGGGGTCTTCCCTAGGCCCTGTCGACACCTTGATTTTAGACCTCTATCCTCCAGAACTGAGAGAGAGTTCTTTTCTGTTGAGCCACCCAATCTATAGGACTTTTGTTATATCAGCTCTAGAAAACTAATATACCATCATTCTGCTCTCAATTTGAAGAAGATCCTTCTTCCCATTAGAGATTGGAATCCCGTTTTGTACACTAATGTAGCCTCAGGCACTTCTCCTTTGTGACATCTCTGGTTCCTGGGATTTCTTATCCTTTGCCAGCTTCCCTGCCCAGCATGAGGCTTCCTGAGGGCAGGCAGGGGCCAGGCCTGTCCTTCCCAGTCAAGGCTCTGGGGTTGTCCCATCTGTTCCACTTTCCTTGGAATTATATCCTTTATAAGGTTTTCCCAACAGACTCATTTCATGTCAACTTTTTCAAAAAGCACCTAGTAGGGCAGTGCTTAGAAGGAGTTACAAGCCCATGTGCAGGTGCAGGGGAATGATCTCAATCCAAAAGGAGAGCACTGAGTGTCATTAATCCCTTCCTCCCAGGCCCTAGCCTAAATGCTGGAACTGTAAAAAGAATTGCACATTTTCTTGTCCCAATGGGGCACACAGAGATGGGGCTGAGATGGGGAGGAAGGACAGCAAAGTGGGGAGGAGTGAAGCAGGATCAGACACAGTCCTTGTCTAAGAACAGTCACCACAATTTAATTTGAGAAACAAACATCCGCTGAAGGTCTACCATGGGTCAACACGTTATAAAATAATTATCGTTATTTGGGCTAAAGCCAACTCTTTGTGAAATTATAAATTGGAACATTACCTGGCCTCATCATGGGTAGAATTTCAGTGTGTGTTAAGACCATGCTATCCTAACTATACTTGGCTTTACACAAAGCAGTGTATCCGTTTTATTTTATTTTATTTTATTTCATTTTATTTTATTTTAAATGTTTATTTGTTTATTTTGAGAGAGAGAGAGAGCATGTGCAAGCAGGAGAAAGGCTCAGAGAGAGGGAGAGAGAGAATCCCAAGCAGGTTCTGCTCTGTCAGTGCAGAGAACAATTCGGGGCTTGATCTCATGAACCGTGAGATCATGACCTGTGCCAAAATCAAGAATCAAACACTCAACTTACTGAGCCACCCAGGTGCCCTTCCATTATATTTTAAATAAATTGTGTTTTTGTCCCTTGGTGTGCAATATCATGTCAGTTTTACTTTACCTTCATTGCCTAATGACCTTCAATTGGCAGGGGCTTCTCATACTTCTGTTTTCTGATTTGGTACAGGAAACTCTTTACATTAGGCCCATTTGTAGGTGGGACACGTAGGTACAAGGAGAACAGAATAAAATGATTTTTGGGTAACAAACGGCCATCTCATGGTTTTCTGAGTAATAATTTGGGAGTGTTATCTCAGACACATATTATTATTTCAGTGTGGTCCAGAAAGTTGGCCATCAGTAACTGGAAAGGAGACTCCCACTGCTACCATCTGAGTCAGGATTTCCTCCTGTGAAAATCAGTTTTCTCTTTTTATTTTCTTAACTCTAATGTCTGTTTTTCAAATCCATTCCTGAGCAGCATTAATGGTTGAAAACAATGATTTGCTATCTTATTTTTAGGGAGCACTTTTCTTTTTAAATGAAATTTTATTCTTAAAAACCAAGTTGTAAATAGAGAATGTTAACCTTGGATGTATCCCGACCAGTCTGCAAACCACAAGATGAAGGATATGGGATCCTATCTTACACATGGGGAAAACTCCCCGGGCTTCAAAGCCTGAAATTCAAACTTTGTAATGCAGCATAATTAGGACCATTTTTTCCCATTTCAGTTGTAGAAAGCCAGGCCAGTATTCCTGATGGTAAATACAAGAGTGAGGGGAAGACAGGCCTGTGTATATTCTTTTTTTTAAAATGTTTATTTATTATTTTTGAGAGACAGAGCACGAGCGGGGGAGGGGAGGGGCAGAGAGAGAGAGGGAAACACAGAATCTGAAGAGCTATCAGCACAGAGCCCGACGCGGGGCTTGAACTCACAAACCATGAGATCATGACCTGAGCCAAAGTTGGACGCTTAACCAACTGAGCAACCCAAGCGCCCCAGGCCTGTGTATATTCTAAGATGGAAATGTATTGAGCTCCTACCTGCCATGCTACACACATTGCGTTACCTGGACCCAGAGACATGGCCTGACTCTGCCCCGAAGTCTATGAGTGATGCTGCCAGGTTCAACAACTTGCGGGACAGTGAGAAATGACCTTGGCTAATTTCATCATTAGCCACGGGAAGGGGCTGGAGTCCTGTCCTTCCCTGAGAGACAAACGTTACTGAAGATGTCCCCACTCTCCAGCAGGCCTTAAAGCAACTGAGCTAAGGCCATGTTTGCTATAGTGTTCTAGCCCTGAATCACCTTCCCTGAGCCGGTGATGGAGCATGTGATGAGCTGGTCATTGCATGTGATTTTTCACCCTGTCTGTTCAATCAGCAAAGCAGAGCAGCCTTGAAATGCTATGAATAAATATTTGGAGTTCCTGGGTTTCTCATAACTCTATTTTTCTTCTAGGGATTAAATGGGAACCAGATGAGAATGGAGTCATTGCCTTTGACTGCAGGAACCGAAAATGGTAGGAAATGGTCAAACCTCTTAGTTACTTTTTAAAGAGAACTTGTGGAGAGGTTCGTAATTCATTTTTTGCTTAATTTTCCCCTGACCTAGGTACATCCAAGCAGCGACTTCTCCGAAAGACGTGGTCATTTTAGTGGACGTCAGTGGCAGCATGAAAGGGCTCCGTCTGACTATTGCGAAGCAAACTGTCTCATCTATTCTGGATACGCTGGGGGATGATGACTTTTTCAACATAATTGCTGTGAGTGCAGCTGTTTTGTGCTTTCTCTGCGCTTTGGGTTCATTTGATCTTTTAGCAGCAACCGGTTCACATTCTCATTGCTTTTGTACACACAACATTAGAAGTCCTGCCCGAGATGAGGACCAGTTAGCCCCATGTGAGCTCCCTGAATCACGATGTTGGAATGGCTTTCAGAGTCTGGGAAAGCAGTTGAGCACATTTCCTCTCCTCACCTCGCACTCAGGCACTGCCATCTGGAAGAGTAGCACCAGATTTGGTTTTCCTGGGGAGCCAACCTTTTCAGAACCTTGGGGAATTAGGTCTTGCAAGATATTCCTCAGACGGCTAGTGGAGATTAACTTTAAGCTGGTTTGGTCTGAAGACCATGATAGGAATACTAATCACGATGACAAAACAACTACACTGTAGAGAGCTGTTTAAGGCTCACAGAACCCTTTGTCTCAGCTTCATAAACAAAAGTGCGTTTATTAAGTGCATACTGAATGCCATTCGCTTACCCTTCATATTTGCATGATCTTTTGTTCCTCACGGCAATTTTAGCATGGTTTTTGCATTTTCTCCGATGAGGCTGCTGGGGTTGCGAGGGTCAGTGACTTGCCCAGGGTTATAGAACGGGGAGGTGGGAGACCCGGGACCCAAACAGGATAGTAATAACATGCTTCCTGGAAAGGAGCAATGGCTTCTGAATTCCATCTCCAGCTCTTTTTCCTCTTCTCCCCAATTCTCTGGTGTGAGTCTCATCACGCACCTTATGTCCCTCCTACTCTTTTTCCAAAAACTATAGCCACAACAAGCCTGCTTCTTTTCCCTGAGTACTTTACCAGGAGCTCCTGCCTAGTAGTCACCTGTGCTTTGCCGCCCCACCTCTGCCTAGGACACTGAGTGGCTGCAAAAGTCAGTCAAGGCAGCGTGGTGTGGTGAACAGAGTGTGTGCTTTGGGGTCGGGACTTAGTTTTGAATAGTTCTGTCCCATACAGCAAGCTGCACATCTTGAGGCAAACTGTCAGCTGAAGCTTGAGTAATCACATTACCTGCAGAGTTGCTGCCAGGACTACCTGAGCTGTGGCACAGGAGCCCCCCCCCCCCCCCCAATGGCAGGACATGAAAGAAAGGGTGTTGTTTGAAGAGTAGTGCAGACAGGCTCCAAGCATGCCCCTGCTGTGGTCTGTGTGGCTTCCCCAGGCTCCTGAGCAGATGTGTCATCATGGGATCCTGTATCTAGGCAGCCTTCTGCATGGGCACAGAGCCTACTTTTATTGGCGAGGCAGAGGGCATGGGTGTTTAAATGGCACTTAAATGGCTCGAATTAGTGTCCTGCCCGCATGCTTCTGATGAGACTGAGCAGGAAGGCACAGCTGTGGGCCACCATGATTTGTAGCTTCAGATTTTTAAAAGCCCTAAAGAAGAAAAGGAAGAGAAGGAGAACAATAGATTCCATGGGAGCAGGGGTTAGGCTTGTTTATTTATTCAACTATACCCAGTGCCCGAGACAGTGCCTGGGAAATAGTAAGAGTGTAAATACTGCTGAAAGGATAATCCCTGCAGCTGCCTCGCCCACCTTATGCCAGCTCTCATGAGTGCCCCATGTGGGGGATCTCATGGGATCTTCGCCCCAGCTCTGGGGCATGGACACAGAGGAACCGACAGGTAGAAGCTACCATCTAGGGGTGCCCGGGCAGCTTGGTCGGTTAATGTCAACTCTTGATTTTGGCTCAGGTCATGATCTCATGGTTCATGAGTTTGAGCCCCACGTTGGGCTCTGTGCTGTCAGCATGGAGCCCGCTTAGGATTCTCTGTTTCCCTCTCTCTCTGCCCCTCCCCCCCCCCGCCCATCCCCCACTGCCTGCATGTGCAGGCTCTCTCTTTCTTAAAATAAGTTTAATAATAATAATAATAATAATAAAAAGAATAATAAAAAGAAGATACCAGCTAGAGGTCACACAGCCAGAAAAAGTGGCCTAGTAAAAACTCAGAAACTGTCTGGCTTTACCTCATCCTGCTTCCTGAGCAGAAGTGAAGAGATCATAGTTGAGTGACTCAAACATCTTGCTGTGAAATTCTATGGCCCCAGGGCACAGTTCTTTAAGGAAACTTTCAGACAGAACTTTGGGTTTCTAAATTCAGAAAAGTTACTCTAGTTACCAGTCTCATTGTGAATATGCAAATGTAGCCTGATCCCCACACATCCTGAAGCATTTACAGATAAGAAGCAGCTAATTTGGGACTATCTTTCTTATTAATCTTTAATTACTCATTACAGAAGTATCAGAAATTAGCATAATAAGAAGTGCTAACTAATTACATTGTGGATCCTTTATCAGTCAGGATTTATTGTTCTGTTAACAAAACCAATCGATTGAAATAATCTCTGTAAGTTCATTAAGATATACAAACAGTGTCAACCCAATAATGAAGACGGAGTGATTAAGATAATTAAAAGCAGACATGCTAGTTATTATAGAATAGTTAAGGAAGAAAATTAATTATTTTTTTTTTACCCCAAATTGTCCCCTTATATAAAGAAACCCATTAGAGGTCCCATTAACCCTCACTGTACATCTGCTTGTTAGTTTTCAACATAAATGATCAACTTCAAGACCATTTACATAATTATTTGGACAATTAGGAAGATACTCTGAACTTTTTTATTTGAAGCCTCGATACTAAAATTGTGAAGGCTGTCCCCCTAAGGGGTAAGAGAATGGATCAAATTCTTTAGTGAATTTATATTAAAAGCCCCAGGATGAGAAAAGGAACCACTAATTAACAGTGACTTTTACACGTTGATTGTTTTATTACAGGCAACTTATGTAAAAATTTTAAACAATCAGAAAAGTTGCTATTCTCTTGCTGTTTGCCCATATTCCAAGTTTTTCCAAGTATATGAACATACGTAATTTTTCCCCAGCAGTAGAATCCTGTTTTCCAGAATACTCGGCAACTTGCTTCTATGCTTTTATTGTAAGCAAGTGTATTTGAAGAGCAGAGCATTTCATCACCCTGTAGTTGACATTAATTATTTAACCAGTCCCCCTTTGCTGGACGTCATGCTGTTCTGGGTCTCTTTTCTGCTCGAGAATGCTGCAGAGAATGGACTTGGGCATGGATTCTTGCAGGGTTGGGTGTGCTTCTATTGAATAATATCTGGAAGTGGAATTGCTGCACCAAGAGGCATGCATATACTTAGGTATTACGAGAATGTCCACTAAGTAGGGTCTTATAATGGTTACACACTTAGAAACTGCACAGGCATACCTTGGAGGTATGGCGGGTTTGGGTCCAGACCACTGTGGTAAAGTGAATATCGCAATAAAACGAGGCAAATTTTTGGTTCCCCAGTGCATATAAAAGTTATGTTTACATGACAATGTAGTCTGTAAGTATGCAATAGCATTGGGTCTAAAAAACAATGTATGTGCCTTAATTTAAAAATACTTCATTGCTAAAAAATGCTAACCATCATCTGAGCTTTCATTGATGATCCCAGATCACCATAACAAATATAATAATAGTAATAATAAAGTTTGAAATAGTGCGAGAATTACCAAAATGTCACAGACAGACACAAAGTCAGCAAATGCTATTGGAAAAATGGTGCCCACAGATTTGCCCTGCAGAAAATTGCTACAAACCTTCAGAAAGTAACCTTGTGAAAATAACGCAGACTCTGGGAAGCACAATAAAACAAGGTATGCCTTTAGTACTCAGCTCCATCCGCTGTAACAAAATACCATAATGTGGGTAGCTTACACAACCGAAATTTTTTTTCTCACGGTTGTACAGGCTGGAAAGTCAAATATCAAGGTCCAGTAGGGTTTGGTTTCTGTGAGGCTTCCCTTCCTGGCTCGTTGACAGCCATTCACCTTCTCATGGTGTATGTTCCCGGAGAGAGAGAGAAAGAGGGAGCCAGCTCTATCCTGTCTCCTCTCACGCAGGTGCCAGTTACGAAGCCCCATCCTCATGACCTCACCTAGCCCTAATCCCCTCCCAAGGCCCCATCTCCACATTGTGGGTTAAGGCTTCAACATGAAACTGTGGGGAGGGCGCACAAACATTCAGTCCATGACACCAACATTTTGAGAGTTCTAAATAGTGGATTTGTAATTGGCAAACGTCCATGTTCATTCCCTTGAATTGTCTCTCTCAATCCTAAATATGTTTCACCAATGTTGCCTTGCCACATCATGGTGGTGTTTTTTTCCTCCATTACCTTCGGTTTCTACGCTGGTAAAATTGCTCGAGTAAGATGGTGTATGTAGGTTTTTCAGTCTGTTGAGAATGGTTACTTGCCTCCGCCTAGAGGGAGACCCTGCTGCAGATTCTTGTACGTGCAGGACGATGGGAGGTTTGAAACTCCATCCAGAATGCCCCGCAAATCTGTTTGAGTGCCCTGTTCTTGTCAGCTGGAGTCCATTTATGGGAGAGGACATGATCATTTCACCCTTCATTACACTGTCCACTTTCTCCTGCTCGTTGGGTAGATGTTTGAGGAGACATTTCAGAGTTTCAGAGAGAAGTAAAGAATACACTCTTATTTTTCAGTGTTGGAAGCCCATGTGCATCCTAGGTATTTGTTTATACAGATCTACTTCATCGTTGCCACTTGGTTTTCAGTGCCTTAATAAGGGAAGGGGGGAGAAGATGTAAATAGTAAGAGTCTTTCCTTGGCTGTGTCAGTCCTGTGTGCACGTGTGCGTGTTTGTATTAAGCTCATTGGCTAAATGCATCTTATATATTATACTGAAAAGCTTCCAATTCAGGTCTTTCCAGAGAGTAAATGTGAAACGATAATGTTAGAAACTGTTTTAGCTTTCACGGACAGGGTATTGCAAAATCTAAGACTGCTGAACTAAATGGGTGAATTATAAAAGAATATAAGAAATAAGAGAGTGATTTTGTGCAGCCAAAGTTAAAATTTAAGGTCAAACCACTGGTGCATGAAGAGAGATGTCACTGACAAGAGAAAAGGCATATTTTTCTGATTTGCTTTGAAGTCTAACTACAAGCCATGCATTAAATTAACAATATTATCATAAAAATGAGGGTGCTAATTCTGTCCGATGCTGAAATTTGAAAAATGGTTTTACAGAAGCCTAAGCCATGCATTAAACGAACACAGTATTAACTGGACTGATATTGTTAAATCAATTTAAATGCTTCCTGCAGCCTGTGTTTGTGCCGAGTTGAATAGAGAAGAGCACCATTTGTTAGTTCAACCCAGAACTTTCTGGTGCCCTGGTTTTAATTTGCAGAATTTTCTTTAGAACCGTTCCTCCAGTGCTTTGTCTGCTACGGATTTACTCTTTCAAGTAATCGATTCCGTATTAAAAGTATGAGGCTGGTATTTTCTTTCAGTGCTCATTTGTTCTGTACTACTAATTACGTCCAGTTGTGTTTCAAATTACACAGGAAGCTCCTCTAATGCAGAAGATCCCTGGGATGCCTGTACTGCTGAAAATACTGTGGGCTCATCTGCTTCATTACATAAACCCTACACATTTTCATTCGAAAGGTTATTTAATCAAAAGCGCGCCCAATAATAAAACCGTATAAATATTTAATGGAGTTCCAGCAATTCTGCATCAGTTTCTTGCCCTGCATGAGCATGCCAGCCTTGTAATTCTGTGGTTTGGGGTGTGTGTGTGTGTGTGTGTGTGTGTGTGTAACTTAGGATTCTCTAAAATGTACCCACTTACTTCATTTACTTTTTGTTTATCTGTTTTTTGAAAGGGATAGAGATTCTCTTTTTTTGTTGTTTTTTGTTGTTTCCTCTGTGTCAGTTTTAACCCCCTAGGTTTGTGCCTCTTTTCCCTCCATAATCTTCTCTATATCTTTGTCTTTCATCTCTTTGTTCTGATTATTTATTCTTTCAACAAATACTATTGAGTGCTAAGAGTGAAGTGTTAAGTACTAAGGCTGCCTTTGCAACTAAAGAAAACAGGTTGTGGACCTTGAGGTTTTGTGTGTGTGAGTGTTGGGTATGGAGAGAGACATCCAGGAAGCAGGTGCTCAGGGCAGAGTCGGAGCAGTGTGATCTTTGAGGGTGCAGTGAGGGGCTCTAGGAGGGCACAGAGCTGGGCAGGCTGGGGACTCAGTGATGGTGTCTTAGAAAAAGTGATGACTAAGGGAACAATAAGGTAGGGGGCTTCTGCAGGGGATGGGATAGGCGGGGAGAATGCACAGGTGAGGAGGAAGTTGCTCTTTGCAGGAGGTAGTCACTCCTCTCCAACCCCCAGGAAGTACGGGCCTGAAGGGCTGGGCCTGGTGGGAACACCTGAAAGGAGCTTATTTTCTGGACGCATTGGAAGGGGGGTGGGGAATGTGGGAGGTGGAGTTGGTGGCTGGGGTGAGGGCTGTGGGGGGGGGGTTGATGATAAAAAGAACGGGGCTGGATTGAGAGAGGCAGGCCAGACCAACCCACACGAAGAACTGGAACTCTACCTGGAGGCAGCGGAGGACGTGGAGGGTCAGCTGCAGAGTGATGTATAGGGACATCCCCCTAAAGTTTTCCCCTTCTTGATTAGGTCTCCCCTCATCCTCTTTTTTAGGCAGTTAATGGTCTTCTTCCGTTAGGCCTGGAAGCTCCATTGCTTTCATCCTCCAGCCCAGCTTCCGGCACGAAGTAGGGTTGAGTTCTCAATATCATCCAAAGCCCAGAGTCAGCTGGTTTTCACTCCTGGGCTCTAGGCTTCAATTTTCGTGAGCCAACATGTGGCACGATCCTACACCAGTGCCAAAACTTGTGTGAGCCTTGGTGGGCGAGCCCGGCCCACTTAACTCTTTATTTTTAGATCCTCCTCCAGCACATTCCGGCCATTCATTTAATGAAACCTAAACCTCGCCTTTCCTATTTCAGATCATTAAACTTCCCATTGAGGATTTTGCTGTGTCTTTAAAATGACAGAGGTAACGAATGCCTACCGGGATTGTGCAGAAGGAAGGAAAAGGCAGGTGGTGACATGTCCTCACTGTCAGAGCCCAGAGTTGTGTGGTTGGCCTGGGAGGACGGGAGGAACAGTTCCCGAGAGGAGAGAAGAGTGGGTGGTAGTCTAATCCCTGAAGAAGACCACGGGTTTACATCAAGCTTGGTTTTGTTTTTTGGATGGACCATGGCAGCATCATAGATATGCACGTTTTATCATGAAAAGGAGAAACAGTATCTTCCAAAGCAATATCTTTGGATGTAATGAGCATATTCTTTTATGGATACAAGTAGGAAAAAGTGGCTCATGAGAACTCTGCAATGATGTTCACGTGCAAGTTTAGTCAGTGTTTTATGTTTTATGGCACCTAGCAGGTTAGTTACTATTCAGTGAACAAACAAAGGAACAAAGGGCCCAGTGGCAGATGCCTTCCTGGGAGGGGATTTGGCAGTAAGCCAGCTGCATTGTCTTGACTCCATGTCTGCCACAGACCCCCATCACTGAGAGGGTTCAGAGTGTGGCATGGAGTGGGACAGTGTGCAGCCATGCACCGTGGTGGTTTCCATCTTGGGTATTTATTTAGACAGTCACGTGGGCCTATGGCCGCAGCACTTATGTCCAACGAACGCAGCGCCTCGCTCTCCAGGGGAGGTCGGGGCCTGTGACCCCTGTCCTCAACACCCCCTTCCTACTCAGCAAATGTCAGCTCCAGTTGGAGGCCACATCTGTTGGTCTTTCTCTCTCGTAGCACACATGACTCTCACGTATATATTTTCTTGGTTCCTTGTGCTTGTGCATCCAGATGCCGTCTTCCTCTTTCTTATATGCTGAGTTCTGTGTTGACTCTTCACCCACTTACCTCTTTTCATCCTCACAGTGAGTTCACGGGGGGAAATCCAGTTACAATTCCCATTTCCCCAACACAAATACTGAGACTCAGAGAGCTGAGAAGCCTTGGCCAAGGTCACCCGGCTGGTGTGTGGCAGAGCCAGGATTTGAACTCGGGGCTGTCTGCCTCTGTTGCTTTAGCTCTACTGCTCTACCCTTGTGTGAATCAGAAGAGGAGAGCCAGCAAGGAAGGAGAAGGGGAGAAAGAAACAGATGTGACCATGTGGCAGTCCTAGCTCTTTAAGGGGTGAAAATTCTTTGTCTACCTTCTTAGTACGTAGTTGGTGGACTGGCTTGACCATCTCCGGGGCTGCCTCAGCTCTCTCCCACCGTGCTAAGACACTCTTCCCATTTCCCCGAGATTTACAGGAAGGACTACCCACTTTGGGGGGAGAGAGAGAGATGGCTGAGCGCCTCTCTAGGGTTCATTCCTAGCAGTGGGAGCGTGCAAAAGCAAATGGCAGAAGAGAATTCTACCTGGCCAGTGATGACGGTGTGCACTGCATCCATTTCTTTTTTAGACTAATGATGTCTGATTGTTTAAGTAGGGGCGAAGGAGAGCTGTTTATCAGGCCGTTGGATCTTAGGGCTGGAGTTGACCAGATCTTCAGTTGTGAATTGATCTGGCCATCCCACATCATCGTTTCACAAAGTAGAAATCCAGAGAACATCCATTAAACTGTAGGAACTGGAAGGTTTCCCAACGGCGAACTGCTGGGAGCGTGGAAGCAGTTTCACATACAGGGCGCCCTTGGCGTTCCCCTAGGGAGGAGCAGTGGGTAGTGCGGCGAGCATGGTGAGCACGCACGGCCCATGGGCCTCCTCGGCACAGCTGCCTGGTGTGCACCGTTCCCTCACACGGACGGCTGAGCCCAGCTCCCTTTGGTGATACACACCAGATTGCTCAGCATAGCTTTATCCTGATGCAGTCAAGGGAAATTAGTCAACTGCAAGCTTGGATGATGCCACTAACAAGCTGGCGGGGGTTCAGAAGAGCAGATTCCTCCACTGTGGCCACGGCTCACACAGCGATGGCGAGCATGGTTTTGATTACTGCACATGTTCCTCCCTGATGAGGGCAAGAACATTTTGGTCTTCTTTACTTTCCAGCCCCCTCTGCAGCCCCCCACATGCACGGACCTTTACACTAGCCAAGTTGTTTCAGGTCTGTTGCCTCATTGGATCCTCACAGGAACCCCTGGAGGGTAAACAGAAGATGAATTAGCACCTTCTTATGTATACGAATCTGGGACCCAAGGTTCAGTGACTTTCCCAAGGCCACACAGGGAGTACATGGCAGGGCAGGATGTGGACCCAAGTGTCCTGACTCCCACCTGAGTACACAACCCCAGGAATCAATATTGATGATATGTATTCGGGAGAATGTAGATGAAGTTTAAAATTTACGTGGAAAATGGAACTGGGAAGTTTGGGACTGCAAGGTATAGGACACCTGAATAAAGGCTGCTTTAGCATATAGGCATCTCATATGATCTCACGGAAGAGATGTGGAGCAGGGTGGCTGCAGGTTTGGTACGATGCTTCAACAGTGTCCTCAAGGACCCACATTGGCTCTATCTTCCTGACCTTTGCTCTCCATTCTTAATCTGGTCACCCCATTGTTGCACAATGACTGCTACAACCCCACAATGGCATCCCAAATGGGAAGGAAGGAGAGAAGGAAGGCATTGGGTAGAGGAGAGTTTTCCCGTAATGACAAGAAAAAAACTCATTAAAGTTTGCAGAAAATGAACCCTTACATTTTGTTGGCTGGGAATGAATCAAGGGACCATCTCTAGCTTCAAGACAAGCTAGGAAAGCATGCTTTCAGCAGAGGAGGATGGGATAGATGTGATTGGCTAAGTCTGGTTTTGCTTCAGGCTTTAAGAATGGGCATCTTGTCACTCTCAACCAGCTCAGTCAGCAAGGGAGACAGAGGACGGGGAAATAGCTGCTTTTTTCAACACCTGCCCGCCTCAGTCCAATATGGACTGAGAACGTTGGAGAGACTCTTCTTCAGGTTGGACTGTGAATTGCTTCCTGGATCCTCAGATGATGTTCCATTTGTGGACTGAAAGTCTTGGTCCCATTTGTCAAGGGCTAATTTCAGAATCGTGTAAATGTGTTTTTGTTTTTTTGTTTTTTTTTTTTAGTCCATGCCTCCTCAGAGGAGATCTAAGCTCTATGACCATTGAGCGACAATTTTTCAAGTGCTTTTCTGTGACTAAGAACAAAGATTAAAGAGGGAGCAAAAGTCAGACTGATAGAAAGCATAGAATCTTGGGGGCCAGAGAAGAGAAATTGGGGGCTTTCAGGTCCTCAGGTCAGTAGCTATAAGGTCAGACTACCTGGGTTTGAATTAGGACTGCACCCCTTGTTTACTCCCCAGGGACTTTGGGCAAGTTGGCCATCCTTGGTTTGCCCCGGTTTCCCCATCTGTGAAGGGGGAGTAATTGGAAGGGCTTACCACATGAGGTTGAAGTGTCCCGTGAATGAAGTCTAGTCTGTGCCCAGGTGGAGTCAGGGCTCAGTAACAGTGAGTTGCATATATCAGTATTATCACTGCTCCTACTTGCTTATTAGCAAGCACCTCGGCACTGAAACAGGATAATCTCTGTCACTGTTGTAGCAGCTGTAGTTCTGGCCCTCTTCAGTCTGTCCCTGTAGTGTGTCCAGAAGCGGTGGGCCCAAGCTCATCTCTTTATTTCCCCCACTTCCCTGTGCATAGCCCTCCATGGTCCTCACTCCACACACTTCAAGTCCAAACCCCTTAGCCAGACTTTGCTTGAGAGCTGGGCCTGTGAGAGGTGGTTCTGGTTCCCTTCCTCTGGAGCTCTGGGCTGGGTTTTTGGTCGCTGCAGTGGAAACATGATGACACTCATTTGAATACGTTGTAGTTGGGCACCTACTGTGGGCCCACCCCTGTCGTTGTCACTAGGGGACATACTGAGGAACCGGATATGGACCCTTACGGTGTGGCCCCACCTGTGGTGAGGGATCCAGGCACCAGGCTGTTAGGATTTGGGAGTTTACAGGAGAGGAGCCTCACCTACACCACATGCTGCTTCTCAGAGGAGGCAGGAATGAGCTGATCCAGAGGATGAATGGGAATCAGCTGGGAGATGCTGGAGCAAGGCTCCAGGCAGAGGGCCCTGTGTGGGAGGACAAGATGGGATATATCAGAGGACAGGAAGGGAGTTAGGGCTGCCAGTGCCAAGTCTCTAGGGAGGGATAATGAATGAGTGAAGTTGGGAAGGTCAACAGGGCCAAGTGTCCAGAGCCCTACTGTACCCTGGGAAGGCTGATTTGCAGAGCAGTGGAAAGTGTGAATGGGATTGGCGGGATGCGGCATGATCCGATTTGTGTTTTAGAAGGACCCAGCCTCGCCACAGTGCAGAGAATCATGCTTGATGAGAGAAGTGAAGATAAGAGCACTCAAATTTCCACTCCCTAGTTGTGAGTTTGGACAAAAACAAATGGTCATATTCTGGGTATTCTGGGATAAAAAATAATGGGAAGGTCGGCATTGGCCTGTGTGGAAGGTGGTGTCACTGCTCATGAGCAGTGCTCTGACCCATACTCACAGAGCCTCCCAGAGTGACTGGGGAATATCAAGGTCCTTTCCTTTCCTCAATTCTGTTGTCACTCATGTGTGACCCACACACGGGTCCTTTGGCTCCATAAAACCAAAGACAGGAGCTGGAGCTATATCCACCCAAGTCTGGAATGCTCTTTAGATCCCACCTGGATCATGCACTGTCAGTCATGGCCACGGAGCCCCAGTGTTTGGATCCACTCCTGAAGGACTGTCAGTTAACTGTATACACCCTGAACACTGCCATATATCAGCACATGCTCTAGAACTTCCTTCCTCAAACAAGGAAAGAATATTGGGCACTTAAGCACAATTTTATATAGGGGCACCGATTGAGAAAGTCACCTATGTGAACGAATCGAACCCCTAGTTATGTTGCTTCTTTGTTTGTTGGCATGTATCCTTAAGTTATTTGGTACCACTAAAATGGTTAATTGTGTTCTCTTGGCTATTTCATCTCTTTGCAGTATAATGAGGAGCTTCACTACGTGGAACCTTGCCTGAACGGGACATTGGTGCAAGCTGACAGGACAAACAAGGAGGTAGGGTCTGTGGCTGGGCAGGTGCATCAGGGGTCATGGCATGGCCTACTCTCCCTCACGGTAGTGGCTGACGTGAATTCTGTTCTACTTTTTAGGAACTCATCAAATGTATTGCCTTTAATCATGGCAATAAAATAATTACATTGAGTTCAGAAGCTCAGTAGTTCTGAAATACTTGCATTGATTTACTTTTTCTTGCTCTATGTATGTCCTGTGTCATGCTTGATACCTATGTTGAAACCATTGAAAGAAAATAGCTTTTGCTGAGATTTCAAAGAAAATTGAACCCACTTGTTAAATCTGTTGTTGCTCTTCCTACAGTTGATTAAATAATCGTTGGGGTATCTATGGGGGTAACTTGTCTCCCAGGTTAGAAGGTAAGCTTTATGAGGACAGGGATGATGTCTGCTCACTGCTGTGTGTTCAGTGCTCTGAGCATTGGAACAAATGAAGGATGTGTTAAAGGAGGACCTTGGGAAATGGGGCAAAAGTTTCTCTTCCTATTGGAGCATTCTGGGAAAATGCCCAGAATAGGTTTCTATAAAATAAATCCTTTTTCCCCTTATCCATCTTTAAACTTATGAGTACAGACCACTATAGCTACCACCATAGCACCCCCTACAGGGCCGGGTGACAATTTAGGTCAAATTAGCTGTGTAGCAACAATATCACACCTCCTAGGACACACAGCTGCCATTACTCGTGTTGTTTCGTTGTATTTGCCATGACGGGCTGCTCCTCTCCTGGAGAGCAGATTCCCACAAGGTGGCTCAGGGCACTGCCAGGGTAGGTTTCTGTGAAGTGCTGTGCCTGTGCTGGGGAGACCCCTCGTGGCTCAAGTGGGCAGGGAGTGGCATTGGTGCCATCTTAGGTGCAGGTGGCATTTCTGAGGGAGTGAACAACAGATGATTAGGAGAAATTCATTCCAGCTAGAACACAGAGTGAGAAGGAAAAATTATACCAGAGCTAATGTCCAAGCTTCAATTTGAGGGGCAAGAAACACTGTAATAGGCTTTATGTTAGGGTAGAAGAAGTGCATTGTAGCTCAAAGAGCAGGTGTATCTAGGGAATGTTTGTTCATGGTCACTTTGTAGGGAATGAATGATTTAAACCTATAGCCAAACTTTCCTAGGGACCTTCCCCTTGTTTGACCATTGCCTGGGTCTGGATTCTGCCCCATTCCCAATATTATAGCTTTGGAATATCCTCCAGAGCCTCAGATAGGTGTCCAGTGATGTTGCCTGCAACATTAAATAGAAAAGATGTTTGGGGTGCGTGGGTGGCTCCGTCAGTTGTGTGTCTGACTTCTGATTTCAGCTCAGGTCATAATCCCAGAGTTGTGGGATCAAGCCTGCATCGGGCTCCGTGCTGAGTGTGGAGCCTGCTTAAGATTCTTTCTCTCTCACTCTGCCCCCCACCCTGTCTAAAGTAAATAAATAAAAATTTAGAAAAGATGCTTAAAATGGTCACGGCCTCCCTTCAGATTGCTTCCCAAATAAACAAGGAGCAGTGTGATATTTGGATGTATGGAGTCTTATGAAAGGCAAAAAAGATTGTTAGATAAAGCAGGCTAAGCATTTATTTAAACCTGTCTTTGGAAATGTGTGAATATTGAAGACTGGAGCAGTTTTGAATATAAAAATGTATCTAGACATCTAATTCTGCCAATGAGGAACAGCCACATTCCAATCAGATTCTTCCCCTTACAACTAAAAAACCCTGGAGGTAACCCAATAAACAAGATTGGGAAGACTCTGGAAGGTGAAAAAGGAAGATGAGCTTCCTGGACTTAAATGAATGAGATGAGTTGCCTGGGTTTTCTTGTTGATTCCCACCAACTGTCTGAATGGAGCACTCCAGGACCCTCCCTCTCATACCTACAATAGGCAGAGACCAAAAATAATAATTAAAAAAAAAAAAAAAGAATTCAAGAAAAGCCTGTTCCTTCTAGCCTAACAGCCAGGAAGGGGGTAGCCTCAAACAGAAAACCTTCTTGACAATACCTTTACTACTGCACACAAACACCAGTGGGATGACCATAGTGGGCAGCTTTCCACCCCTTCAGGGCTCAACGAGGAATCGACCTTCCACCTCACCCACATCCACTGGGCCCTTGTGCTATACCTCAACACAGAGACTGGCTGCTAGGAAAAAGATTATATAGGATCCAGAGTCTTGTAACATAAAACCTAACGTGCCCAGAAAGCAGTCAAAAACCCCTAGTCATTCCCCAAACCAGGCAAATCACAACATGAATGAGAAAAGACCATCAACAGAAGCCAATGTTGACATGAATCAGATGTTGAAATTATAAAATTGCTTCAACAAGCAATTAGGAATTCTCTTGAAACAAGCGAAAAAAAAAAAAAAAAACTCAGCAAAGAAATAGAAGTTATTAAACAGAACCAAATGGAAATTATAGAACTGAAAAATACAGTCACCAAAATAGAAAGCTCACTGGACCAGCTCAGTAGTAGAGTAGAGATGACAGAAGACAAAATCAGTAAACTTCAGGACAAATCGATAGAAATTACCCAATTTGAACAGCCGAGAGAAAATGAACTGGAAGAAAATGAACAGAGTCTCAGGGACATGTGGAGTGATAACAGAAGAGCTAACATTCATAGCACAAAAGTCCTAGCAGAGGAGAGGCAGAGTAAGACTAGATATGTTGGCTGCAAGCTTCCTAAAATTAGTGAAAGGCATAAACAGACATATTCAAGAGGCTGAATAGACTCCAAATAGGATAAACCCAAGTCACTCCATGGCAGGGCACATTATAAATATAATTAGAAAAGGGGAGAAGAAATAACTTGATAGCCACAGAGAGAAGGGGCACATTGCTTAGATTACCTATTTGTATGACAGCAGACTTCTCATATGAAATCATGGAGGCCAGAAGGAAGTGGCATAGCATCTTTTAAGTATTCAGGGAAAACAACCATCAATCCAGGACTCTGTATTCAGTGAAAATATGTTTAATGAATGAAGAGGAAATAAAGACATATGCAGATGAAAGAAAACTATGAAAATTTTTTACCAGCAAACCTACCCAGAAAAAAAATGGCTAGAGAAGTTACCTAAATAGAAGGGAAATAACAGAAAGAGGCTTGAATCTTCAAAAAGGACAGATATTGGAATGGGTAAAAATAGGAATAAGTGTAATAGAGTATCCTAATTATCAAGAGATTATTAGGTCATACTTGATAATTGAAGCAGAAATTATAGCATCATCTGATGTCAAGGCCACTGTTGCTGAGGAAACACTTAAGCCGATTATATTTTTAAAGTATGGAGGGTAAAAGGACCTAATTAGAAATAAGATTTCTACATCTTTCTGAAAGTGGTAAGTGCTGATATCAGTCAACAGTGATACATTACATATTCATATTACAACACCCAGAGCAATTAAGAAAACAATGAAAAGAGGTACAGGTATCCTCCACTTTTGAAAGTTCACTTTACACCGTTTTGCTTTTATAAAAGACCTACGTTAACACCTGTTTTTGCTAACCGAAAGATATCTGAAGAGGATTTTTACTTTTATAAAGAAAGACAAAAAGCAAAAATAGCATCCAGCATTTGTTTTGCTGTGAGTTATTATAGAGGCAGGGTGCACCCTGAACAGTGAGAGCAGTCCTGCCAAGCTCTTTCCCCAGGAATCACACTTCGCAACTTTGCATGAAGCCTCCAGAGCTTTGAACCTTGTCTGTGAGCATCTGTGCTTTATCTCCATTTATTTTGTGTGTCTCTTAGCAAGATGTGTCCTAAGGTGTCTGAAAAGCCTAGGAGATTATTTTTGGGTCTGGGAACATTCAAAAAAGTTTCCATATAAATTATTGGTAATTGCTTCTTTTCTTTACACCATTTTAGCTTATGACAAGTTTCATAGGAATGTTCTACTTGCGGATAGAGGGGGGAGTGTACTTAAAAAGTAACTCATAGGAATGTAAAAAATAAGACACAACAGGAAAAAGGATAAATTGACAGACTTAAGCCCTGCCGTATCACTAATGATCTTAAATGTAAATGGTCTGAGCACACGGATTAAAAGACAGAGGTTGGCAAGTGGATTTAAAAAAAAGTCTAATCATATGCCAACTACTAGAGTTTCACTTGAAATGCAATGACATAGATATGTTGAAAGTAAAAGGATGGAAAAGATATACCATGCAAATATTAATTAAAAAAAAGCAGGAGTGGTTCTGTCAATATCAGATAAAGCCACCTTCAAAGCAAAGAAAATTACTATTACTAGAGACAAAGAAGGACAATACATAATAATAAAAGAATCAATCCACCAGGAAGACATGACAATGCTAGATGTGTTTGGACCAGAGTTTCAAATACGGAGTTTCAAAATACATGAAGCAAAAACTAATAGAACTGAGAGTAGAAATAGATAAACCTACAATTATAGCTGGGGACTTGTACACTTCACAGTCAGTAACTAATAGACTATTGAAAAGAAAGTCGGCAAGGATATAGAAGAACTGAACGACCGATAAGATCTAAATAACATCTATAGAACACTACCCAACAACAGCCGAATACACATTCTTTTCAGGCACTCATGGAACATTCACCAAGATAAAACATACTCAGGGTCGAAATACAAACCTTAATAACTTTAACAGAGTTGAAATCATATAGAGCATGCTTTCTGTTGATAATGGAATCAAACTAGAAATCAATAACAGAAAGATGACAGAAAAATCTCCAAACACTTAGAAATCAAGTATACCACTAAGTAATGCATGGAACAAATGGAAGTCTTGAAGGAAATTTTAAAAATATAAAACCTTGGGGCTCCTGGGTGGCTCAGTCGGTTAAGCGTCCGACTTCAGCTCAGGTCACGATCTCGCGGTCCGTGAGTTCGAGCCCCGCGTCGGGCTCTGGGCTGATGGCTCGGAGCCTGGAGTCTGCTTCCGATTCTGTGTCTCCCTCTTTCTCTCTGCCCCTCCCCTGTTCATGCTCTGTCTCTCTCTGTCTCAAAAATAAATAAACGTTAAAAAAAAATTTTTTTTTAATATAAAACCAAATGAAAATGAAAACACAATATATCAAAAGATGTGGCACAAAGCAATCAAGTGATGAGATGGAAAGTTACAGCACTATATCCTTATATTAAAAAGAGGAAAGCCTCAAATTAATAATCTAACTTCACACCACAAGAAATTAGAAAAAGGAGACCAAACTAAACCCAGAGCAAACAGAAGGAAGGAAATAATAAAGAGCAAAAATCAGTTAAATTGAAACAGGAAAACCACAGAGAAAAACCAATGACACCAAAATCCGGTTCTTAAAAAAAATTTTTTTATTTTTATTTTTTTTATTTTTTTTTCAACGTTTATTTATTTTTGGGACAGAGAGAGACAGAGCATGAATGGGGGAGGGTCAGAGAGAGAGGGAGACACAGAATCGGAAACAGGCTCCAGGCTCTGAGCCATCAGCCCAGAGCCTGACACGGGGCTCGAACTCACGGACCGCGAGATCGTGACCTGGCTGAAGTCGGACGCCTAACCGACTGCGCCACCCAGGCGCCCCCAAAAAATTTTTTTTAAACTAATAAATCTCTAGAAAGACTGACATAAATAAAAGGAGAGACATCACAAATCACCAACATTAGGCATGAAATGGGGAATATCACTACAGAACCGCAGTGATTAAAAATTATTAATAAGGGAATATTACAAACAACTTTACACTCATGAATTTGACAACTTAGGAGAAATGAACCAAATCCTTAAAACTACAAGCTACTAAGATCCAACCAAGATGTAATAGATAACCTGAATAATCCTATAAACAATTAAAGAAATTTAATTCATAATTTAAAACTTCCAAAGAGAAATCTCAAGTCCCAGATGGTTTCACTGGACAATTCTAAATATTTTAAAGAATTACTATGAATTTTACAGAATCTCTTCCAGAAAATAGAAGAGGAGGGAAATCCCTCCAACTGATTTTATGAGTCTAGTGGTTCCCTGATAATCCAGACAAAAATGGTGCAGAAAAAGAAACCTATAGTTACCTTCCAGGGAGACTCCATGATGAGAAAAAGAAACCTATCAACCATAACCCTCATGAACTTACAGCAAGAGTCCTCAGCAACATTTTAGCACATCAAATCTAACTATGTACATATCTATATCTATAGAATAATATACCACCACCAAGTAGGATTTATTCCAGATATGCAAGGCTGGCTTGACATCAGTGTCAATCAATGTAATTCACCATATAAACAGGCCAGAGATGGAAAATCATATGATCATAGCAATTAACTCAGAGAAAGCATTTGATAAAATCCAACACACATTCATGATTAAAAAACAAAACAAAACAAAAACCTCTCATCAAAATAGGAACAGAGGTAACTTCCTCAAATTGGTATCGACCATCTACAAAAACCTACAGCTCATATCAGACTTAACAGTAAAGATTTGAAAGCCTTTTCTCTTACAATTGGGAACATGTAAGCATGTCCACACTTACCACTCTTATTCAACATAGGGTTGTAGGTTCTAGCCAGTACAATAAAACTAGGAAAACAACTAAACAGCATACAGTTCTGAAAAGAAAAAATTAAACTCTCCCTATTTTCAGATGACATGATTATATATGTAGAAAATTCCTTAGACTTTTCCAAAAAGGCAAAACCTGAACTAATAAATGAGTTAGACAAAGTTACATATACAAGATCAACACCCCAAAACCAATCCTATTTCTATATACTAACAATAAACATATGGAAACTGAAATTTAAAAACCAATACCATTTACAATTGTTCCAAAGAAATAAAGTTGAAAAAAAACATGTGCAGGTTCTGTGTGATAAAAATTACAAAATGATCCTGAAAGAAATCAAAGGCCTAATTAAATAATGGAAAGACTTACCATGTTCATAGATAGAAAGACTCAATATAGTAAAGATGTTAATTCTTTTCTAATTGATCTGTAAGTTGAATGCAATTGCTATCAATTCCAGCAAGGTTTTTGTAGACATAGACAAGGGTATTTTAAATTTTACATATGCACAGGACCTAGAATAGTAAAACCATCATGGAAAGAATAAAAGTAGGAAGAATCAATTTACCCTACACTGAAGCCTATTATATAGTTACAGTAATCATGACAGTGTTGTGTTGATGAAGGAGTAAGCATATAAATCAGTGGAATAGAAGAAAGAACACAGAAATACACCCACACAAATATGCCCAACTGATTTTTGACAATGGTGCAAAAACAATCCAATGGAGAAAGACTACCCTTAATAAGTGGTGCTGGAGCAGTTGAACATCCATAAACAAAAAATGTACAAATAAAAAAAAAACAGTTAAAAACACTTCACCTCGATCCAAACCTCCCCACTTAAACAAAATTTAACTTTAATGGATCAAAGACTTCACTGTAAAGTGGACAACTTTGACACTTTAAAAAAACATAGGAGAACATCTTCAGAATCTATTGATAGCAAAAGCACAATCCATAAAAGGAAAATTTGATACAATAGATCTCTCTCATTAAAATTAGAAAAAAAACCTTTTGCTGTGTGAAAGACCCTGATGAAAGGGTGAATGTGGCCTGCAAATATCCTCTCCAGTTATATTTGCAAGCCACATATCTGATAAAGAATGAGTATATAGAGAATACATAAATAACCCAAAGTCAACAGTAAGAACAAACAATCTGATTAGAAAATTGTCAAAAGACATGAAGAGACATTTTACTGAAGAGGGTAGATAGATGGCAAGTAAGTACATGAAAAGATATTCAACATGATTAGCTGGGGAAATGCAGATTAAAACCCCAATGAGATATCACTACACTCTTATCAGAATGGCTAGAATAAAAATTTTTTTAAAAAATTAAAAAAAATAAAGCCCCAAAATGCTAGTCAGGATGTGGAGAAACGGGGCTGTTAGAAATGTAAAATAGTATAGCCATTCTCAGGGCACCTGGGTGGCTCAGTTGGGTGAGCATCCAACTCTTGATTACGGCTCAGGTTATTATCTGATGGTTTCTGAGTTTGAGCCCTGTGTCAGGCTCTGCACTGATAGCAGGGAGCCTGCTTGGGATTCTCTGTCTCCCTCTCTCTCTGTCTCTGTCTCTCTCTCAAAATAAATAAATAAACATTTAAAAAGTAAAATGGTATAGCCATTCTGGGAAACATTTGGCAGATTCTCATAAAAACTGTACATGCAGTTATTTTGTGTTCCAGCAATCACACCCTTGGGCATTTATCTCAGACAAATGAAAACTTACATTCACGCAAAAATCTGTGTGCAGATATTCATAGCAGCCTTTATTCATAATAGCTTCAAACTTGAAACAACCCAGATATCCCTCAGGAGGTGAATGGTTAAACAAACTAACATATCCATGCCACAGAACAGTATTTAGCAATTAAAAAAGAAAAAAAAAAAAAAAAAAAAAAGAACCAGTAATGCACGCAGTAGCTTGGATGAGTCTTTGAAGCTTTGGGAATTATCGTGAGTTATATAAAAAAAAAAAGCCAATCCCCAAATAATATATCTTGCATGAGTCCATTCATATGCCATTCTTGAAATAACAAAAATATAGAAATGGAGAGTAGATTAGTGGTGGCCTGGGATTAGGGGTGGAAGCAGGGGTGAGGTGAGGGATTATAAAAGGGCAGCTGGAGGGATCTTTGTTGTAGCATAAGAGTTCTATAGCCAGACTGCATCAGTGTTGATATCCTGGTCGTGATATTGTTCTGTAGTTTTGCAGCATGTAATTGGAGAACACCGGGTGAAGGGTATGTGGTGTCTCTCTGAGTTATTTCTGACAACATTTGGATCTATAATTACCTTAAAATGAAAGTTTAATTAAAAATAATCTGCAGTATATGAGGAGATATTAAAAGGGGCTTTATCAAATCAGTGTGAATCCAATGTGTTAGGTTGCTTTATTTATCTTTTAAAAAGTACTAGTCGTAATTCAGTTTCTCATAGCAAGAGGTTACGATGTTTTTACCTTACAGGCTTTTTTATTTGGAGAAAATCTCAGAAGACAAATCGTTTATTTCATTGAAATATTGGGATATTTCAAAATAAAGGTGTGTTCCTTTGGTGAATTTGAACCAACTTCCATTTTTACCATCAAATTGATGTTAGGCCATTGTGCGTTTAGGACTTAGTGTCATGTGACAAAGACTGACAAATTCATGTAAAGCAGAATGAGAATTTATGTCAGTTCACCTAACCGCAGAGTCCTGGGGTGGAAAGAGTATATACCCATTGCACCTTAAACGTGATGTCAGGAGTCACCCCCCTCTCCCTGGCTGCCTCCCCTGTGTCTTCTGTGGACTCTGATGGATTCTGTTAGGCCAGATGCCCATCCTGGATGCATAATGCCATCTGCAGTGTGTGGGGCAGCCCAGTCAGCAGCATGGTCCAGGCCTGTGTAACTGTGGCTAGAAGGCAGGCCTTTGTTGGACAGACCTGTTTAGTGTTCCAGAACGAAAAGACTGTGGGCGACCAGGCCAGTACCTATGAGGTACATGCTCAGTAGAAGCATACATACATGCTCCGTAGAAGCATATAGGAATGAATGAATGAATGAATGAATGAATGAATGAGCCACTGGGAGAGGATTCTCACTGAAAATCAGATTTTCTTTTTGTTTCAATAGAAGATCCATGAAACATTAAAAACAAAAGCGTGAAGCTCATTCCCTTTTAAGATAACTAGAACAATCTGAATTAGATTGCGGTTGAAATTACCGGATTCCAGGTCGACAGTGCTCATTTGTTTAGACGAAATCCCCTGAATGGCAGCTTGGAACCATTCTCTCATGTTGTGTGTGAAATGGGGGTGGGGGATTGTGACCTTCTGTCTAAACCTGTGTGGAATTTGCAGTGCACACAGCGATGCTAGCCTTCCGTCCTCTGAGCTCAGTAATTCTGACTGCAGCGTGCCAGGTCCTTTGCGATGCTTCATCTTTCACTCAAAATGTCCATGTGCCTCCTGACGAGTTCTCATGACAGCAAATAATTGAGATCCTTTCCTACCCGTACCTTTTCATCTCATGGCTGTTTCCCTGGTGGCCACTGTAGTGTGACTTCCAGCTAATGAAAGGGCTTCTCGACGGTGACATCTGGGATTATTATGTCATGTACCTTTAGTTCAGTGATATCAAGCTCTGGTCTTACCATATAATATGCTGGTGACATCCTGAGAAGCCAGAGCTAGATGATTTTAAGTAAAACAGTATTTGATGAAATTCATTCAAAATTTTTGAAAGAGGAGAGCATCTTAGTGAGTCTTGAAATAGAAGAGAGGTTAGGGTAAAAATGCCGGCCTTGGTCAAACTAAATTCACAGACCTCCTGTGATTTTGCTTGAAGTAGCCTATGGCACATCTTCCCTGAACAAGTGATCTCCAGGTTCTAAGTTTTTGGTTTTGTCTTTTAAAGGTATTGTTTGCTGTGTGGAGAGAATTTTGCTTTGCTGCTTTATGTACCGATTACTGACTTTTTTTTCTTTAAGGAGAAAGGAACCATGACCAATTGGATGAGCCTGGAGCTCAAATATAGAATTCAAATGAGTAAACTCTCATCCTAATCTACTTCAGACCTTCTGAACCATTCATCAGACCCAAAAATGAACCTCCTGTGGTCTCTCTGCAGGGGGAGGGAGGAAGGAGAGTGGTATGGTCTTTCTCTGGTTTTACAATGAAGATGTTCTGAAATCCACTGAATTTCATGGCTCTGTTTAAGATTCTCGTGTGAATATTTGTTGCAAAATCAACCCATCGGAGAATCCCATGTAACTCTCATCTTTGGCAGTTTTGACCTTTTCCTGTGGGATCAACAGACATTGAACTTCTGTGCATTGACGAAACTACACATCAGAATCACTGAATTTTGCCCAGCACCGTTGTTTTCTAGCCTGTGGTCCGTCAAAAGGGGCACCCGAGATTTTAAAACTTGCCCCCATGGCTTTATGGGCCTCCAGTGCACTTGCCAGTGATATGGGAGTGAGAGGTATGTCATGAGCTGTAAGCAGAAAGTAGCCCTCTGCATGTCACTGAGTGGTGGCTGCCCCCACGCCAAGAGAGAGCAAGTTTGCAGAGGGAACAAATACCAACCCACTTTCATTCAACACAGAACTAATAAAAGGTAGTGTGAATTGTGTCATGAGTACGTTAAAAATAACTTACACAGAGAAAGATTGGGAACAACTGAAATGTAAAGAAATTCTTCTAGACCCAATATAACTTAACACAATGCAGCTTTAAACAAGAATAAGGTATGTTTATGCATATTAGCATGAAAGAGTAATGGGGTGTACGATTAGATTAACTGTAGGTATGAAGTTCTGAGCAGATTTATAGAACGTACTCATCTGGCATAACTAAGACTTCATACCCACTCAATAGCAAATGTCCACACTGAGCCCCTTTTGCAATCAGAAATAAAATATTTTTTAATAATTAATTCCCTATCCTTGAAATTAATGCAAATGTTTTACCAAAAAAAGTATTTCTGTAGGTCTATAAATACAAGTCCAATTATCTTCCTATGGTTGTGAGAATGTCCTTTTTGCTAATTTCTTGATAGATCTTTCCGTTTGAAAATGGACTGATTTCTGCTTATCAAGGTCAAGAGATAATAGCCATATTTTAAATCCGTATCTCCCTATGAGTTTACATGAATTAGAATATTGCTACTAGTTGTCCAAATTCCTTGTGTAGTAGCTCTGTAGAGTTAAACATATGAAAATGGTGATCTAAGGCCTGTTTCTATAGGAGATGCATCCTAGAAATAATGCTCAGTTATTTATTTCCACCTTTATACTTTGTTATATATTTATATTTATTTGATAAAATTCACTTGTTTGAAAATAGCCAAACTACTGCTACATAGTTTGAGTTAAAACCATTAATTTAGCACAACTTTTTTTTGCTAATCTCCACTGCAGTATAGCGTGCTGATTATGAGTTCCATAAGAGTCTAGATCAGGGGTCAGCAAATGTTTTTGTTAAGGGCCAGATAATAAATATTTTAGGCTTTGTGGGCTATGTGGGCTCTGCTGTAATGACTCGGCATTGACATTGTGGCATGAAAGCAGCTATAGGCAATACATAAACAGATGGACAAGGCTGTGTTCCAATAAAACTTTATTTACAAAAATTGGCACAGGTTCATATGGTCCATGGGCTGTAGTTTGCTGATCGCTGGTCTAGATTGTAGACAACACTAGAAGAGGTCTGTTATTGAATAAAGAACATACATTACATCAGGTTAAAATCTTTCAGAAAGGGCCACATGGAAATCGGTGGTTGAGAGCTGGAATAGACTGTGTCATTTTCATTTGGTCTTCTCATTTAACTGTTGTGGTAAACGAGGGGTTGAGCCAACCTGAACCTTTGGCTCAATTTTTACTTTGAATAGACTGGCCAGCTCACTGATTTCTATTGCTTGGTTCTGTGTAAGCTGAGAACTATTTGACTTAAGGGCAAGAAAACATGGATATATGTTGTGAGTAATGGTGAATATAAAAAATAATACCACCAATAATACAGTATTTTACAATTCAGAAATACTTCTCTTTTGATTCTCGTGGTTATTACCTTTGTTATTCCCAACGTATACATCTGGAGCCCTGGGCTGAGATGCATATGGTCAGCGGAGCTGGCAGAGGAATGGTAGTGGGGGATGCAGAGTGTGTGAATGTCTCTCACAGGTACATGCAATCAGTATATACAGAATCCCATCACCAGTACCAATCTTATGTTCCAGATCCTTCCGCTACCCTCACTACCTGAGCAGGTAGGGTTATCTTTCTCACATGGTTCAACGGTACTTCATGCTACTACAGTCTTGCTGTGTGGAGAAAGCCCAATTCAGATTTAGGTTTTAAAAGAATGCCATTGAATACGATGTGTTGGGGGTGTCTGTGTGATAAGCTATCCTTATGCAGCTGTAGTGTCCGCCCTACTAGAAAGGGCTGAACCACATGTCTGCATGAAGTGTAAAGCAAATGATAATCCAGAAGTTTGTTCATCATTTTTCTCTCCCCATGTGGGAGTCCATTGAGTTCTTTATCTTGACCTTCTCTGTGGCTGCACATGGCAGGTCTGCTGCAAGCTGTGTGTGTGCCTGTGCGTGTGCGTGTGCGTGTGCGTGTGCGTGTGTGCTGCTCCCATCTCTTGGTTCTACCACTCAGCTAAGGAGTTGACTATTGAAGTAAAATGGTGTCCTGTGGTTGCTTGGGGGTGGCCTGGTGGTTGTGCCCTGCCATTTTCCCCAGTCCCCAGCCAGAAAACACTATGGAGACCACCTTTTATAAACTCCGTCCTCTACTCCCCATGCTTTCACTGACCGTGCCTTGATTTGCCCAGTGACAGCTGTTTGGGCCCCAGTGGCCTTGTCTGTGTTTCATTTCAGCATCCCATTAAACACATAGATGGCCCTCTTCCCGAGGCTTCTTCTCTGGTGCCGTCTTGATGTCTCAAGTTGTGTGGGGCTTTGGGGTGGCATAAATAAAAACTATCAAACCCTGAGACCCCAGGGGGTAGTTTCCCAGATACACTCAGATATCTTATCATAAACGTGCGCACCTCATTTACTCAAAGAACATAGATCTGTTCACTACTTAGACTACAGTGGGAGACCAAAGCTACTTACCCTATATGGGACCCCTTCAACCCTCAGAGACCGTTGACTCTCACTTGACACACAGTTTTAACCAATTTGAGTGTTAGCTGACATTGAAGGGAAAGCAGTTGGGTGGGCAGGGCAGGGCCAGCAGAACTATCTGGAGACACTGTTCTCTTTCAGCATTCCCCATCCCAGGCATGGTTCCTGCTTTTCAACGTTTTTTTTTTTTTTTTTTTTTTTTTTTTATTTTTATTTTTGGGACAGAGAGAGACAGAGCATGAACGGGGGAGGGGCAGAGAGAGAGGGAGACACAGAATCGGAAACAGGCTCCAGGCTCCGAGCCATCAGCCCAGAGCCTGACGCGGGGCTCGAACTCACAGACCGCGAGATCGTGACCTGGCTGAAGTCGGACGCCTAACCGACTGCGCCACCCAGGCGCCCCTTCCTGCTTTTATCCAGATGCCCAAAATGTAAACGTACAAGGTCCCCACTGGGTCCCTTCCTCAGTCTCCAAACCCCATACTGACACTTCTTCCTCAAGTCTCTGCTCTCTCCCACACCTCTGCTCCAGATGCCTGTCTCCTGGTCCTGGCCCCCATGATCACTGTCTTCCTCTGCATCTCAGAAGTGGCCTCCATACAGAGTTCCTTGCCTGAGGTCCTCCCTACAGCACACCTGCTTCTGCACCGGAGGCAGAGGGGCCTGGTGATGCAACAAAACTGCTCTGTGCCTTCTCTGCTTACCTCCCTTCATGGCCCCCTGTTGTTTTGGGATAAGGGCAAACTCCCTGCTCATAACCACGGGGGATACATCCCCTGGTATTAAGGGCCAGATAGCAAGTATCTGTATGGCCCTCCTGTCAAGGTCTAAGTGGTAAGAAGCACCCCAACTTGGATGATTGCATTATTAGGCCCCTCCTTATCCGGTCTTCCATTATAAGCCTCCTGTTTAATCCCTGTGTTTTTATCTCTTGCTTTTATGGCATTTCCCCACCCCCTGTTCTCCATTAGCTCTCTCTCTCTCTTCTCCTCCCTTCTTCCCTCTTTCTTTCCTGACCCAGCCATGTTGAAGTCCCTCTATTCTCAAGGTCATCGTGCACCTTCTTAAAACCAGGCCTTTATATAACATTCTGTTTCCGCTCCCTGGGACATACTATCTCTCTCCTCCCCTGCACCCCCTGTGCCTGGTGAACTGTTTTCATCCTCTGATCTCAGATAAAATACCATTCTCTTCAGGATACCTTCCTTCCCACCCACGTTAGGGCTCTGCACCCCTGTAGTTTCCTCGTGAGGCTGTGTGCTGACCTGGCTTCTCTCTGCCCTCCCCACCGGTTGGGGCCTCCTGGATGATGTCATGCTCTTCCTATTTCCAGCCCATCCAGTGTTGGAACAGGCTGCCCCTAAAGAGCACTGAAGGAAGAAAGGAGCAAACCAGATCCAGTCTTTGGGCCAAAACCCTGTCAAGGTCTCCTACAGCACTAGAATGAAATCTAGCCTCCTTTCTAGGTGAGTGCAGCCTCGGGGGATACCACCCTGCCGGCCTGTCTGCACTGTCCCCGTGCTCTGGGTGCACAGGGCCTCCTGCCCCTTTCTTTGCCTCCAGCTTTCTCCTGGAAGAAAGAGACACGCTCCTTCATTTTGTTACATCTTAGACCAAAGGTCACCTTCCCTGACCCCCTCCTCCTTGCCACTCTGCTCCCATTCTTGAAGCTCTTGTGACAGAGATTTCTTTCTTTTTTACTTATTTGTCCACTTGCCTGCCTCTTACCCGCCTTTACCACAACCTGAAGTCTACTCTGCAAACTCTCACGCTCTGCATTTTATTACTGCTGCATCTCTTAGAAGGATCGTGGGCCCAAGAGAGCTGCTCTGTTGGTGAGTGAAGGGAGGAAGGGATATTAGTTTCCTCATCCTGCTCTAGCTAAAAATGGAGCTTCAAGTCTTTAGTAAAAGGAGAAGTTAGAAGTGGGCAAAGTGACGGTTGAAAAATGGGAGATGACAGTCTGATGTTTGCGAGCAGGGGTTGGAGGGGGGTAACAAAAGCTGTTTAGGTACAACAGGCAGGAAGACGCAGGCAGCCACTTGGCGTGTCTGGTATTTGGGGGCAAGTTACAGTAATATACGTATATCCATTAGCATTAATGTTCAGCCTGGCAGTTTGAGCTACTGGGGTGAATTTAAACTATCCTCAGTTGTCTGTATTTTATTTTATTTAAAAAAAATTTTTTTACGTTTATTTATTTTTGAGACAGAGAGAGACAGAGCATGAACGGGGGAGGGTCAGAGAGAGGGAGACACAGAATCTGAAGCAGGCTACAGGCTCTGAGCTGTCAGCACAGAGCCCAACGCGGGGCTTGAACTCACAGACCGCGAGATCATGACCTGAGCCGAAGTCGGCCGCTTAACCGACTGAGCCACCCAGGCGCCCCCAGTCGTCTGTATTTTAGAGAGAGGAGGTGACTTTAGAGGTGGAAGTGCCTGGTGGTTGAGAACAAGGTGAACGTAGCTGCACGTCTTGGCCATGGGACTGGCTGTGGGGCAGTGGGCCACCTTACCTCTGAAGGCTGCCCTTTCCATCCACAGAATCAGTGGTACCCTTCCTTCCTATACCTCTCACCCCAAAAGGTTGACATACAGAAAAACAGTGTATGAAAGATAAACTGCACTCTCCAGGATGAGACACTTTCCGGAGCATTCTCCCAGAGGAACGAGCCTTCTGCATCAGGTTCTCAAGTGCATAAATGACCTCCCAGCCACCCACCCTTTGACATTTTTTTAAACTTTTTTTTAATGTTTATTTTTTTGAGAGAGAAACAGAGCATCAGCAGGGGAAGGGCAGAGAGAGAAGAGACACAGAATCTGAAGCAGACTCTAGGCTACGAGCTGTCAGCACAGAGCCCAGCGTGGGGCTCAAATTCATGGACCGCAAGGTCATGACCTGAGCCAAAGTCGGTGGCTTAACCGACTGAGCCACCCAGACTCCCCTTTGCCTTTTTTAGTGGCAACACCCACTAAGCTAGAATGTGCCATCCATGATTTCACAAATGTTTAGTTAATGACGATGGGAATTTTACCTTAGAATGTGCCACAGAAATAGGCCAACGGTTGGATGCACACATGTTTTTGGCCATCAGTAAACAGAACGGTCTTTGAGTAAAATGTGACTAAGCGACCCAGAGCATGTAGCCCACTTTACAGGCCATGCCAGAGATGTGTTTGAATAACACTGTTTGTGACTGTAGTCGAGAGGCTGGAGTTTTGGCTAGCGTCACATGTCTGAAAAACCCTCGCTTTATGCTGAAATCCATGTGATTCTTATGGCAGGTGCCATGGATAGGAAGATACACAAGAAAGTGCAGCTGGCAAGAGGTCCCACCATGCATTTTAAAATCCTGTCCTGTTGAGTGGCTCGCAGGGGTAGGCAGCTTGGCTCCTCTCGTTGTAACTGGCTAGAACATCACAAGTCTGATCAAGATAATGGGGACACAAGTCATGCCTCCCTCAAGCTTGCGTGTCGACTCCTTACTTTCTAAGCCCTCGTCTTATCTCTCCTTTCATTTGGTCATCACCGACTCCGTGGGAGAGGAAATCACACCGTGCAGTCTCATCCAGGGACTTGTTCAGAATAAAAAGCTATTAGGAGGGACCGTCTTATACTGCTCTTTTTGTAGATCAAAAAATGGGCGAATGTTAGCCATTTCCTGTGAGTCTACCCTGATACTTCAGAGTTTCTCTTAGATGTTGCTCTGGCCAGTCCTTGTTAATTGGAGGTGACCTCAGATGTAACCTATTAGCTCATGTGCTCCCAATTTTGTTGTATTGCAGATTCAATTAATATCACTATCAATTGCATTAATTAAGTGTGCAGGAGCCTACAAGCAAGTAAAGTAATTAATAATTTAAAAAAACCAACATGGAAGGCAACACGATGGGCTTTCCTGTGAAGGTTACCCTGCCAGTGTGGGAAAGGAGCCTTGTAGTCTGCCCTCTATCTTCAGTCATTTCTGGGGGGATCAAGCCTGTTGCTTTTGCCCAAGCTGGTTAAAATGAGCTATGAGAGATCACCCAGGGTTTTGATGCCACATGACTTCACCTTGCGCTTGTTTCTCAGGTCTGGGTCTGGATGCAATCTGAGCATTAACTGGCCCCCTGGCCACACACGCAGAGCCTGGGGAGGGGCTCGCTGCCAGGCTCCCTGGCTCAGCCTCGAGCATGACCTCTGAGCCTAGGGAGGAACCGTCCAGACGCCAGGCCGGGACCCTCCACTCTGCCCGTCAAGGGCTCTGGAGGTATGGGCCAGCTGGCAGGGGCCCTGCGCAGTCCCCCAACTTTGAAGTCCAGGACCAGGGGGAGCTGAGTGCAGTTCCCAGGCAGAAGCTGCCATCTCACCTGAACCTGGCCAGCTCTGCATCCTTGAGCTTTTGTGGGATGCGGCCTGTCGCCTCCCAGGAGAGCAGGGGTGATGAGATACAATGGCCCGTTTGGGTAGAAGGCCCAACAGTAACAGAAGGAACCTCCTGCAGCCTTCTCCCTCCTCCCTAAGCCCACTGAGCTTCTGTCCTCGGGTCCCATTGCCGTCTCCTCTTCAGGAGCCGTCTCTTCTCCCATGAAACACACCCACTGCACAAAGCAGAAACTATTTCCACTTGTGTCTCTGCCTCTTCCTTGTCTTTACAGAGAGAAGATGTCCTTCTATTGATAATACTTAAAATATTCACCTTAAATCCAGAAGCTTTCTTGTGTATTTGCTGCAAGCTCTTGCCGAGTTGAGCTGGACTGAGCTCATTTAACAGCTAGCTGGGTCTTCAACGAGAGCATCCAGCGCAGATCAGCGTGCCCTGGTTGGAACTGATTTTTCATGATCATTCCATGGGGCCGGGGGTGGGGGGGAGGGGCTCAGAAGCCACGTGCCTGGCTTTTCCTCAAGGACAGGTTTGTGGAAGTGCAGACTGCAGGGTAACCAAGATAATGTAGTGTGCTGCGAGGCACAGAGGGAGCCGCCTCGTAAATGGAGCCCTCCCGCTGCACTTGTTGTTGGCTTGCTTTCTCGCCAGCTATGTGAGCCTCCCACACGATGGCTTCATTGTGTGTACATCTAATGAGGCGTGCTTGGAAGCTGCAGGTCTTAGAAGGAGCAGCTCATCAAATACAGCCCACCCCCCACATCTGGAGCCTTCCCTTCATTACATTCTGGGATGCTGCCCTTGATCTTCCTGCCCATAGGTTTTCTTACTTCTGATTCATTTTCACTGAGGATCCAATGGATGTTTGTTTGTTTGTTTGTTTGTTTTGGTGACACCCAGGTCACATGCACTTGGAATTGTGTGATCGGAGTAGCTAACCAAGACCACACGCTCACCAGATTTGCATCGTAGATGCATCATACTGCATGAGATTGGTTACATTTGGCTAAGAGCATTTTGACTTAAATATTTTCTAATTTCCGTTCTGGTCTTTGAGATAGGGAATAATCAGAACTTGGCAGCTGGGCCTAAGAATCTCATGCATCACATTAAAAAAAAATGTATAGATTCCCAAGCCACCCATGCAAAATCTTCTAGGTCAGAACCTTTCAGCCTAGAGCCCCAGGATGTTTTTAAAACAAGTTTTCAGAGAATTCTATTATAGTCAGCCCATGAACCTACCATTAGACATCACTGGGATATAGTATGACCCCCAAAACGTTTGCTCTGGCCACTCTATAGAAAGTAGCAATTCTGCTTGGATTTGTCTGAATATAGGAGCTTTCTGAGCACACACCTTCTGATCTCTCATTGCTATTGCCGGTCCAAGTTTTGGAGCCTGATTTAAATGTATGACTCCTTCTTGGAGTTAAAATATTAAATATTTTCATGATTATGAGCTGCCTTCTAAATCTCTTTTTTCTGATGTTCGACATCAGTTAATCTTAGTGGCTAGCACATCAAACTTATAGTTGTGAAGGACTCTGTGAGCAATTACTGGTTAAGGAAAAAATTCTGTGTTCTTATTTTAGCCTTTCAGGACACTGGGAAGTAAAACCAGGCATTGGTGAACACGGGTTGACTTTACATAGGGCAGAAATGCCATGAATGGATACAGTCTTCTAACATAGTGTCAGATTTTTGTCCTTATGTCTGCCCTAAGCCATGGCTGTCATCAGGACTGGCTACATAATTTGCAGCCTTGGTAAAAAGAAAATGTGGGGCCTCTTGTTCAAACATTAAAAATTTCAAGATGGTGACAACAGAGCATTAAGCTGAGAGCCAGGCTCTTCTACAGATGAGTTCCGCTGTAAGACCAACCCGGGGATTGATCTCAAATGTATTAGTCCTGAGAATAAATATTTCCTTTTTTCTACCTGTTCATAAGATGCCTTCAAAAGAGCGTATTTGTGAACTCCTGGGTGGCTCACTCAGTTAAGCATCTGACTTCAGATCACGATCTCCTGGTTTGCAAGTTCAAGCCCCATGTTAGGCTCCCTGCTGTCGTTAGCATGGAGCCCACTTGGGCTCCGTTCCCCTCTCTCTGCCACTTGCCTACTTGTGTGCACGTGCGCTCTCTCTCTCTCTCTCTCAAAAAAAAATAATACACATTTAAAAAGAGCATTTACATAGTAAATAAGAGAGTCTTGAGTTTTTGTAGAAATTTCTGAGGTAGGTAGACTGAGTTTTAGGGCTCTGTCAGTATTATTTTAGCCAATACGAAATTTGTTTCCACTTCACTTGTGGTGGTAGGAAAGCTCATCTGACCACTAGAGGAGGCAAGTCTACTACCCACACCCTGGAAAGGGCCCGTATCGGGACCCTTTCAAACACACCAGCCACATAGTCTCGGATTTGAAGTAGTGCAGTGTCTGTGGCTGTTTAGACATTGTTGTTGTCTGAAGTTGAAGGTTTTTGTGGGTGGTCTCCCTCTGTTCGGTGTCACTATCAACAAACGTGTGTAAGGAAGAAATAACCGGAGATGCGGGCAGGCTTCAATCAGCCCTGCCTTAATTGGCGCGTCGGCTGCATTGCAGTGCAGGCAGAATGAATTAGGGAGCAGGCCCCCAGAGCGCCTGTGGGTGGCTTCTCCCAGGAGGAGGCTCTGTCCCCGCCCCCTCCTACATAGGGCCCCAGGGCTCAGCTGGGTTCAAGACTGTCTTCAGTTCTTTTATTTTCCTAGAATTCCTTCTACCTGCCAGCCTTTCTCCACCCCTCCATCCTCTCTTCCTCTCAAGGGCCTGCCCCCCCAATGATCACAGGAGGTCTTTCTGGCTCCCTCAGAGGCAGGTGCCATCTTCCCTTCCACTGTCCCCATTGCCCCAGGCCCAGGGTCAGGCACCCCACGGGCACTTGATAACATGTCCGTCATCCCGCGGAGCAGGTGGGTGTTGCTGGCAACTTGGAAGGTGGCTTTGAGGCCAAGATTCCAAAATATAGAATTGTTCCACAAATACAGACAGGCTGAGAGGCTCCTTCGCAGCAGTGAGGCTTTGTCTGTATAATGATGCTTTCATATTATTTAAAAAAATTTTTTTTATCATTTATTAGTGCACAGAGTAATCAAGAACATGGATAAACAGAACAAAGGAAAATTTTCACAGCCGCACTGTAGTCCTATTATCAAAACAAAAACAAAACAACTGTTATATTTTTGTGTTTATTCTGAAGGCCATCATATCAAGTATATGTGCTTCAGGTAAAAAGGTAGATTGTAAGTTCTTTAAGTGCTTTTTAAAATTAATAAATTATGATAACCCTTCAGACCTTGAAGTATTCTACAGTATTTTAGATGGCTACATAGCATTCTAACCTCCTCATTGTTGAAAAATATAACTTGCTTTCCATTTTTATCTATTTTTTAAAATATTTATTTTTGAGAGAGAGGAGAGAGAATGGGTGGGGGAGGGGCAGAAAGAGAGGGAGACACAGAATCCAAAGCAGGCTTCAGGCTCCAAACTGTCAGCACAGAGCCCCACGCAGGGCTCAAACCCACGAACCATGAGATCATGACCTGAGCCAAAGCTGGACGTTAACCGACTGAGCCACCCAGGTGCCCCCCTTGTTTTTTTCTATTTTAAACAATGCTGTGCTGTAAATATTTGGTATTTAAATCTATGTATAAACATTTGAGTACCCAATTAATTCCTTAGAATAAATTTATAGAATTGAAATTGGGTCAACTAATATTTAACTTTTACATACACGTAAAGGCTTTTTATATGTATTAGTTTGCTCACTAATTCAATAAATATTTGAGTGTCTGCCTTGGGCTAGGCACCATTAGGGCGTTGAGGCATAATGTGAGTGAGACTCATGAAGTCCCTTCTCCTGTGGAGATGGTAACTTCTGGTGTGAGGAGAAAGAAGGATAATAACCAAAGTGATTATTAGACCAGAACTGTTGACACCGGTAATACCAACACTCACACCTCCAGCCGTGATCTCAGCCCTGCCTTTGGAATATCCACCAGGAGTCTCAGGTTTCTTGCATCCAAACCCCACCCCTATCGTCTTCCTCATCTCAGCAAATGGCGGTCCAGACTCAAGATTCAGGCCCCCAAACCTGCCATCATCCTTGTTTTTCTGGTTCCTCCCACCCCCAGCAAGTTCTGTCACCTCTGTCTTCCTCAGAACCGGAATGTGCCCTCACCTTGTGTCTTCCTCCACTGAACCCTGGGCTGAGCCACCACCCTTTTCCCTGAAATTGTGGCAACAGGTCTCCTGACTGGTCTCCCTGCCTTCGTGCTTCTCCACCCCCAGCTTCTCCTTGAGTATAGTCCATTCTTCACTCAGTGGGCAGAGTGGTGCTTTATCTTTTTAAAACAAAGGTCAGATCACACCCCCTGTGTGTGTAACATTCCACAGTGGCTCAGGGTCTTAGACTCCTGCCAACGAGGATCTCATTACTGGTCACCCCTCCTCTCTCAGACTTCATCTCTCCATCACCTCCCGCTCACCCAGCTCCAGCCACGCTGGGCCCCGTGCTGTTCCTGGGACCCACAGAACTGCCTGCCACCCTAGGGTCTTGGCACTTGTGTTCCTTGCTTGCAGGGACCTGCCCAGACAGCCGTGTGACAAGATCCCTGGCTGCCTCAGGTCTCTGCTCAAGATCTGCCTCCTCAGAGACACCTTCCCAGCCTCTCTGAAACTGTAGCCTTGTTATCCTCTTCCCCTACATCACAGTCCTGCAGAGAACTTACCCCATGAATTCTGTCTTGTACTTGGTCGTTGATTGTCTCCCTCACACACCCGAGTACAAACTCTGTGAGGGCCTGGCTCATAACAGGTGCTGATACATGTCTGTTGAAGTGATCAAACACACAGAAATAAAGAGCTAAGTGTTGCAAAAGAATACAGCAGAATAAGGTGGCAGAGAGCAAGCAGGTGGGGACAGGGCCACAGTCAGGGAGGGCGTCTGGGAGGAGCTGCCGACTGAAAGGGGACCAGCATGAGAGAAGGCTGCCTCTAGCTGCCCTGTCAGAGGCCGGCCACAGCCATGTTGGGGTTCTGAGGAGGTCACATTCCACATATAAAGCTTCTGGGATGCATCATGTGGGGGAGTGGCCTGGTGCAATGTACATTTTAAAAAATCTCTGAGTGCTATGAGGAGAATGGTCCTATCAGGTCAGAATAGAAGCAAAAGACCTTAAAGAAGCGTTTTTCTCAGTGCAGAAGAGGGGTGCCTTGAGCCTTGGAGGGGGCAAATTCAGCTCCATTCTGAAAATGGAGTTGGCAGGATTTGCTAGTGCTTTGAAAATGGACAACGATAGAACGAAATTACGAAACTGTGTACTCTTCGGGGGAACTCTGTTAATTTCAGTGGCCATATATGGGGGTGCCCATGACCGATGAGGTTGACTGTTCATGCATATACTGTATCAATATATACCATGCAGTACCCATGTACTCTATGAACATACTGTACCTACAGTGCGCTATCTGAAGACCTACAAAGGAACGTCAGAGTAGATTAGCGTGCTTATAAAATTTGACGGACTGTGTGGGGTCCTCCTGTTTCTTCCCCACAAGGATTTAAATTGTTCTCAAGTGTCCATGTTGGCATAGTTCCAGGGAGAAGAGAAGCAATCCAGATAGATCGTAACACCCTCAAAATTCTCTGGGAAGGGGACAGACGAGAGCTGGCTTTCATAAGTAATATGACTCTCTCTCTGTGTAAATAGAACATGAAAGAAGGAGGATAGTGTTGAAGGAGAAGAATACAGCAATGAGTTAGTAAACATGAGGGTCTGGTTCTTGGAGGGGCAGAAAAGGTCACAGAGGCATCCTGAAGGCACCAGATATATGAAAGTGTGCTCTAAATTGTGAAGAACTACACCAATGCAGATCACTGCTTCTGCAGTTTTTGTGGGGGGCACATCTTGTAATAAATAAATAAACAATGGTGGTGATTTCACTATTTCCTGGGTCTCTGTGAGAGACAGCTTCCCACAGGAAAATGTCTGGTGCCACGATTATAACTAAATTTGGGTTTCAGAAGGGATTTCGGAAATAGGTATGACACATTTAGCACTTACATTTTACCCTGCTAAGTCAGAAAAAGGTTCATTTTTATCTACTAAAACAGCCTTTAAAAAATCTCTCAATTTGTTAAATGTGTGAACACTGTAGTACTATTAATTAGACCAACTGTGTTCATTTGCAAAGAGCTAGTGATGACTTCTGAAAATCTCTGTAAGTTTATAGAAAAGCAATCACCAGTGTTGTGGAAGAAAGGTCCCTGGCTTGAAGATCTGAAAAATGGTTCTGGCCACTTATTAAAGATCCATATATGGGAAGCAATGAGAGGCTCACTAGCCAGAGGCTGGGGCCACCCCACCTCAGCTCTTGACATACCAATGTACAAGTTCTCCTGTATACGCGGAGATGACCCCAGATGCCCACTGTTCCTTACAATATGCAGGGAAATGCTTATGATATGCAGGGAAGCAAGGGCCTTATAGTCACAGGGAAACAGGGTTCAAGGAGTTATCATGCTTGAAAAGAAATTCAGAGAACCATTAAAAACAAACAAACAAACAAGGGAAGGGCCCACAAAGGAGGACCCATAATTTTTACAGAAGAACAGAAGAGACAATGTTGCCAGTTTGTCATGGAGTCATGGTGTTCGTTCAAGAGAGGAAAATATTAAGGATTCCTTTTACTTAGTTGAGTTTTTAACTTGATGAGTAAGTGTCATCAAGGTCTGTTGGGTATGGAGCCAACAGCTGCGGGACACTGTGTCCCATGGCCTGTGCTCCTTTACAAGTCGGATGCGGGGTCATCTGTGGGGTTGGGCTGCCCTGCATGCAGCCTCCTCTTTTAGAGTGCCTTGGCAGGAGAAATTGTTATGTCAAGGTCTACACCGCCCCCTCCCCCCCCCCCCCATAGAGGTTGATGAGACTTTCTGTTCAGGAGTCTGGGAAGTGAAGACAGGAAAGAACTGTTGGAGGCAGCTGACTGCAGCCAGCACCTGACTCTTCCCATGGATTCTGAAAGCTATCTGACAGCTGGCTGGACGAAGTTAGTTTCCGTTGCTTGCAACCAAAGCATGCTGGTGCCTCAGCAAGTGAGCGTTTTAGTGAGTTTGAGCGTGTGCACGGTTATCACTTGAAGGGTGTCATGGCCATAGCATCTCTGGAGGGAGAGGGATGGGCTCCGACTCCTTGCATCTATGCCTCAGGGTGTGCACCAGAGTGTGGCTTCTGAGCACGTGTGACATGGGCCTCTCGCATGTAAAACCTCTAAGACTACAGCTGAAGAGTGCAGAATACAACCAGATGCCTCAAGCTGTATGCTTTTCAAGCCCTCAGAGAATTGTAAGCCAGTGAATTTGTTGGTAGAGTTCACTGATCTTGGAGACCTTGAAAATCATACAGCTTGCTGTATGCAGTGGTTTGCTAGGGCTGCTAAGAAAGCAGCACACACTGGGTGGCTTGGGAGAGCAGGGACTGATGGTCTCACAGTGATGGAGGCCAGAAGTCTGAAAATCAGAGTGTCAGCAGGGCCATGCTCCCCCTGAAGCCTGTAGGGGGTTCTGTCCTAGTGTCTGGTGGCTTTGCCAGCAATAATTACAGCTACATCACTTCCTTCCTATCCTTACATGGTACTCTCCCTGTGTTTCTGTCTTCTTGTGGCCCTCTTCTTGTAAGGCGTCTTCCTCTGGGCTGCTGTAACAAAAACACCATAGACTGGATGGCTTATGCAGCAAACGTTCATTTCTCACAGTTCTGGAGGCTCGGAAGTCCTAGATCAGGGTGCCACAGATTCAGTGTCTGGTCGAGATCCCATTTCCTGTTTCACAGATGGTGGAAGGACTAAGGGATTTCTCTGGACCCTCTTTTTTTGATGTTTATTTATTTTTGAGAGAGAGAGAGGGAGAGAGAGAGCAGGGGAGGGGCAGAGAGAGAGGGAGACACAGAATCCGAAGCAGGCTCCAGGCTCTGAGCTGTCAGCACAGAGCCCTATACGAGGCTCAAACTCAAGACCCATGAGATCATGACCAGAGCCGAAGTCAGATGCTCAAATGACTGAGCCACCCAGGTGCCCCTGGGGCTGCTTTTATAAGGCTCCTAAACAACTTCCAAAGGCCCCACCTCCAGATGTCACCACACTGGGGATTGTTTCAACATGTCAATTTTGGGGAGATGCATTCAGTCTATAGCATAAGGATGTCAGTTAGATTAGGGGGCCACCCTACTCCACTACGACCTTATCTTACTAATTACCCCTGCGGTGACCTTTGTACATAAGACTCTGAGGTATTGGGGGTATCTCTCTCTTTTGAGGGACACAGTGCAACCCATAACCCTGGTTGAAACCCATGATGGTTACAAGAAGTTTCAAGCTCTTCACCATGTATCTTGTCCCAGTGTGGACTCACTTTCTAAGCTCATTTGGTCCCAGTCTCTGTCGTTCATACTAGAAGGACACAGCTGCCTGCCCTGGTATTGGTGTGGCCCTGTAGACACAGTCCCACATGGCACAAACAGGGGAGCTGGACCCCTGGGCATGGGACCTGAAGGAGACATGGCTTGATCCCTTCTTTATACCTCGTCTCTGATCCTTCTTTACATCAACTCAGAGCATGAAAGGCGAAAACGAAAAGGCTTACATGGTGTCTGCATCCTTTAAAACAAAAAGCACCTGCCTGCAGTCCCTTGCTATGGATGCCTGCTTCATGCCTGGCTTAGCGTCGCTCTAATATCTTCAGACCTTCTTCACTCCCTTGCATGAGTTCTTGGAAAGTGTAGTTTGAGTTTGCCTTAGAAATGAACTTAACAGTCTTTCCCATGTGTGGTCCTTGGAGCCAGAAGAGAAAAACAGACAAAGACCCCAATTTTAAGGTTTTTACTAAAATGGTATTTTCTTGCTGCCACTGAGATTAAGCCACACTGGAGAAATTCCTGGGCAGGGTTATTGGGGCTGTGCAGCCTGAGGGCACACCTTCTGTACCTTCGGTGGCATGTGTGTTTCCCCAGAGATCTGTTTCTCCCTGACTCCTGCTGAGCACCCCTAAATCCGTCGGTGTGCAAAGCAGCCATTTCTGAGTGTTTAGCACAGCAGGTCTTTATTGCAGAGTGGCTCCTGGCATGAGGCTGTTTTTATTCACACTCTGCATCACGGTAGTCCCCGTGTGAGTCTCCCAGCACCACACTCCGAGGGCTTGATACTCCCACAATAGCACAGCATATCTATCAGCGTGGCCCAAATTAAAAAAAAAAGAAGAAGAATACAGCTAATATCAAATGTTCATCAGGATGCCAAGCAACTAGGTCATTGGTGGTGATATAAAATGGAACAGCCACTCTAAAAAACAGTGGCAATTTTTCCTAAGTTGAAACACACACTTTACCTTATGACCCAGAAATTCCACTCACAGATATGAACCCCAGCAAAATGAAAACTCATTTCCAGAAAAACCTGTTCGTAACAGCTTTCATGGTAATTGCCCAAACTGGAAACAACCCAAATGCCCTTCAGCAGGTGAGCCAGTAAACAAGTGCTAATCCCTCCATATAGTGGAATAAAAAGAAAGACCTGTGGATGCTGTGACAACTCAGAAAGATGGATGGTATGGGTACTATGTTGGTGAAAAGAAACAATCTTAAAAGGTTACATACTGTAAGATTACATTTGTGTGACATTCTCAAAGTAAAATTACAGTGATCGAGAACCATCAGTGGTTGCCAGGGGTTCGGAGAGCGGGAAGGGTGTCAAGATAAAGGGCCAGTTCCAGGGACTTTGTTCCTCGTGCTGGGGCAGCTGTGTCCTCACTGTGGTGGTAGTTACAAGAGTGTATTCATGTGATCAAGTTCCATAAGACCATACACTCAATAAAAATAAGGCACTTTGTAAAAATGGATGAATTCCACATAAAGCCTGTAGGTTTAGCTGAATAGTATTATCTCTCTCTTGTCCATTTTTTAGTTTCAGTAATTGTGCGGTGGGACCGATGTTATCAGTGGAGGAAGCTGGGTGAAGGCTTCCATAGCTGAGTTTCCATAACTCTGTTACTATTTTTGCAACTTCCTTGCAAGTCTGCAATTATTTAAGAGTAAAAAGGTTTTAAAATTTTCCTTACTAGCAGCTAACAATTTCTGAATATTGACTAGTTTCAGGCCTTTTGCTCAGGACCTGACGTCTATAATCTCGTTTGACTTTCCCAAACAGCCCTGGCTGGTACATTCTCTTTTCCCTGTTTATTGGTGAAAAGACTTTACCAACATCATACGCAAACACGGTTTCGAACACCTGTGGCCTGGCTCCAGAGTCTGTGCATTTAACTCGGTTCCTCCTCCCTTGCCAAGCTTTGAGATACAAACACCAGTGTAGACCACACTGTGAATAGACCACGTTGCTGAGAATCCCGATGGTATTGCTGAAAGATGTGGGTTTTGACTTGCTGGGATGAACTGGCTCTTGCAGATTTAAAAGTGTCTTTTTCAAATTTCTTTTCACAAGAAAGCAATAAGAATGCATAAAAGAGGATGCTTAATCTATCACACGTTATTAGAGTCTCCCTTACCACAGAAGCAGCTTGCTGGGAGTAGGGGGCAGAGCAGTGTGGGGAAAGAAAAGGAACCCTTGGCTTTGAGGCTGTTGAGTTGTGATCTAGGCTCTGATATTTACTGGTGACCATGAGCAACTTACTTAACCTCTCTGGTCTGTTTTTTTGGTTTTTGGTTTTTTTTGTTTTTGTTTTTTTTTTTTACCTGCAAAACAGAGACCTATGCCCCCTGACTGAACAGCTGGAAGAGTGTAACAGACTGAACTGTGTTTCCCTAAAATCCTTATGTTGAAGCCCTAACTCCCAGTGTAACTATATTTTCAGTTGGGGCTTTTAAAGAGGTAATTAAAGTAATGAAGTCATGCGAATGGGGCCATAATCTGAGATGAGGGCTGTCCTTCTAAGAAGAGGAGGAGACACCAGGGATGCACGCACAGAGAAAAGGCCATGTGAGGACACGGCAAGAAGGTGCCAGCAGCAAGCCAAGGAGGGTGGCCCCAGGAGAAACCAGCCCTGCTCACACCTTGATCTAGGACTCGCGACCTCCACAACTGTATGAAAATACACTTTTGTTACTGAAGCTGCCCAGTCTGTGGCGCTTTGTCATGGCGGCCCCTCCACCACCAAGCAGTTCTCCGGTTCTCACTGGACACTGACCGGGTGTCCCACAGATGCAGCTGTCTACCCAGGGATAGCATCAGAACCTCCCATTGAAGGCTCAGTCCCATGAGACTGCCCCATTCAGACACCAGTTTGAAGTTCAGGTTGTCACTTGTGCTTCTGACCCAATGGCTATAAATCAGAGGTTCCCATCACACCCTCCTCGGGTTCAGTTAATTTGATGGCAGGTCACAGAACTCCCGAGAAACAGTTTACTTACTAGATTACTGGTTATTACAAAGGACCCAACTCAGGAACAGCCAGGTAGAAGAGATCTACAGGGCAGGGTATGTGGGAAGGGGCCATGCTCTCCCTGCCCCCCACTTTCTCAGAACCTCTACCTCTCTCTCTCTCCCCCTCCCTCCCTCCCTTCCGGCACCTCCACATGTTCACCAACTCAGAAGCTCTCCAAATTCCAAATCTTGTCCTTTTGCGCTTTTATGGAGGATTCATTATATACATATACGACTGATTATGTCATTGTCCCTTGGTGACTGAACTGGAGGTCTTGGGTGTGGGAAGGCTCCAGTTCCAACCCTCTAATTTCGGTTGGTTTCCCTGACAACCAGCCCCCATTTTTTGGGGCTTTCCAAAAGTCACCTCATTAACATAAACTTGGGTGTAGCTGAAAGGGGCTTATAATGAATAACAAAGAAACTCTTTTTACCTTGTAGCTCTTATCACATAGGAAATGCCAATGGCTTTAGGGGACCTGTGCCAACAATAGTGATGAATGAAGGCCAAATATCTCTTTCTTACTTGAAGTCACAATATCACACAGCCCTAGCACACACATACAGAGAATAACTCCTGTAGGATCTGAAGGTGTTAGAAAAGTCTTAAGTGCTGATTGCATGTCAGGTGAGGAGGTTGGCATGGAAATCTAGCACCCAATCTTGTTTGTCACAAGTCTGCACCATACTTCCCGTGTTTTTAATTGTCCAAGCCACTATGTCTTAAAAATATATTTGAGGAAACAGTAGTTCTGTGACAAGATGTGAATAGAGGTGCTTATGGGGAACAGGGAGGTGGAGGTTTTGTGATCAAATAAAACTTAGAAACGACAGATTAAACAAATTTAAATAAACTTCTTTGCTGCAAGACTGCCCAGAGCCTTTTGAAATACGTGGGTTGTGACTCTTTAGAAGCGTTAGATAATTCATTTTATAGCATTTCCAAACTTTTTCTAGGAACACCATTTAATCAAGTAAGGTTTGTGGGTGACAGCTTGGGAAAAGGTGCTGTGTTCCTTCGCGAGGGCTGCTGTAACAAAGTATCACAGACTGGGTGCCTTGACACAACAGAACTTTATTGCCTCACGTGTCTAGAGGTTGAAGTCCAAAATCAGGGCATCAGCAGGGCCATGGGCCTTTTAAAGCCAGTTAGGGAGACTCTTTCCTTGTCTCTTCTAGCTTGTGATGGTGGCCAGCAAGCCTTGGCACCCTTGGCTTGTAGATGTGTGAGTCACTCCAGTCCCTGCCCCGCTCATCACAAGGCTGTCTTTTTTTCTCCCTGTGTGTGTCTGTGTCTCTTATAAGGACACTGGCCAGGCTGTATTAGGGGCGCATCCTAATGACTTCATCTTCACTATTACGTCTGCAATAGATCTCTTTCCAAATAAAGTCACATTCTAAGGAACTAGAGGTTAGGACTTAAACGTATCTTTTTGGGAACACAATTTAACCCCTGGTAGCTCTTAGAAGTATTTTACAACTATGGTAATAAATACCCTAAATTTTACTTTGTTGATTTTGTCTGTCTGTTTTTCGGTATAAGCTGCTCATTTAAATTTTACGTTCTTTAAAGCAACAGATTTTAATCAAAAGTGCATAGAACAACCACATGTAATACTTTTAAAAAAGTCTGTTTCCATCCCCTGCCCAACTCAAGATTCTGATCCAGTGGGGGCTTGTGTGATAGACTTTAACACAGGCTTGTTTGAAAACTGCTGCATTTGAGACACTAGATGTGACTGTCTGTCTTCTATGTTCCAGAGTTTTTCAGGGCCTACATGTGGATCTTCTTTTCAAACACCTCTGATATCTACTTTTCACGGTTTCTCCTTCCCCCAAAAGTGTGTTGCTATACTTTGCAAGTATGTGGTCATGATGCGTGGGATGGCCCAGTCTCATCCCAGAGCACAGGGAAGAATGTGTAGGTGAGGGATGCATCTGGGAGTCTGATCCCGTGGCTCGGCCAAGCCTCCTGTGGCAATAACTTGGAAAGCTTTCTCTCCAAGGCACTATGGGCCAGGGCAAAGTATGGACACAGCCAGACTGGATTAAATACATTAAAATTGTGCTCTGTGCATGGCATTTCATGTGTGGGAGTTACATGGAGCTGAGCTGGGATTTTGAGTCACATGACATTTCTTTCTTTTTTTTTTTTTTAAGTTTATTTATTTTGAGAGGGAGAGAAAGAGAGTACACGAGCAGGGGAGGGGCAGAGAGAGAGGGAGAGAGAGAATCCCAGGCAGGCTCTGCGTTGTCATTGCAGAGACCAACTTGGGACTTGATCTCATGAACCCTTGAGATCGCAACCTGAGCCAAAACCAAGAGTCAGTCACTTATCCCACTGAGCCACCCAGGCACCCTAGAGTCACATGATTTTTTTTTTTAAATTTAAATCCAAGTTAGTAAACACATAGTATAATAATGATTTCAGGAATAGAATTTAGTGATTCATCACTTACATATAACACCCAGTGCTCATTCCAACAAGTGTCCCTTAATGCCCATCACCCATTTAGCCCTTCCCCCCACCCAACACCCTGCCAGCAACCCTCTGTTTGTTCTCTATATTTAAGTCTCTTATGGTTTGTCTTCCTCTCTGTTTTTATATTATTTTTGCTTCCCTTCCCTTATGTTCATCTGTTTTGTATCTTAAATTCCACCTGAGGGAAATGATATGGTACTTGACTTTCTCTGACTAATTTCTGTTAGCATAATACCCTCTAGTTCTATCCCTGTTGTTGCAAATGGCAAGATTTAATTCTCTGATCTCCGAGTAATACTTCATTGTATATATAAACCACATCTTCTTTATCCTTTCATCAGTCGATGCACATTTGGGCTCTTTCCATACTTTGGCTATTGTTGATAGTGCTGCTATAAACATGGGGGTGAATGTGTCCCTTGATAACAGCATCCCTGTATCTCTTAGACAGATACCTAGTAGTGCAATTGCTGGGTCATAGGTGAGTTCTATTTTTAATTTTTTGAGGAATCTCCATACTGTTTTCCAGAGTGATTCAACCAGTTTGCATTCCCAACAGCAGTTTAAAAGGGTTCCTGTTTCTCTGCATCCTTGCCAACACCCGTTGTTGGCCTGAGTTGTTAATTTTAACCATTCTGACAGGTGTGAGGTAGTATCTCATTGTGGTTTTGATTTGTATTTCCCTGATGATGAGTGATGTTGAGCATTTTTTCATGTGTCTGTTAGCCATCTGGTTTTCTTCTTTGGAAAAGTGTCTATTCATGTCTTTTGTCCATTTCTTCATTTGATTGTCTGTTTTTTGGGTGTTGAGTTTGTTAAGTTCTTACAGAGTTTGGATACTAACCCTTTATGTGGTATGTTATTTGCAGATACCTTCTCCCATTCCATAGCTTGCCCTTTAGTTTTGCTGATTGTTTCTTTTGCTGTGCAGAAGCTTTTTATCTTGAGGAGGTCCCAGTAGTTCATTTTTGGTTTTGTTTCCCTTGCCTCTGGAGACATGTCAGGTAAGAAGTTGCTACGGCCAAGGTCAAAGAGGTTGTTGCCTGTTTTCTCCTCTAGGATTAAAAAAATTTTTTTTAATGTTTATTTATTCTTGAGGGAGAGAGAGACAGAGTGTGAGTGGGGGAGGGGCAGAGAGAGAGGGAGACACAGAATCGGAAGCAGGCTCCAGGCTTTGAGCTGTCAGCACAGAGCTGACGTCATGATGAACGTCAGGGCTGAACTCAAGAGCCGAGAGATCATGACCTGAGCTGAAGTGGAACGGAGCCACCCAGGCGCCCCTCTCCTCTAGGATTTTGATGGCTTTCTGTTACATTTAGGTCTTTCATCCATTTTGAGTTTATTTTTGTGTGTGGTGTAAGAAAGTGGCCCAGGTTCATTCTTCTGCATGTCGCTGTCCAGTTTTCCCAAGACTGTTGGCTGAAGAGACTGTCTTTTTTCCAATGGATATTCTTTCCTGCTTTGTCAAAGATTAATTGGTCATATGTTTGTGGGTCAATTTCTGGGTTCTCTATTCTGTTTCATTGATCTGTGTGTCCGTTTCTATGCCAGCACCTTACTGTCTTGATGCTTACAGCTTTGTAATATAGCTTGAAGTCTGGGATTGTGATGCCTCCTGCTTTGGTTTTCTTTTTCAAGATTGCTTTGGCTATTCAGTGTCTTTTCTGGTTCCGTACAAATTTTAGGATTGTTTGTTCTAGCTCTGTGAAGAATGCTCATGTTATTTCATAGGGATTGCATTGAATATGTAGATTGCTTTGGGTAGTATCGACATTTTAACAATATTTTTTCTTCCTATCCAGGAGCATGGAATGTTTTTCCATTTGTGTGTGTGTGTCTTCGTCAATTTCTTTCATAAGCTTTCTATAGTTTTCAGTATATAGATTTTTCACCTCTTTGGTTAGGTTTACTTCTAGGTATTTTATGGTTTTTGGTACAATTGTAAATGGGATCGAGTCCTCGATTTCTCTTTCTGCTGCTTCGTTATTGGTGTATAGCAATGCAACTGATTGCTGTGCGTTGATTTTATATCCTGAGACTCTTCTGAATTCATGTATCAGTTCTCAAAGTTTTTATGTGAAGCCTTTTGGGTTTTCCACATAGAGTATCATGTCATCTGTGAAGATTAATTGTTGACCACTTCTCAGACTGTATTTCTGTTTCAGGAAGTTATTTGAAAGATCATTGCTAAGCAGCTCTTAAATGACTCTCTCTAAATTCTTGGCACCACCTTAGCTGGGTGGTCTTTTGTCTCTGTCCTCAAGATCCTTAGGATGCCCCTTTGAGTCAGATCATTCAGCAATGAAGTCATATTTCATCTACCGTGCTGACCAGAGAGGCCAGCTTGTTAATTTAGTATGCCTGCTCTTGTGCTCAAAGAAGTTTCCATAAATCTAGAAACATGGAAGGATGAGGCCCGAGGCATGTGGCCATCCATTCTTTTCTCTAAAAGGGTTGGAATACTCAGAAGAATCTTTGTAGACTTGGACCAGAATTACCATCTTAGGGAAGGTTGTATGTAATAAATGGTGCTACCCTGAAGAGGACATTCGGATTTTGGCAGGGTGCAGAAGGAGAAGAGTCAAAAATCAAATCAAATCAAATCAGTCAGTGCCTATTGCAGAATTCCTTATTTGAGTCATGTGGCATTTTCTTTTTGAAATAAACGAATTCAGCACACATAATGTTAGGGTGCTTGTGTTTTATCTTGTTTAGAAGATTAGGCATCGTATTAACTTGCTCTTAGTGTGTAGCACATTCTCTGAAGGCCCACATTAAAAGGACAAGTTTAAAGAAAGTATGCTGGTATCCCCATCGTCTTGTCCTATTGTCGAGATCATGCCAGCCTGATCCCTCTCTCAGCGGGCCTCCTTCCCCTACTTCCTCTGCTCTCCTCGGGGAGTGAAGCAGGGCTCACACCCTGACAACCTGCAGAGCTGATAAGGTGGCTTGTGTTAAAGAACTCCCAGTTGGAAGAGAATTTCTTCTTTTCTTTAATGGCCAAACCTTTCTTGGCCAGGACACCTTTGACCTTGGCAGACTACAGGGGCCCTCTCTAGATTGATCCAGGAGACCCTCTCCTATATTGCCATCACATTAATCACTAGTGCTGGGGACTTGTAATTATAGCTCACCTGGAATCAGAAGCGGCCGAAGGACCCGATGCAACAGAGGAAAATGGCAAATAGACTTTGTGCAGGTAAAGTCAGGGGTGGTCCAGAGAGGGCCTGAACCCCAAATAATGGACCTCCTTCTGCTCCTGCCTTGATTATATTTGTGAAGCGCAGTATCCAGATGTCAGGTGATTAACATACTTTGCTTTTTTCACTACCTGATGGGAATAATGATTTTCTTCATAGAGTCCCTTTAATTTCAATTAGAGGTGAGTAGAGATTAAATTAAACTCATCAAACCTACTGCCTACCAGGAGGAGAAGCACATAACCTCCAGGGCACCAAGAAAATGCTCTGACAACCAGGGAGGACAACCAGCTGCAGGAAGGGGTGAGGCCAGCTAATTAGGTTGAGGACACCCAGTTGGCTGATTACCACGAGAGAACCTTTTTGTTTTTCTTAATTTTTAATTAATTAATTACTTTTTTAAAATTTAAATCCAAGTTAGTTGACATATAGTATAATAATAATTTCAGGGATAGAATTTAGTGATTCATCACTGACATATAACACCCGGTGCTCATCCCAACAAGTGCCCTCCTTAGTACCCATCACCCATTTAGCCCCTACCTACCCCCCCAACCCCCCTCCAGCAACCCTCAGTTTGGGGAACCTGTTTTTTTTTTAATTATTAATTTTTTTTAACATTTATTTATTTTTGAGAGACAGAGCACAAGTGAGGGAGGGGCAGAGAGAGAGGGAGACACAGAATCCAAAGCAGGCTCCAGGCTCTGAGCTGTCAGCACAGAGCCCGATGCGGGGATCTCACAGACCGTGAGATCATGACCTGAGCTGAAGTCGGACGCCCAACCGACTGAGCCACCCAGGCGCCCCCGGAGAAACTCATTTTTGAGCCAGCTGAAGTGACTGGCATGCCAGCGGCAGGTAGGACATGATTCAACCCTGCCTTCTTCAGACCAGCCGTCTGTGTGCTGAGGATGGGCCCCCGCATCCTCGGTGGCTGGTGGACATGGGCAGTAGCCTCAGTGCCTCTGTGGCTGGACATGAAGATGAGCAGCATGGGTGATCTGCACAGGTGGATACAGATAAGGAACCTTGTGAGACTGTCCCCAGGAAAGAGACCAAAGTAGTAGAATTTAGCACAGTTGATAATTCTGTTGATCTGTCACTTTGAGCCACAAGGTTTCTTATAATATACATGTTTATTAATTTGCATTTTTACCTGTCAGGTAGACTGCACATTTGTAAAAGAGGCATTTTCTTTGGGAAAAAGAACTTGGATATTTAAACAACAACTTGGATATTTAATCTTACAATGACAGTGAATCTAAAAAGTTCCTTTATTCACATGTCTTAAAATTCTTTGCTAGAGAGATTTCTTCTGCTATTTTGTTCACCTGGCCAGTGACTGAATCTTAAATTTCCTGGAATATGAAGATGCATGTTATCTATAAAGCTCTGTGTTGACCTCATGTCCTGTGATGAGGATCCATGTGTCCATTTCCTGTGGATTACTGCAGTTTGTTTTTCAGTGTGTGAATGGCCCTGGGCCTCTGTCACCTCTTCTTTGAGGTCTGTGTTTTGGTTTACTCTCATGGCCCCCCTGCCGCTGATCTGGGAGTCCTTGGGAAAGGCTTCTTGTTCCATATTATGGCATTCTGTCTTAGCTCTGAGTTCTGATCCTTAACAGCCTCTAATTAATAATTCATTGAAAACAGTCCTGGATGTTGCCTACAAGTTCCTACCATGTCTGGCTCCTTCCTGGCTCTCCAGGCCCAAGCTTCTTTTCCCTCTCTGTGCTCAGTGAGTTTATTACAATCATTTAAGTGTGCGCTGTTTCGTCCTGCCACAGGATCTTGGCACATGCTGTTTCTTTACCTATGACTCTCATGTCCTAGTCAACTTGTCTCTGGGCCCTCCCTCAGTGCTCCTACTGTGTAGCATCAAACTACTGTAAGCCTTTCCTTGATGGCTTTTGTTACTCTTGCATATACTGGTGTCACTTACTGATTGCTGTCTATACACCAGATCTGCTCCTGCTTATTAATTGATCAAGTATAGTATGTGACATTTCAAGGATTCTTAATCATGGGCTGTCCATGTTATTGGAGTGAGATTCATCCCACATTCTATGCCCTTAATGAGCTTCTCACATGACTGCTCCTTCTCTGACTCTTCAGTCAGCCCATTTTTGCTTTTTCTTCTGTCCCTCCATCCCTCTCATTACCCGGGTGTTACCCAAGGAAAACACAGATGCTGTGGAGTGTGAGTGGTTACAAAGGGGGTTTTATTGGGCTCCTTGAAGAAATGGCCGATTCTAGCTCAGGGCAGAAAATGAACAAGACTAACCTGGCACATATTGCCCATTGTGAGAGCAGGAAGCTGTCGACTCTTGTGAAAGGACTTGGTTGCAACCCTAAAGGGAAGAGGCTTCCACTGACCAGAGATGGATTTACTGGGAGTCTCTCCTTAAAAAATTAGCAACAGATCAAAACACATGATGTATGTTACAATCCATGCTGATAATAAAAATAAGAGGCAGCAAAACCACAAATTCAAAATAGTACCCAAAAAAAGAGGGTCACCATTGGTCCAATATTTATTTTGGAAACCAATATAAAATGAAGAGTAGCAAGCATTTATCCAGCATTCCTCTACAAATGGTTCCTCTGTCAGCTAAATGGTACAATAAGTGGGGCGCCTGGTGGCTCCTTCAGTTGAGTGTCCAAATCTTGATTTGGGCTCAGGTCATGATCCCAGGGTTGTGGGATCGAGCTCCATATCAAGCTCTGCACTGAGCATGGAGCCTGCTTGAGATTCTCTCTCTGTCCCTATGCCCCTCTCCCTCTCCCCAGCTCGCTCTCTCTCTCTCTCTCTCTCTCTCAAAATAAAAATAAAGTGCAGGAAGGGAACCTTTTCTTTCTAGAAATTTCTGGAAATTTTTAATAAACGATGAGGGTTGATAGAATTGAAATGTGACCCCTAGTGAACAAATCTAGGCATTGAGCATCAATGGCTGTCAACATCACAAGAAGACTACCAGACATTTGTCTGAGGGAAGTAACAGTAGCATAAATGAAGTAAATATATCCATCCATCCATAAGTAGTCAGCCCTGAATCTGATCAAGCCTCTAAAGGTAACCACCAGTTCACATATAGGGGACAGAGGAACATGTCAAATGACACCTGAGAATTGTTATCAGTGAAATTTGGATTCTGAGACACTCTTCATGACAAACAACTTGGTTCCTTTAACAAAAAACTGAGAAAAATAAGGAAGGGAGTTAGCATGAGAGAATTAAGAAACCCCTCAACAAGGCACAATGTGGGGGCTTTATTTGGATCCTAATTCAAACGGTGGCTGTGATTGGCACAATGTGGGATGACTGTTAGGCTTTTGTCTTTAAAAGTCCTTTTCTTTCAGAGACCTATATTGACATGTTCACAGATGAGATAATGTGATGTCTGAGATGTTTCACAATAATCTGGATGATCAGTTGTTGTAGAACAAATCACCCCAAAATTTAACAGCTTAAAACAAGAAGCATTTATTGTCTCACACAGTTTCTGAGGGTCAGGGATGTAGGAGGATGGATGGTTGTGGCTCAGGGTCTCTCACAAGATTGCATGCAGGGTGTCGGCTGAGGGCTGTGATCATCCGAAGGCTTGACTAGGATAGAAGATCTACTTCTAAACTCATTTATGTGGCTGTTGGGAAGAGATCTCAGTTCTTTTATAGCTGTTGGTTGGAAGCTTCAGTTTCAGTGGGCAATCCATAGGCCTCTTTCCATCAAAACAGTTGGCCTCCCTAGAGTGAATTATCCAACAGAGATTGGGAAAGCAACCATGACAGAAGCCATGGTGTCATTTACAGCCTGATCTTGCAGGTGGCATGTCATCACTGCTGTATTCTCTTGATCACAGAGCCCAACTCTGGATCACAGAGCAGCAACCCTGGAGGACCCCCCCCTCCCCGCCATGAGGCTGTGAATATCAGGAGGGGAGGATCATTGGAGGCCATCTTGGAGGCCATACGGGAGTTAGAGGAAAGTGGTGGTGGGATGCTGATAAAATAATATTCACCATGAGTTGACAATTAAAAATTTCTGTAATAAGTTTTTGGGGGGGATGGGAGGAAATATATATTTTAAAGACAGAATGCTTAGATTTAAATTTCAGCCCTTGTATTTATTAGCTGTGAGATCTTGTCAAGTGATGTGAACCATCTGAATCTGTTTCTCCATTTATAAAAAGGGAGCAATGAGAATGCAGTATCTCGTGGGGGTTGCCATGAGGCTTGAAGGACACACTACTCGTGTGTGCTCAAGCCAAGGCTGGTGTGTGGAAAGCACGCAATAAATACTAGTTATCAGCAGTAATATCTTTTCTTCTATCTCAGACATTCTTTCTGCTGAGATATTCGCAGGACCATTCGCAGGACCACCTTTTTTCTAGAAACCCTTTAACATTTTAGAGGCATATTGTGATTTTCTCTGGAAAAGCTACCATTTGTTTCTTATCTCCTCTTTACATGTGTTTCCTGTCAATATGCTGCAGAGTAAAGACCTTGCTCACCGTGGAAACTGTGTGTGTGTGTGTGTGTGTGTGTGTGCGTGCGCGTGCACGCGTGTGCGTGTGTGGACACGTCTTTGCTTTCCTGGCTGTGTCAGTACATTGAGAATGTGGCCTAAGCCAGTGAAGGGCTGCACCTCTCCCACAGCTGATTATACATTCACTGTGCTGCAGTTCTTATCTGTCCAGCACCCCCTCCTCCCTCCTATCAGTGAAATCCCTCCGTCTTTACCAAACCCATTTGGTGAAGTTTAAGTAGGACTTTCCCCAGCTCTTGCTACTACAATCTCAAGTTCAGAAATGGGAGCATGATCCAGACCTGGGTAAGTCAATGGTCCCATTCTCTGACCACCTGATTGGCTCAGCCCCAGACACATAACCTAAGCTGGGCTAATCAGTGTGTTTCCGGGGACTTTTCTGCTAAAAAATATTGTGGAAATCGGTCTGGTGTCATGGTGCCAGATTTAGCAAAACAGATAAACAGGGAACCCACTTAACTTTGAATTGCAGATAAACATTAGATACATTTCTAGCATATTATTTGTTGCTTCTCTGAAATTCCAAGTTGATTGGGCATTCTGTTTTTATCTGGCACCCTTAGCTCTGGCCACTGGGCAGACTGAGCCAGGAAAGTGTGACACCAGTGATGTAGACAGCTGTGTGGTTGAGAGCCACCTGGGAGAACGAAGCCCAGTGGTTCCGGGAGATAGACACAGAGGAACCCAGCCTGGAGTACATCATTGAGTCCTTGTTCCTGGTCCTCCCCTGATAGGAGCCAATGACTTTCCTTTTGCACACTTGTAGGCACACTTGTAGGGGGGCTTTGTTTTTGTTTTTAGAATTTGATTTAAATACTTTCATAGCCTCAAAATACAATGCCATCGGTGCCCTACTAGGAAAACCTAACCTTTACTGACTGCTTAGTATATATGCTGGACTGGATTAAGCACTCTGTCTGATTATCTCATTAAATTCTCGTTGTAACCCTGCATGGTATAAATGAAGAAATTATTGACCTAATAACTTCCTTTCTGTGAGTTGTTACACTGCTATTACTATATACATACGCATTGTGTCACTATGGTATGTGTACTGGATATTTACTATAGTAACGTCTGAAACAGTAAGACCCTGAAAAACTAAATTTTCATCAGCAGGGGACTGACTGGTCAAATGTTGATACATCCCTAAAAAAATATGTCACAATGCTATACAGGGTATTTGCTTATTCACAGATTTCCATCAGACAAGTTTGATATCCATATGTAATTAATTTGGCAAATTACAGAGATCATTGAAACAAATACACTTTAATTGAGTACAAGTTTTACAAAACTATGGAAATCTTCCAAGTGATTCTACAGAAAAAGTTCTCATGTAGTTGTCTCATGGGGTCACATTGTCGTTGCCAGGCTCTTCCAGAAATGAATGTTGCTATCGCTGAACGGGCGAGCTTGGGGTGGGTCAGGGCACATCCATCACCATTCCCCGCACGGTGACCCCAGATGTGTGTTCCCGGCATCTACCGGCTTCCACTCTGGGCTGTGACTTTGCATCCGTGTGCACGGGACTGTCAGCCTGACAGGGAGGGGACGGTTTGGTGAAGATGAGCCCTCGGCATCCCTGGGGCCACATCTGCATTCCATTCTCCCTAGATGCTGACTATAAATACACATCTCTTCAGAGTCAAAGCTTCCACGGAGCTTGGCACCATGTTTGGAATTAACTGGAACTGTGACTTCTGTCTGCTCTCGCACACTGAAACTGATGCAAGCATTCTTCCCCCAAGAAGCAAAGCTGAATCAAATCAAAGTTTTCATAAAGTTTATAGAGGATGAACTTGGACCTTCAGAAATGTCAGAAAGATGCGAAGAGTGAGGCCTGCTGTTTATACACACACCATTGTACTGCATGGAGACACAAAGCAGATATTTCTGTCCAAGTAGCATTTGGGCTGTGGCTTTCTTCAGTCTCTCAGGGGTGCCCTGAGCAGGTTCCCTCGAACCCTAACAAAGAGGACATTGAACTGACACAGTACAGCAGTGAGTGGTCCTGGACACAGCCTTGCCTCCGATGGCTTTGCTCCAGGCCCCTGTTCCATCTCAGGTGTTTTCTGATTGTAGAGAGTCACCAATTCTGGGCTCGTCACCACCATCTCACCTGGCACACATACTGCTGTTGCCCTCAAAATGATGTTGAAATGCTGTTCATTGTTCACGTCCAGGAGATCTATCTTGTCTCCAATTCGGCATTAGCATCGAACAGCTGCTATCTTCAGACACTTCAATTTGTTATAGACAACGTTAAGGAGAAACTGGGACCAGCTCAGACAAGGTTCTCTCAGTATCTGTACTTTCTCCCCCAAATTGCAAACATCTGGGTCTGCTCTTTAATACCACGAGCCTCTTGGGCCATTCTGTTTTCATGTTTGAGAAACACCATGTCACTGTCTACTTTCCCTGCTGGAATCAAATGACAGTCTGATTCACTGGAGCCTGGGCTTTGAGGTAGCAATGCCACGGGACGTGTGCCTTTCCTGTAAACTGTATTGTGTGGGCACTGCCCTAGGTCCCTGATGTGTGGGTGCCCAAAAGATGCAGTCGTAATTCAGCCACGGGATTTCTCAGCCTCAGCTGGAGCCTGGGAAGATCATCTCAGGGATGGAGTTGAAAGGGTGTTGTCAGGAGGAATTATATTAGGATGAAGAGTCCATATTTATACTAAATCATCATGTGGTCTAGTATCCTAGTCAGGTCAGAAGTCAGGTGTCTCTGGGTCTCTGACCAACAGGCTTCTGTGGTTTGTGCTCAGAGCTCAGTGGCAGTGGACCACAGCGATGTCAATGAGGAGTCTGACATCAGAATGCAACAGTCTTGGGGTGCCTGGGTGGCTCAGTCGGTTGGGCGTCCGACTTCGGCTCAGGTCATGATCTCGCGGTCCGTGAGTTCGAGCCCCGCATCGGGCTCTGGGCTGACAGCTCAGAGCCTGGAGCCTGTTTCTGATTCTGTGTCTCCCTCTCTCTCTGACCCTCCCCTGCTCATGCTCTGTCTCTCTCTGTCTCAAAAATAAATAAATGTTGGGGCGCCTGGGTGGCTCAATCGGTTAAGCATCCGACTTCGGCTCAGGTCATGATCTCGCGGTCTGTGAGTTCGAGCCCCGCATCAGGCTCTGTGCTGACAGCTCAGAGCCTGGAGCCTGTTTCTGATTCTGTGTCTCCCTCTCTCTCTGGCCCTCCCCCGTTCATGCTGTCTCTCCCTGTCTCAAAAATAAATAAACGTTAAAAAAAAATTTAAATAAATAAATAAATAAATAAATGTTAAAAAAAATTAAAAAAAAAAGAGAATGCAACAGTCTTTGCTTGTCTGTTCAGGCTGACTTGACTGACATGAGCTCCGTCCCTATTTTAGAAGGCAAGGGGTACCGTGTCTATTACTGCTAAAACTGACAGTGGAAGACCCTGTACAGGGTACCTTCACTTTTAGCTTCTTAATTTTAGTTTGTCAATAAACATGTACCCTAAGCTACCTGACAGCACTGTGCTAAGTGACCTAATAAAGTCAAGCATGTTTGATAAAGGCCTGCACCATAGCTGTCCCCCAGGATTCTGGGCCCCCGGTCATTATGGATGCTAGGTGTGAATGGGCAGCGAGGAACAGCGGACACGCACATGCTTCCTATACCTGCTCTGTTCACACGCATGCTCTTAGTCCATGGGACTTCATTTACAAGTCGCAAATTCAAAAGTAAAATTATTAAGAATTTCAAGACAGTGATGGCAAAGCATTAAACCAAGCAGGGGGCCCTGTGTGGCTGCCTAGGTCACATGCCCATGAAGCCAGCCCTGAATGGGATCGTGGCTTTGCACATGACCCTATAGACTCTGTCCACCCCTGAGGACTGTACTTTGTCAGGGATGTAGGGAGCTGAGCTCTCAGTGTTGGGGGGGTTATGTTGCACAGGGTTTCAGGTATGGGGCTTCACATTTTGAGGCTCCCTTTCCTCACACTTGCTCTGCTATCCTGGGCAAACATTTCAATTTTTGGGACTCCATTTGCTGATATGTACAACAGGAACCTGATAGTACCGTTTAGAGTCATTAGGGGGATCAGGCGAAATAATGCATGCAAAACACCTGGTGCCCAGCATACGGTTGTCATTGGGCCAATGTTGGCTGCCATTGGAGGACTTGGGTGAGGCAATTTCAAAGCTATGGCGGGGGTGCTGCAGTGACCTCCTCCACACCTAGTGGGTATATGATTCAGGTCTGCTGAATGCCAGTGACTTTGATGGGCATCGTGGATTGGTGGCTGTTAGCCTTCCCCCTAAGTCCCCCTAGCCCGGACCCCCAGCTCTGTGGATGGGGGATGGTTTTGTCTCCTCATGTCCATTTGTCATATCAGTCCCGTGCTTTTAATTGGGAGGACTCAAGCATTCGTTATAATTATGTAGACAGGAAAAACATGATTGCTGTATCACAGAGAGCACTATAGTATTGATTCAACTAAATCAAATGCTGGTGGAGGGAGAGGATTATTGCTCCAGGACCCTGTGCTGGCCTGGATGTTGTGACTGTTTCACGGAGATAAGCAGCCCTGCTGGGCCTGCTGGCACTCAGGCGAGGGAGGCTGTGGGGCTCTTGGTTATCTCCCCAGGCATAAAGCTGTACTAATTGCTTTGGAAGCGAGGCCTTTTCCCGGGCAACAGCAGCATATGCTGCCTGAGTGCGTGGAGCAAAGATAAAGAGCCACCCTCCTCCTCCTTCACTGAAGTTTAATAATAAAGCGGAACTGTCACCATTTCCAATAAATTGTTTATTTTAATTTAGAAAAATAACGAAAACTGGCCACCTTCTGGCATGCCGTTGTGGCATGTCTTCCTGGCTCGGGCACTCTTGAACCTTCTGTTCTCTGTAGCTGGCTCTGGAAGGCGTTTGGATCTCGGTGTTGGTGAAATCAACCACATGTCTTTCTCCATGTAATCAAACCTGGCCCTCACAGGGAAAAAGAAGTCGTTTTCCAAGGCCCATTAGATGGTAGCACTGCAAACCAGGAAGTTGGCATCGAAGGCATTTGGAGTATAAAGCTTTGTAGGATTTTTTTTCCACGTATTTATTTTAGTGAATGTGAAATTGAGATAGTCTCACATTTTTCTGTCATCACTGTTCTTTCAGATGACTTTTTTCCTGTATTATCAGGGGGAGGTCAGCCCAATACCCCTTGTGTGAGAGGTGAGCTGAAGGGGGCGCCGGGGTGGCTCAGTGGGTTAAGTGTCTGACTTTGGCTCAGGTCATGATCTCATGGTTCATGAGTTCGAGCCCCACATTGGCCTGTCTTCTGTCAGGATAGAGACCACTTCAGAGCCTCTGTATCACCCCCCTGTCTCTGCCCCTCCCCCACTCACACACTCCCTCTCTCTCAAAAATAAGTAAACATTAAAAAGAAAAAAAAAAGAGTGAGTCGAAGGCCCAGATAAAGGTGATGTCTTCCTCAGGTGTTCAAGGAGGGTGAGTGGCAGTGTAGGACTTGGAATTCAGGCCACCTGCTTCTGCCTGCTACTCGGAGGCACCAATGCGAGCTCACTCTTCCACCCACCATGCAGCGGCTTTTCTCATCCCCATTTCACAGGCAGCAAAACTGAGACCTGAGAGCCAAAGCTACTTGCTTCAGGGCCTTATAGCTGGTAAATAGTACAACCAGAACTAGGACTCAGTCTCCTGAATTTCAGTTCAGTTTTTTTTTCTTCCGGAGTCCATGGGTTCTATATACTAATTGCTTATATACAGTGATTATAATGTGATTGCATTAAATATGACACATTTTGAATCTTAGAGCAACCACAGCTGAGGACAGAGAAAAGAAAATCTGAATTGATGAAGACGCTTCAGAGCAGTCGGCCAGGCCCCTTCCTTCCCTTCCAGACACTGCCCTTGGAGTGCACGTGGGTAGGATTCCTCCTTAGCAAATTCCTCCAGGTTTTGAGTAGTGAAAGCAGTGGCCATTAAATCCACGTGCACCAGGAGAGCGCTATGAAGTACCTGACTGTCTGGCAGGAGTACTCACAGGACATAGGTAAATCGTGTAGTGTAATGCCAGTGATTAAAAACGGGAGGCTGGGGACAGAGGAAGTGAAGGGGATCATTGTAATCCAAGGGCAGGGCTTTGGAAGCATTGTCCCAGCCAGAGTCATTGTGATGGTTGTGGTCATTAAAGTCCTTTCCTTTCAGTTAAGCGGCCCAAATCCAGCTAGATCTGGTCAGGCAAAGGACCACATTTATTGGCTCACTTACCTGAAAAAGCTAGGCATTCCTGGTTCTAGGAACCCAAGCCACATGATTCTGCCTTGTTTCCTCCATTATGGGCTCTTTTCTCATTGGCTTTACCTTTATTCAGGTGAGCTCTTCCTCCCCAGAGGCTTGATGGCTGCTGGCAGCCCAGCCTTCTTCCTTACCTCTCAGTAGTCTCAGTGGAGAGAGTTTTCTTCCCCACATTTCAGTAGAGGCCCAGGGATTGGGTCATATGCCCATGCCTGATGGTGCCTCATGGAATTCAGGATGGAATTCACAAATTGGTCAAGCCTGATAAATGGGTTTACCCTTTGATCTGGAAAGGAAGAAGAGAGATGTTAACCTCACCCAAATGACATGAGGCACTAGTGGAGAAGGAAAATCGGAAGAAGGGGAATGGATGTTGAACAGGCAAAAACCACCCATATCCAGTGGGTATAAGCCTTAGTTTCCTCTGACTCACTCTTGATCAGTGGCTTGGTGAGGAGAAAGAACCAGTCTTGCCCAAATGTCTCCAGATGAGTGCTGTCCAGTAGAACTTTATGCAATGATGGAAATGTTCTTTGATCATCACTATCCAATGCAGTAGCCACTAGCCACATGGGGCTGTTGAGCACTTGAAATGAGACTGGTGGGACTGAGCAATGGAGTTTTGTTTGTTTTTTTTGTTTTTATGGGGGGGGGGAGAGAGAGAGCAGGGGAGGGGCAGAAGGAGAGAAAGAATCTTAAGCAGGCTCCATGCTCAGTGAGGAGCCCCGCCACAGGACTTGATCTTACAATGGTGAGATCATGACGTGAGCTAAAATCAAGAGTCAGACGCTTAACCGTCTGAGCCACCTAGGTACCCCAAGCAACTGAGTTTTTGTTTTTAGGAAATTTTATTTAAATTTAATGTAGATGGCTACCTATAGCTCTTGACTGCCATAGTAGCTCTTAGTGGAGCCACATCACTGGAGATAGTTCCCTGGAAGGCAAGACCTCAGTTTTGTGTAGAATGACAGGTGGGCCAAGGATTAAATGAAGATTGGAAGACCAGGATGATGAAGCAGATTTGGTCCAGGTATACAACAGGAGAAAACGGAGTCCAGACATGAGGGACATGAGAGGGAAAGACACAAAGAGAGAGTCCTTCATCTGTGATGTCGTTTGGAAACCCTTAACCTGGGGACATATTTTTTCCATGTAATATAAGGACCAGGTTTGTACCAAAAAGAAAGAAAATCAGAACGGACCTTGTTATAAAGTTGGGTTGAGGGGAATTCCGTGACATGTTATTGCATTTTACTCTAAGTGTCCGACAATAAAAACAACCATTGTCTGAAGCAATCTTCCTGCACATGACATTCAGTTGCACATGGATTAAAGAAAAATTAAACGGGGTTGCTATGTTATTAAAAAAAAAAAAAAACAATGCTGCGTAAACTTGTGTGGCCGAGCACAATGAAATGCAGTTGACAGAAATGACATCAGATGAATAGAATGAACTTGTGAAGGCAAGGTCTAGCCACAGCAATGTGAACCCAGGGCAGGTTAAAGCCCAGCCTCTCTACAAGCTGCGTGATGGGCATATCATGATGCTCTGCGTCCTGTAGGGTGTGTGGGGACCACCCTGAGGTGATGCCTGCTGAGCCTAAGTCCTTCCTGGTAGACATTAGTCGCCTACGAGTCAGGTTTCCATAGGCGGCTATTCTTGGAGAAGGCAGACTGATCTGTTTTGATCCCTTCCTGCTCACCTGGAGCCAGGGACACCTGGGCTTCCTCAGATTCAGTTAACTGTCTGGATTTGTACAGTCAGTGCTTGTGAAGGACATGCCATGTGCTTGGCATCCTGCTGGGCGTTGGGCATCCAGCAGGAAGAACAGAAAAGCACAAGTCTTGGTTCCTGGCCCTGTGGTTTGTCTGGGTCCATGGCCCTCAGCATTCCTCTCCCCCAACACCCAAGCCACTTGATGGTTACCTGTAGACTCACCTGTAGCGCAGGTGTAGAGATTAAGAGCTCATGGCCAGTACCTGGCATATATACATATGTATACATATGTGTATATATATAAAAGTAGCAAATGTATAGCAGAGAGAAGGAGGCATTAGAATGGGTGAAGCAGACCTGGGTAGAACCTGGGCCAGGCAGCTAGGAGGTGTGTGAATTTGGTGCTGAGCCTCACTCTTCCCATCTGCAAAGTGGGTTGATGGAACCTTACAGGGTTGTTGTGAGGATGCAGTTACATGTTATTTGCTAAGGACCTATTATGAAGCAGGTTTTCATGACTCCATGCTCTGGTGAGCATGAGAGTATGATTGCTATGAGGAAAGGATGGACCTGGGCAGGGGTCTTATGGGTTATGTGAATATATCTAGGGTGAGCAGCCAACTTCAAATCCAGCCTTGATTTGTGTTAGGTCTGGGTGCCATTAAAGCTGAACCATCGTGAGGAGCCCACCAAAACTTCCCAGTCCAGTTTTCCAGCAAATCTGCAGCCACTCGAATGACCAGTGGCCCCTGATGCCTCCTGTGGGGGCCTAGGGAGAATAGCATCTTAGACCATCAGCATGTCCTAAGATTGGTCTCTATGATCTATTCTTATCCTGTGATCAGTTTTTGGGTTCTCGGGCAGACACATCACGAGCTGGTGTCACTATCTGAATGCTGATGGAATTCTTAGGGCATTGAAGGGTCCCAGGGCATGGAAGAGAAAGAAAGCCATTCCTCAGCCAGGAAATCTCCAGCAAACATTTTCCGTGAGCACGCCCTTCCTGCCCCTCTCCCTCCCGGGTGACTCTTCCATCCAGTTTCTTTAGCAGACGAGGGTGTGGATGCCTTTGGGGAGAGCCCAATTCATTTCGGTAGAACAGAAGTGGTTTTGGAATAGGCCAACTGGAAAATAATGCCAGGCAGCTATGGCACTGTGGACACGGGCTTTGGGTCAGCGGACATGCCACAAGCTCATGTGGCCCTGAGCACGTGCCTGGACCTGCTCTTGCCTCTTTGTTGAGAAGCAGAAACATAATGGGCTCCAGGCTTGCTTCCTTCTGCCCCCTTTCCTCTCCAGCTGATGCTGGGTTTCTGTCGATCCAACATAGCCAGATGGGCCTTAGGGATGTTTATGAAGAGGCTTGGTCCCTTTTTGTGAATTCCTTGAATCTCTTCTGATTTCTAGCCTGTGTCTCTCTTGCCGTAATCACAATTCTTACCTCATGACCCAGTCTTTATCCTTGCTCTTTGGAGATGGTTTGAGCACCTTTTGTGTATCAGATATGTGGTCGTCATGGGAGATAGAGTAGGCCACAAGACATGCCTGGTCTCAGAACATCATTGTCTCAAGTGGGGGCAGAATCTAACTAGGCAGTTACATACCTGGAGTGCTAAGTGAAAGGTATATCTGAGCATGGGGTGCAGAATGGGGTCCTAAGGAAGCATTCTCTTTTTAAATTTTTTTAATGTTTATTTATTTTTTGAGAAAGAGTACAAGCGGGGGAGGTGCAGAGAGAGGGAGACACAGAATCTGAAGCAGGCTCCAGCCTCTGAGTTGTTAGCACAGAGCCTGATGTGAGGCTCAAACCCACGAGCCATGAGATCATGACCTGAGCCGAAGTCAGACACTTAACCAACTAGCCACCCAGCCCCCCTCCCCCCCCAACTAAGGAAGCATTCTAAGTCACTGTCAGAGATGGGGGGTCTAGGAAATTTTCCAAGGCAGGAAGGGGGTGAGGTCTCCAAAGTCGATGGGACCAGATGTGGCAGGGGAGCCAGGAAATGGATGGAGAGTGGATTCCCAGTGAGGAGAGCACGTACACAGTCTCAGCAGTGATCAGAAGTGGAAAAATTGAGGGTAGAAGAGGATAAAGTAAGTTTTGAGAGATGAAACTGGAAAGGAAAGAAGGAATTTTAGATAAATTAAGTACTTTTCACCAGAATTAAGTGAATTCTTTCCCTAGAATGTGATCACAGCTAAAAATGCATATGGCAGGTAAATTTTATATTGAATAAGTTCTTATGTTTTGAATTCTGAAGGGAAGAAGAACACACTATGATCATTTGGGCCTGGGATGCACTGGTCCTGGTGTACACCCAAGGTTGGCATCACGTAACCATATGGACACTAATGAATTTTCTACTTTGTCGTTCCAGCACTTCAGGGAGCATCTGGACAAACTGTTTGCCAAAGGAATTGGAATGCTGGATATAGCTCTGAATGAGGCCTTCAACATTCTCAGTGATGTAAGCTCCTCTTTGACTTGCCTTTCTTCTGTCCAGGAGAATAGATGGATTTTTTTAAAATTGTTCGATCATGGACCAGCAAATAATGCTAACAGTAGTTAGCTCCTGCTGTCATTGAGTGGCATCCATAGGTATCAGATGGGAGGGTGAGGCTGGCTATTTGGATCCTCTGGGGACCCAGGTCCAGCCAGTGAGGCTGATCGGAGTGTAAAATGCCCTCTGATCAGGGCACTCACCTGCCATGCTTGTTGGCTCTGGGACCACCAACACTTAAATACCTTCCAGTGCAGATTTTGCCTCAGAAACTTTCAGTTTCTTCATAGAGTAGACTCATCCCTCATTGTGTTTCATACTGAATCCCTGCTTGTGGTGATGGTTAGCAGAAGAAAAACTTTCTCTGTGCACTATGCTTAGGGAGTGCCGTACCCATCCCTGCCTTTCTTCCAGCCCCTTGGAGATTCCTAATACACAGTCACATAATCAAAGTTCCAGTAGGTACTACAGGAAAGAATGCCACTGAACCAACTGTTTCCCACACTTCTTGGAACAAGAATCAGTTTTTCAGGTAGCACCTGTTAACATTCCATGAAAAACTTTGGGGAGTGCTGGGCTGGGGGTTCTGCCCCTCCAATCCAAGTGTGTTAAGCTAGAAGAACATGTGACTTTTGTGTTCTTATTACTCTGGGAGAGTAGTAGGAAAATAATGGCAATCTTTATCAATGCAGGTTCTGTATCATTTATGTAACTAGTATGTGTTGTGTATTTTTTAATATCAGACACTGGGAATGCACCAGAGAACAGACTACACAAAGGGTTTGCCTTAATGGACTAGTGTAAAGGTTGGGTAATTATGGCCCGTGAGCCAAATCCAGCCTGCATCTTCTTTTGATAAATATTGTTTCATTGGAATGCATTCATGCTCACCTGACTACGTACCTTCTATGGCTATTTTTGCATTACAGTGGCAGAGTTGATTAGCCATAGAGACCATATGGTCTGTAAAACCTAAAATATTTACTGTGTGGACTTTGCAGAAGAAGTTTGCTGACCTCAAGTCTAATGGGAAAAGACAGATGAAGTGCCTATGGAGAGCCCCATTGTGCCAACATAGTAAGGACTTGCTGCTTTATACAGTGAGGTCAGGAAAGATCTCTCTGATTAGGTGACCTTGGTTGGAGTAGAGACCTTAAGGAAGTGAGGGAACAGTCACTTCAGAAGTTGCCAGCAAGAGGACAGAGTACAAAAGACCTGAGGCAGTGATGCTTGGCATAGTTACCATAAGAGACCAGTGTGAGGAGCAGAGCGGGGGAGAAAGAGAGTGCAAGGGAATGAGATCATGGAGGTAGCAGGGGCCAGACCCCATGGAGCCCTCCAGACTCTGGCGGGGGGAGGTGGACTTTGGCTCTTGCTCTGTGTGGGATGGAAAGTCACTGGAGTCTGAGCAGAGAATGACATGACCTGCTTGAGTTTTAGCAGTATTTCTCTGGCTGCTGCATTGAGAAACAAAGACAATAGCTGGGAGCCATTAAATTATTTGGGTGATGCATAACTGGTGGCTTGGACCAGGGAGGTAGGTTAAGATGTTAAGAAGCAGAAAAATAGCAATCACTCTAGGTGTTTCAAACAGCAGGGATTTACTTCAGGGAATTGGTTGCATAGGGGATGGAAAAGCTCAGAAACCAGAGAGTGAAACCATCCTCAGATGGGCAGCAGCAGGAAGCAGCTCCTTTCTAGGGTAGGGGGGAAAACAGGAGCAAGGGACGCCATCGGAGCCTCCTCCTAGTGGCCATCTAGATGGGAATGGGGCCACGGAGGGCTGCCTGGGAAAAGCCAGAGTCACAGGGGGAGGCCTGTCCTGTGGCAGCTGGTACCTTGGAAGAGGTGCAGCTGTTGCCAGAAAGCACCCAGGCCCCCAGATCAGAAGAAAGGGAGAGATGGCTTAGAAAAGCGTTGGCTTATCTTCTAGTGTTCTTTGGATGAGCCTTGTCCAAACTCTTGGGGAGCCGGGAAAGTGTGGAATGCAGGGAAAGTCACGGGGCGGAACTGAGGGCAAACAAGCCCTAAACGGAGCAGCAGTTACGTTAAGCTGTTGCAGGAGCTGGGAGACCAGCCAGGGGCCCAGAAGCCCCTCTGCACCGAGTCTTCAGGCCGCTCGGTGGGGCCCCGGGTGTGGGTTTGCATAGGATCACCCACCCAACATCACACGGCTCATCCTGGTGCTCAGTTGTGCCCAGCTCAAAAACTGGAATCTTTCTCACTCAGCTACACTAGCCTCTCAAGCCCTAATTCTAGACTTTCTTTTACCAATAATATCTACTGGCACACAGAAGGCCATTGAGATTTCGGTCCTGAGCCTGTGCTGAGACTGCAGAGGAAGGAGAGATAAGGAGGGAAGGTGCCACATAATCGCCCTCGGCTCTTCCCTCCCACCTGCCTGCACGAGACTGCTGACTGCAGATAATTCACATGTGTGTAAGGCTCAGTGTTTGGGACAGCACAGCCCTCTTCACAGCTTACTAATAATTTGTGAACGTAGCTGGTCAGAGCAGGGGGCCAAGCTACATCTTTAAACTCTGATTTGAACCCTGGATAGGCACCGTCTCAGGGCTTGGAGATGCCAAGCTCTGCATATTTGGCAGGCTCTTTCTAGAAAGTCATATTGAAAGGATTTGTCACAATTATAAAATTGATTCTCTTTTTATCTCAAAAGCCTAGTGTCTAGAGCAGCGGGAGGCGCTCCGAACTTGTGAATCCCTTGTTTGGAAATGTGTCCTGCTGTGAATTTCTGTTTTCTGGCTCTTTGGCGGAAGTGGTGAAGGAGCAGGAGTTAGGGAATGCTTGTCATGTGAAGTTTGTGGCCTCTGGAGTCAGGCAGGTTGGGCTGAGAAGCCTGACTTGGTCAGAGCTTGCTGTGAAGCCTTGAGAAAACTCTGCTTTGCCTCACCTTTATCATCCTCATCTGTAAAATGGGGATAGGAATAGACCCATAACTTGTGAAGCCCAGTGCAAAATGAAAATACTCAGAAAAGGGGCATCTGGGTGGCTCAGTCAGTTAAGCATTGGACTTCAACTCAGGTCATGATCTCACAGTTCGTGGGTTCAAGCCCCGCGTCTGGCTCTGTGCTGACAGCTCAGAGCCTGGAGCCTGCTTCAGGTTCTGTGTGTATCTCTCTCTCTGCCCCTCCCCCACTCACTCTCTGTCTTTCTCTCAAAAATAAATAAACATTTTTAAAAAATTAAAAATACTCAGAAAAAATGAAAATGAAAATGTTCAGAAGTCATTAAGAATCTTAAGAGAGTGACAGCAGAGGGTTGCCCCGAGTGTGGGCCCTGTACTGCTGTGCACATGATATACCCATGAAGCTGGCCCTGGTGGACCAGGGTTGAGGATTCAGCACAATGAAGCAGTACCTGCCTCCCTTCCAGCAGGGCTGGGGTGGCTGGGAAGTGTCATGTCTATGACCATGGAGTCACTGGGCAACCTCAACTCTTGCCAGGCTGCCTGTGGCTTCTAGAGGCAGCCGGAGCTCTTGATGCTTTGGTCTTACTTCCTGCCCACGTCCTTGGGAATGTCCACTTCCCTTTATCTTCCCTTCTTTCCTTTCTCTTGCCCTGGTAACTTCTCTCTCCCCACCCTGTCCACTTACCAGTTTTGTTCCCAAACACTTCCAAGCCAGTGTTTCCCACTGCATGCCCAGCCGATGCTGGTCTGCCAGGATACTCTACCCCAGGTGTTGTTGAGGTGGGGAGATGCCATCCTCCTGTCCCAGAGACTCACAACACACCTGTGCATATTCCAGGTCTTCAAAGTCCTCCAGGGAACAGACCTTTTAAAAATGTATTTATACCAGTTCTCAAACTTACTGACTCAAGAACTCTTTATATCATATCAGAACCTCAGGGTTAGAATCTTATAGAAGTCACAGCTCACCAAGTACACCTTCAGGCATAATGTGTCTTATACTCCAGCAGGGTCTATTAACCTCCCAGCATCTCTCAGGTCCAGAAAAATCACCAACACACAGTGGATTTCTTTCCTTCATTCACATAAGTATTTGTGAACCAGGGAAATCTTCCACACATCTGTGTTCTGCCTTCACCCGTAAAAACCCTCTGGGGTCTGGCCAGTTAGAAAACCTAATGGGTCCAGTGTAAATTCTGGATAGCAAGAAATGGAAGGACCAGAAATGTTACAAAATGTCCCTGATAAGAGATTGTTGACGGTTGGCACCATATTTTGAGTGCACATTTATCTCAGAGAGAGAAACATTTCCATCCTGTCTCTAGCCGCTAGGCTTTTAAATAGCCAAACATTTTGAAAAACACAGAGCTGGTTAATCTCCCATGAAAGTGAAGCTTTCTTTCGCTGTTTTCCACTTCATCAGTATGACCTTTAAGTGATGTAATTCTCTCCTGTGCATGATGCCTGCCCTTGCAAGCCAATAGGAACAAAGAGTTATTTCTCAGTTACACAGACACACATTCTGTGTGCGTTTGTCTTTGTGTCCGTCTCTCTCCCTCACACATGTGCGCTCACGCACGCGCACACACACACACACACACACACACACACTTGAAATTGTGATTGTGACCGGGGCTCAGAGTGGTTCAGGGGTTACTAGATGAAATTAATTCTGTTTTGCAATTACCTGCATTTCAGTGTCAGTATTTGCTCGGGTGACTTAAAGGCTTGCAGTTGTTGCACAAAGGACTTTGAAAGGAGCATTCAAATAAACTTCTAAGACTCTTCCAGCTATTGATCTCTGCTGCATTCATTAGTTTCTGTAAGAACACAGAGCCAGTTTGCTACAGTAGTTAGCATCTACCTTGTCATGTGACACCCGCAATTATCGTTTTTGGCGATGAATATGATCTTTGCAGTGATTACCTTTTAAAAATTTTTCTTAGCCAATTAAATAAAATTCGGTGACATTTCAAAGGCTGTTAATCACAACCAAATGCTCTAAATGTCAGGATGCATTGAAATTTTCGCTGCTAACTGATGAATCACTGAGCTAATTGTAGTTCCTCATCAGGCCCTTGTCATTGTTATTATTATGGAAAACACTTTCATCACTCCTGCTATTCAAAAAAAAAGTTCTAGACAAATATGCAGAGAAGAGATATTACTCATCAAAGCATTTGAAGTTAATTGCATTCTTCAAAATTCTCCAACTGCAGATTGCTGCAGAGAATACCAGGGGCTCAGCCAGAGAGGAAAGTGATGTTTTTAAATAAACAGCTCAGGGCAGCCCTGTCTTCCAGTCTGCATCATTCAGATATCTTCATTTCCCACTCTTTTTTGCCTTTTGTTTGGGAGAGTTTTTTTCCAGGATGTTTTCGAATGAGTTGCATGAACAACAGGCCCAGGGTGAACTCCAGCCCTCTTTGAACTGAAGCATAGATCACCTTTATTCAGTGGTCCGCTGCCGGCTTTATTCAGTGATTTGAAGACAATGTTGAATGCAGGCTCCCCAAAACATTTCCAGAACAACTTGTTGATAGGGCAAGACTGCAGAGATGTTTCTTCTTACTGCAGTAAGGAAGAAAATGCACTATGACCATAGAATGTTAGTAATGTCCCAAAGTGGAAGGGACAAAGTCATGTACTGGAGACTATGAAGTCTGGTTGAATGTGAGTCTTTCAGAGTAGAGGGGAAGGAAGAGGCTTGGTTAAGACTGGGTGAGAATCCTAATATTCTAGTTTAGACTTGGTGGATGCAGCAGAGAGAAGATTTTGAGGTTAGTGTTTTCCCCAAGAGTCTTAGGGTACAAATTGTCCTGTGACAGTTTCTACTGAGGAGTTGATGGGCCTTTCAAGACGTTCCTGGAATAAGCAAAAAAGTTATTTGCAATTTTTATCTTCCTGAGCAAGAGAGCTCTGGAATAGTTAGTTATATTGATAAAGACAATAGAACCATAGCTATGTGTGATGGCTTTAGTTCCCAAGTATTAGTACCTACCTGAGAATTTCTATGATATTCCATCATGGGCCATGTATGCTCATTAATTCAAGGGCATTGGTCTGGTCTGAGTTGCAGGAGTGGCTGCCAGGGCCAGGACTAAAGTGAACCTAAGGCACAAAATTTGAGGAGCACTCACTCACTCTCAGAGTGGAGGACCTGATGACTGTCATGTGGCCCTAGAATTCTGGAAAGAGTGGAGGGAGGAAGAAGCAGGTGAAGGAGATGAGTGCTTGTGGAGCCTTGCCATGTATCTCCATCTCCTCAAGGACCTTCATCTCTTTATTGGGAGGCCATAGAGTACGCTGAATCTGGGAGTAGGTTCTGGAGCTGGAGTGCCTGGATTTATATCCTGGCCACTACAGAGGGTAGCTGTGTGACCTTGGGCAAGTTAACTCATCTCTCAATTTCCCTACCTGTAAAGTGGTGATAATGATAGTACCTACCTCAGAGGCTAGTCAAGATTAAGTAAGTTAATACTTGTTGCCTGCCATATAATGAACATTTAACCTGCATTGTAACAACGCATGGTAGTCTCATTTTATAAATGAAGAAAAGGATACTCTGATATGAGAACTTACTGCAGGCACATGGCTTGTGCTGGGATGGAATTAAGTGCTTTTCACTATACTATGGCAGTCCATGTATGTTTTAGGTGGCTTTGCTCTATCCCAATATGGCCCCAAGAAATTCTTTCTGCCCATCTTTCCTTCCTTCCTTCCTTCCTTCCTTCCTTCCTTCCTTCCTTCTCTTCCCTCCTTCCTTCCCTCCTTCCTCCCCTCCCATTTCCCTCACTCCTTTCCTTCCTTTGATCCTTCCATCCATCCCTCTCCATCCATCCATCCTTCCCTCCATCTTTCTATCCATCCATCTATCCATCTCCAACCCTCCCTCCATCTCTCCATCCATCCATCCCTTCCTCCCTCCATCCATCCATCTATCCATCTATCCATTCATTCATCCCTCCCTACATCCATTCTTCTATCCATCCATCATCCTTCTATCCATCCCTCCTTTCATTCATCCTTCTATCCATTTATTCATCCAGCTAGTTATAGTTTTCTCTAGTCACAACTTCAGTCTCCACATGAGAATTCTAAGTGCACAGAGACTAGACATTAAACATTCAACTTGAGTGTTTTATTAGCTCTCTGGCTCACCAGGAACCAGGAGCAAATCTAAGACCAGTCTCCATCCTTCCCCAGTGCCATGGTCAACAGATCAAACATGCCCACTCTGTGCCTTTGCACATGCTCTTTGCCCTCTTTGAGACGCCCCCCCCCCCCCAGGTACTCTCCCCTCCAGGTGTTACTCATACATCACCTTCTTGGTGAGGTCTTCCCCATTTTTTCTAAAGCTGCCCCCTCCCCATTTCCTGTCCCCCCACTTTGCTTTCTTTTCTCTTTTTTGGTTTCTTAGCATTGCTGTTATCACACAACATACAACAAAATTTACTTTTTACTTTGTTTTTATATGTCTCCCCACATAGAATACAAACTACACAAGGGAGGGGATTTTTACATGTTTCAGCCCCAGCTCTGTGTGGGCACTAGTAAATAATTTAGAATTAATGAATACATTTCACCAACTATAATGGTGGGAGTTTTCACTATTGAAAATTAAAGACTTTTTGTATATTTTCATGCCTCGGCATTGTCACGGAATTATAGGGTATTTAACAGACATGGTGTTGCTTTGAATTGTAGCATTAATAGCAATCATTAAGGTTAAGGGAGTTCTTCAACCCTGATTCAAGGAAAGGACACTAAGCTCTGGTAACCAGTCTGGTCACCCTATCTACCACTCACAAAGACTGGGAGCTTTTAAAATGCCATGTAAAACTGAAAGTTGAAGAAATTTAGGGTCTTACACACCAGTGGGCATAACCTTGGAATTTCAGCCTGCTATACATAATATGTTAATAAACTAATATGTGACAAAATAAATATGTAATAAACTAACATGTAATGTTACCTGCTAACAAATACATATTTAAAGTTTTTTTAAGTTTATTTATTTATTTTTGAGAAAGTGAGAGAGAAAGAGTGTGAGCGGGGGAGGGGCAGAGAGAGAGGGAGATACAGAATCTGAAGCAGGCTCCAGGCTCCGAGCTGTAAGCACACAGCCTGACGCGGGGCTTGAACCCATAAACCGTGAGATCATGACCTGAGCTGAAGTCGGATGCTCAACCGACTGAGCCACCCAGGCACCCCTAACAAATACGTATTTAAAACGAACCCTAACAAAAGGATGCCTAGGCTTCTAGTTTGAATTGGCCTGTTTCTGACTTTATGTGTCCAAAACCTCCTTGATTTTACTATATAGTGCAGTCTGTACCCATCAAACCAGATTCATTTAGGTTTTAAAAGAGATGTTGCCTGCCACTTATGCTCTGCCCATGTCAAGTGTTCCTAAAGAGTGACTGTGCCAGTGCCTTTGAGGCTTGTATCATGAGGCAGTATCTGTGCTTGAAGGTAAGAGAGGTTATGTGTCCTCGAACCTCACTTCCCACCCTGCGTGTGTTTTTCAGAAATCCTCTCTGCCGTCTGAATTTAGTTCCAGTTTGTCAAAGTAAATATGGTGAATGCGTGGGGAGAAGCTTATGGTGTAGGTTGTGTTTTGGTGAAGTAGAATGAGCTCTTGTTTTGAGAGGCTTCCCAAACCCAAGCCCTCATGCCTCTGAAGTCTCACGGATGTACAGAACTCTGGTGTGTTTTTTAGTCTGAACTTCTTTCTTCCGCAGTTCAACCATACTGGACAAGGCAGCGTCTGCAGCCAGGCCATCATGCTCATCACCGATGGGGCAGTGGACACCTATGACACTATCTTTGCGAAGTACAACTGGCCAGATCGGAAGGTGAGTTGGTGCTGATGCCATGCAGCGTGGTCCATGGAGAATCTGTGTTGTGCTGTAACCCCCAGGTTGTCCAGGGGTAGGTGCCCCATCTGGACTGAATCTCATAAAGACTACTGTTTCTCAGGCTTGTAGTTTTTGGTTGACCAAGCCAAATACTATAGCTTTCCTTGTTTTCAAAATGACACTTTTTTGGAGGAGAGAAGAAACCTGTAAAGACACATTCAGCGTGTTCAGTGAAAAGACTCACTGTGAAGCGTGCTTTGTCCATAGTGGGCAGCACCTTTGTTTTCCGTGGACCCAGAGCTGCTTGGTGAGTCCTGCATCTATAGATGGTGAAGTTGGCCATGGCGGCCACCCAGTCCTCTCTTGTGTGTTTCTGTATTTCTCTAGCTCCTCGTTCACCACCCTCATTACCCTCATTACCACCCAGAAGCTTCTCTCCATCTCCCAGGGCTGTTCCCCATCCTTGTCAAAGCTTGTACACTGTTCTAATTACTTCTTTGCTTTCCAAGTTGACGTTTATTTATCTGCTGAACCCATATGTTAGGGTGTCCATGATGGATGTTAATGTTTTTGGTGTGTCTGAGTGCCAAAACCCAGAGATTCCTCAAGCTGTTAGCCAGTTTGAATTCCCCGGGGAGATCTTTTAAATTCTGGATACTTGTACTCTATCCCATGCCTACAGAATCAAGATTTCTAAGGATGTAGTGTGGTAATCCATGTTTTTAGTAAGTTCCTCTAGTGGGCACCAATCAGCAGATTAGCAGTTGGTGGTCTCTATCTCACCTGAATGGTGGGATTTTCACAGGAAAAAGGCCAGTCAGAGAAGGTGCTATCCCAGGGGTATCACAGAGGCACTGTCCTGTCCCATGAGCCAGTGGCATTACTCTGACTGTCTCTATAAGTGCGTAAGACCATTCAGACCAAGTCTGTCCTACTTTACCTATTTTGTGTATTTAATTTCCTGGAACCAAACTAACCACACACACTTGGCAAAAAGAAAGAGAAGACAAATGACTGCTGTGTCTTCAGCTGTATCCAGAGAGTGTGTGCCATTGAGGGAGCGTGACATGTCAAGGTGTCATCCCATGTTCCCTTAGTCATTCTTGGTCCCCACATTGCTCTGATAACACTGACATCTCACCTCACTGAGTGTGCGTCTGTATTTTAAAGATACATACGTTTCGAACAACATGGTCCCTAAATGGATGCCAACTGCTTCTCCTGGTGCTCAACCTTAGAAAGAGCCATCGCTTCTGAAGCTGGAGGAAACGTTTGCTGTGCTGGGCTTTCTCAGGGGATGTGGGATTGTGATATGGCTTAAGGGATGCCCAGAGATAAATGTGGCTGATTGCAGCTCCCACAATAAGCACTACCTTAGAACCTAGCCCTCGTATAAGATGGCAGTTCACTGTTGGACAAGGAGATTTTAGATGTAGGATTTCAGGTGAGGGTTTTCAGGGACAGGTGGAGGCCACAGGTAATTCCTTGATAGATGTAGTCACGTGAAGGGAAGAATGTGCTGGATACATGTGCACCCCTGGAGCATACAGCACGATGCTGGGCATGTGGCCGGTACCTAATGCACAGTCCTAAGGTGTGGCTGAGTGACCCAGGGGCCCGGCAGGGTGGGAGGCCACAGTGCTAGTAAACATGGGTAGGGCCACAGACATTTTGCAGTCATGTGGAATGTTTGCAGGTGCCGTGACGTTTCATAACATGTTGAAGGGTATTTTGACTTATTTGGGACCATCGTACATAAGAAAGTGAGAGGGTCTTTTCATAAGCAGCTTCATTAAGACCAAATGTGTTATCAGACAAGTCTCACGTACTGAATTCTCTGAATCTGTCCCATTTGGTGATACTTGATGGATAGCAGTTGCTCAATAATATTGGTATTTGAATATCCTTACTTGTGAGGAGAGGCATAGAATGAGGGCTTCAAAGTCACAGTTCTTCAGACAAAACACAAATGTCAACATATCTTGCCAAAGATACAATACTGACTTTCAACCAGGTGCTTTTTTGGATTAATTGGAACCAGGATTCTGGAAGTTTCAACATTACATAAAGGAGCTTCATTGACTTATAAAGTATTATCAAGCAGAAGCAGATTTGACTTTTGTAACAAGAGAGTCTTCTTTTTAAAAAAAAAATTTTATTTATTTATTAGAGTGGACATATGAGCACATGCGAGTGGAGGAGAGGCAGAGAGAGGGAGGGAGAGAGAGAATCCCAAGCAGGCTCAGCACTGTTAGCGCAGAGCCTGACTTGGGGCTCAGTCTCACAAACTGCGAGATCATGACCTGAGCCCAAATCGAGAGTTAGATGCTTAACCAACTGACCTACTCAGGTACCCCCAGTCTTTTTCTGTGATTAGAAGTTCATAGCAGGGTTCCATCTCTCCTGCTGCATTCTGGAGAGTTTTATGGTGTTCACATATATACACATACACATTCTCTTCTTGACGATTTGTCTGTGAAGTTGAGTGCAGTAAGTTTGCATGGATCCCAGTGTGATTTAGCATTGTGTTAAAGTGAGGAGATGTGCAGTGTCTAAGCAGTCCTCTTTCTCTGTTATTCTGAACATGAGATATTTAGCAGAGGACTCTGTCATGCCATAGTGGACAGTCTTCAAGATCGTAGATACAGGAATTGTGTTCAGGAGAGAGGAAAATGATCTTTTTTTTTTCAATATATGAAATTTATTGTCAAATTGGTTTCCATACAACACCCAGTGCTCATCCCAAAAGGTGCCCTCCTCAATACCCATCACCCACCCTCCCCTCCCTCTCACCCCCCATCAACCCTCAGTTTGTTCTCAGTTTTTAAGAGTCTCTTATGCTTTGGCTCTCTCCCACTCTAACCTCTTTTTTTTTCTTCCCCTCCCCCATGGTCTTCTGTTAAGTTTCTCAGGATCCACATAAAAGTGAAAACATATGGTATCTGTCTTTCTCTGTATGGCTTATTTCACTTAGCATAACACTCTCTAGTTCCATCCACGTTGCTACAAAGGGCCATATTTCATTCTTTCTCATTGCCACGTAGTACTCCATTGTGTATATAAACCACAATTTCTTTATCCATTCATCAGTTGATGGACATTTAGGCTCTTTCCATAATTTGGCTATTGTTGAGAGTGCTGCTATACATTGGGGTACAAGTGCCCCTATGCATCAGCACTCCTGTATCCCCTGGGTAAATTCCTAGCAGTGCTACTTCTGGGTCATAGGGTAGGTCTATTTTTAATTTTTTGAGGAACCTCCATGCTGTTTTCCAGAGTGGCTGCACCAGTTTGGATTCCCACCAACAGTGCAAGAGGGTTCCCGTTTCTCCACATCCTCTCCAGCATCTATAGTCTCCTGATTTGTTCATTTTGGCCACTCTGACTGGCATGAGGTGATATCTGAGTGTGGTTTTGGTTTGTATTTCCCTGATGAGGAGCGATGTTGAGCATCTTTTCATGTGCCTGTTGGCCATATGGATGTCTTCTTTAGAAAAGTGTCTATTCATGTTTTCTGCCTGTTTCTTCACTGGATTATTTGTTTTTCGGGTGTGGAGTTTGGTGAGTTCTTTATAGATTTTGGATACTAGCCCTTTGTCTGATATGTCATTTGCAAATATCTTTTCCCATTCTGTTGGTTGCCTTTTAGTTTTGTTGGTTGTTTCCTTTGCTGTGCAGAAGCTTTTTATCTTCATGAGGTCCCAGTAGTTCATTTTTGTTTTTAATTCCTTTGCCTTTGGGGATGTGTCAAGTAAGAAATTGCTACAACTGAGGTCAGAGAGGTTTTTTCCTGCTTTCTCCTGTAGGGTTTTGATGGTTTCCTGTCTCACATTCAGGTCCTTAATCCATTTTGAGTTTATTTTTGTGAGTGGTGTAAGAAAGTGGTCTAGTTTCAACCTTCTGCATGTTGCTGTCCAGTTCTCCCAGCACCATTTTTTAAAGAGACTGTCTTTTTTCCATTGGATGTTCTTCCCTGCTTTGTCAAAGATGAGTTGGCCATACGTTTGTGGGTCTAGTTCTGGGGTTTCTATTCTATTCCATTGGTCTATGTGTCTGTTTTTGTGCCAATACCATGCTGTCGATGATTACAGCTTTGTAGTAGAGGCTAAAGTCTGGGATTGTGATACCTCCTGCTTTGGTCTTCTTCAAAATTACTTTGGCTATTCGGGGCCTTTTGTGGTTCCATATGAATTTTAGGATTGCTTGTTCTAGCTTCGAGAAGAATGCTGGTGCAATTTTGATTGGGATTGAATTGAATGTGTAGATAGCTTTGGGTAGTATTGACATTTTGACAATATTTATTCTTCCAATCCATGAGCACGGAATGTTTTTCCATTTCTTTATATCTTCTTCAATTTCCTTCATAAGCTTTCTATAGTTTTCAGCATACAAATCTTTTACATCTTTGGTTAGATTTATCCCTAGGTATTTTATGCTTCTTGGTGCAGTTGTGAATGGGATCAGTTTCTTTGTCTTTCTGTTGCTTCATTATTAGTGTATAAGAATGCAACTGATTTCTGTACATTGATTTTGTATCCTGCAACTTTGCTAAATTCATGTATCAGTTCTAGCAGACTTTCGGTGGAGTCTGTCAGATTTTCCATGTATAATATCATGTCATCTGCAAAAAGTGAAAGCTTAACTTCATTTTTGCCAATTTTGATGCCTTTGATTTCCTTTTGTTGTCTGATTGCTGATGCTAGAACTTCCAACACTATGTTAAAAAACAGCGGTGAGAGTGGACATCCCTCTCGTGTTCCTGATCTCAGGGAAAAGCTCTCAGTTTTTTTCCCATTGAGGATGATGTTAGCTGTGGGCTTTTCATAAATGGCTTTTATGATGTTTAAGTATATTCCTTCTATCCCGACTTTCTCGAGGGTTTCTATTAAGAAGGTTGCTGAATTTTGTCAAATGCCTTTTCTGCATCGATTGACAGGATCATATGGTTCTTTTCTTTTATTAATGTGATGTATCATGTTGATTGATTTGCGAATGTTGAACCAGCCCTGCATCCCAGGAATGAATCCCACTTGATCATGGTGAATAATTCTTTTTATATGCTGTTGAATTGATTTGCTAGTATCTTATTGAGAATTTTTGCATCCATATTCATCAGGGATATTGGCCTGTAGTTCTCTTTTTTTACTGGGTCTCTGTCTGGTTTAGGAATCAAAGTAATACTGGCTTCATAGAATGAATCTGGAAGTTTTCCTTCCCTTTCTGTTTTTTGGAATAGCTTGAGAAAGATAGGTATTATCTCTGCTTTAAATATCTGGTAGAACTCCCCTGGGAAGCCATCTGGTCCTGGACTCTTATTTGTTGGGAGATTTTGATAACTGATTCAATTTCTTCACTGGTTATGGGTCTGTTCAAGCTTTCTATTTCCTCCTGATGGAGTTTTGGAAGCATGTGGGTGTTTAGAAATTTGTCCATTTCTTCCAGGTTGTCCAGTTTGTTGGCATATAATTTTTCATAGTATTCCCTGATAATTGCTTGTATCTCTGAGGGATTGGTTGTAATAATTCCATTTTCATTCATGATTTTATCTATTTGGGTCATCTCCCTTTTGTTTTTGAGAAGCCTGGCTAGAGGTTTATCAATTTTGTTTATTTTTTCAAAAAACCAACTCTTGATTTCGTTGATCTGCTCTACAGTTTTTTTAGATTCTATATTGTTTATTTCTGCTCTGATCTTTATTATTTCTCTTCTTCTGCTGGGTTTAGGCTGTCTTTGCTGTTCTGCTTCTATTTCCTTTAGGTGTGCTGTTAGATTTTGTATTTGGGATTTTTCTTGTTTCTTGAGATAGGCCTGGATTGCAATGTATTTTCCTCTCAGGACTGCCTTCGCTGCATCCCAAAGCGTTTGGATTGTTGTATTTTCATTTTCGTTTGTTTCCATATATTTTTTAATTTCTTCTCTAATTGCCTGGTTGACCCATTCATTCTTTAGTAGGGTGTTCTTTAACCTCCATGCTTTTGGAGGTTTTCCAGACTTTTTCCTGTGGTTGATTTCAAGCTTCATAGCATTGTGGTCTGAAAGTATGCATGGTATGATCTCAATTCTTGTATACTTATGAAGGGCTATTTTGTGACCCAGTATGTGATCTATCTTGGAGAATGTTCCGTGTGCACTTGAGAAGAAAATATATTCTGTTGCTTTGGGAAGCAGAGTTCTAAATATATCTGTCAAGTCCATCTGATCCAATGTATCATTCAGGGTCCTTGTTTCTTTATTGACCGTGTGTCTAGATGATCTATCCATTTCTGTAAGTGGAGTGTTAAAGTCCCCTGCATTTACCACATTGTTATCAATAAGGTTAATTATGTTTGTGAGTAATTGTTTTATATATTTGGGGGCTTCCCTATTCGGTGCATAGACATTTATAATTGTTAGCTCTTTCTGATGAATAGACCCTGTAATTATTATATAATGCCCTTCTTCATCTCTTGTTACAGCCTTTAATTTAAAGTCTAGTTTGTCTGATATAAGTATGGCTACTCCAGCTTTCTTTTGACTTCCAGTAGCATGATAAATAGTTCTCCATCCCCTCACTTTCAACCTGAAGGTGTCTTCAGGTCTAAAATGAGTCTCTTGTAGACAGCAAACAGATGGGTCTTGTTTTTTTATCCATTCTGATACCCAATGTCTTTTGCTTGGCACATTTAGTCCATTTACATTCAGTGTTATTATAGAAAGATACGGGTTTAGAGTCATTGTGATGTCTGTAGGTTTCATGCTTGTAGCGATGTCTCTGGTACTTTGTCTCACAGGATCCCCCTTGTAGGATCTCTTGTAGGGCTGGTTTAGTGGTGACGAATTCCTTCAGTTTTTGTTTGTTTGGGAAGACCTTTATCTCTCCTTCTATTCTAAATGACAGACTTGCTGGATAAAGGATTCTCGGCTGCATATTTTTTCTCTTCATCACATTGAAGATTTCCTGCCATTCCTTTCTGGTCTGCCAAGTTTCAGTAGAGAGATCCGTCACAAGTCTTATCCGTCTCCCTTTATATGTTAGAGCACGTTTATCCCTAGCTGCTTTCAGAATTTTCTCTTTATCCTTGTATTTTGCCAGTTTCACTATGATATGTTGTGCAGAAGATCGATTCAAGTTACGTACGTCTGAAGGGAGTTCTCTGTGCCTGTTGGATTTCAATGCCTTTTTCCTTCCCCAGGTCAGGGAAGCTCTCAGCTATTATTTCTTCAAGTACACCTTCAGCACCTTTCCCTCTCTCTTCCTCCTCTGGAATACCAATTATGCGTATATTATTTCTCTTTAGTGCATCACTTATTTCTCTAATTTTCCCCTCATAGTCCTGGATTTTTTTATCTCTCTTTTTCTCAGCTTCCTCTTTTTCCATAATTTTATCTTCTAGTTCACCTATTCTCTCCTCTGCCTCTTCAATCCGAGCTGTGGTCATCTCCATTTTATTTTGCAGCTCATTAATAGCTCCTCCTGGCTGTTCCTTAGTCCCTTGATCTCTATAGCAATAGATTCTCTGCTATCCTTCATACTGTTTTCAAGCCCAGCGATTAATTTTATGACTATTATTCTAAATTCACTTTCTGTTTATTGTTTAAATCATTTTTGATCAGTTCGTTAGCTGTCGTTATTTCCTGGAGGTTTTTTTGAGGGGAATTCTTCCGTTTCATCATTTTGGATAGTCCCTGGAGTGGTGTGGAACTGCAGGGCACTTCCCCTGTGCTGTCTTGAATAACTTGCGTTGGTGGGCAGGGCCGCAGTCAGACCTGATGTCTGCCCCCAGCCCACCGCTGGGGCCACGGTCAGACTGGTGTGTGCCTTCTCTTCCCCTCTCCTAGGGGCAGGATTCACTGTGGGGTGGCGTGGCCCGTCTGGGCTACTTGCACACTGCCAGGCTTGTGGTGCTGGGGATCTGGCGTATTAGCTGGGGTAGATCGGCAAGGTGCACAGGGGCGGGAGGGACAGGCTCAGCTCGCTTATCCTTAGGTGATCCGCTTCAGGAGGGGCCCCTCTTCCGTGGGCCTCTCGTCTGCACTTGGCTCCGGAGAATCCATTCTGCTAGTCTTCTGGTGGTTCTCTGGGTTATTTAGGCAGGTGTAGGTGGAGTCTAAGTGACCAGCTAGACGCGGTGAGCCCAGCATCCTCCTACACCGCCATCTTCCGACCCAGTCTAGAGGGAAATGATCTTAAGGCTGGAAGGTGTTTCCCATAAGACAGTGGTTCTCAAACTTGAGCAAACATCAGAATCATCTGAAGGACTTATTCCAACATTCATTGCTTACCTCCTGCCAGGAGTTTCTGATCCAGTAGGGCTGGCTGGGGCCTGGGAATGAGAATTCCTCACACATTGCCAGGTGACATGGATGCTGCACACTTGGGGAGCAGCTACCATGGGAAACAGCCTGAGGAACAGTGTTTGCTTCTGCTGTGGGCTGGGATACTTTTGTTCCCTCTGCTTATTTTATGAGCACCTGCTCCTTTGGGCAAATCCAGTGCACAGGTATGTGTTTCTTGACTCATACTTTGTTTAAAAAATTGCCAACTCCTGATCATCATTTAAAAATCTGGAGGGGGCGCTGGGTGGCTCAGTTGGCTAAGCATCCAACTTCAGCTCAGGTCATGATCTCACAGTTTATGAGTTCAAGCCCTGCGTTGGGCTCTGTGCTGAATAGCTCAGAGCCTGGAGTCTTTGGGATTCTGTGTCTCCCACTCTCTCTCTGTCCCTCCTCTGATCATGCTCTGTCTCTCTCTCTCTCTCTCAAAAAAAATAAATAAAAATAAAAATAAATTAATCAATCCATCAACCTGGAGAGAGTTGGGGCGGCTGGTTGGCTCATTTAAGCACCAGACTCTTGATTTCGGCTCAGGTCATGATCTCGCAGTTTGTGAGTTTGAGCCCCATGTCGATAGTGTGGAGCCCTGATGAGAAGTGTGACATAGAGACCCTAGGGTGGTCTCATGATTCCTGCCTCCAGGTGTTTACCCCCTGTATAATCTCCTCACCTTGAATATGAGTGAGCCTTGTGACTGCCTTCGAACCAATAGAGTATAAGAAGGTGAGGGAATTTTGTAGATGTAATCAAGGTCTCAAGTCAGTTGGTTTGAGTTAATCAAAAAGGATATCCTGGGTAAGCCTTACTTAACAGAAAATCTTTAAAGAGTGACTGGATACTTCCTGAAGGCAGAGACTCTTCATGGCAGTTTGATAAAGTAAGCAGCTTTTGGAGAAGCCCATTGGCAAGGAGCTGAGGACACCCTCTAGGACCTGAGAACATCTTCCAACCAACAGCCGGCAAAAAACCGTGCCCTCAGTCTTATGGCCACAAGCAAATAATTCCTGCTAACAGTTTGAATGAGCTTTGAGCCAGATTCTTCCCCAGGTGAGCCTCCAGATGAAAACACTGCCCAATCAGTACCTTAATTGCAGCCTTGTAAAACCATGAACGGAAGACCCAGATAAGCTGTGCTTAGCTGACCCAAAGAAACTGTGGGGTTGCAAATGTGGAGTTAAGCAACCAAGTTTGCAGTAATATGTTACGTAGCAAGAGAATTAACAGAAGAGGTGAGGAGAAGGGGAAAAGGAAAGGAAATAATTTATCATAGCAATACTGTAAAATATCCCCAAACCTAATGGCTTAAAATAACAATTTATTATTTCTTGCAATTCTGTGGGTTAACCAGATGGTGATTCTGCTCTCCATGGTGTCAGGTAGAGTCACTGCTGAAGCTGCATGAAGCTGGGAGCTTGGTGGGGCTGTCTCGGTTCTTCTCCAGAAGGCTTCTCTCTCCATGTGGGGCTAGTCCTCCAGGGCCACACTGTGAGGCCACTCCCCTCAGTGCAGTAGCCTGGACTTGACTACAATATGGCAGTTGGGTTCCCAGAAGGGGAAAGCAGAAGGAAGTGGGGAGCAGTCTAGGAGGGCACTTGTGGGTGTCATTTTTTTTAAAAAAAATTTTAAACATTTATTTATTATTGAGAGACAGAGAGACACAGAGTATGAGCAGGGGAGGGGTAGAGAGAGGGGGAGACACAGAATCTGAAGTAGGTTCCAGGCTCTATCAGCACAGAGCCCGACGTGGGGCTTGAACTCACAAACTGCGAGATCATGACCTGAGCCGAAGCCGGTCGCTTAACCAACTGAGCCACCCAGGCACCGCGATGGGTGTCATTTTTTAAAACTGCCTAACCAGGGCCTTGCTCAAGGCAACTGCTTAATAAAACATTTTAGAATGAGTTGGAAGAAGGAATGTGTTATTGGTGATTTAACTATGAGTCTGAAGACAGCATCATGATTGTCCATGCAATGTGTCCCTTGCCAGCATTTTATTTCTGAGAGCGGAAATGAGGAGCTATTTATTCATTTATTGAGTGCCATTTACTTTTGCCTAATATCCATTGGTTAGCAGCTTAACAGCACCTCTTACATACTTGGAATAAAATATGAACTCTTCAACGTGGAAGGGACTCATTGCAGGACCTGCTCAAGAAATAAACCTGCCTAGGGGCGCCTGGGTGGCGCAGTCGGTTAAGCGTCCGACTTCAGCCAGGTCACGATCTTGCGGTCCGTGAGTTCGAGCCCCGCGTCAGGCTCTGGGCTGATGGCTCGGAGCCTGGAGCCTGTTTCCGATTCTGTGTCTCCCTCTCTCTCTGCCCCTCCCCCGTTCATGCTCTGTCTCTCTCTGTCCCAAAAATAAATTAAAAAAAAAAAAAAAAAGCGTAAAAAAAAATTAAAAAAAAAAAAAGAAATAAAGCTGCCTACATTTAAATTAGAAAAATGGTCATACTTGCCACCTATATAGTTCCAAGTGAACCAAAAAAAAAAAAAAAAAAAAAGGTCATCGAATGATTTATCATTACCTTCCCTGATGCATAAGACAGAGTGAATGGGTAAGAAAATGGCAGGTAACTGATTTAAAGAATCTAATCTTATCAGAAGACCTGTCGAGCCCTTTAAGAGTATAGTATGTTTGCCAACCCCTGATCTAAGGAAATTATTAAGTGTGTTGTTCAGTCATTGAGATGCCTCTGGAAATCCGTGCATTGGCTAACCAACAGAAGATGGTCGTGGTGGCTTTCCCCTTCCTTTCCACTGCTTTTTTCCACTTGAATAACTGCACTAATCAATGGCAGAGGGGTGGAAACCTTGATTGCAAATACCGCTCTCTGTGCTGTGGGGTGTCTCCTCTGCTCGGAGCCATGCTTTCTACTTTTCTGTCCTGAACAGTTTCTGGTTTTCCCCTTTTATGTCAGTGCTGCACCAGGGCTGGAGTATAGAACGCAATGATGGGCCCATTCAGAAGGGGGCTGAGCTGCAGGCACGCAGCCTGGGGCCGGACCCAGTGCCCAGCATGTGGGATCTCCATACATTTCAGACTTAACCTCCCCTTGAACCCTGTTTTGCTGGTGACAGGGGCACATGGCAGTGTCACAGCTTTCATGTCACTCGAGTAACAATGGCAACACCCTGGAGAGAATCACGTTCCCTCTTTGCTGAGACCCAGCAAGCCAGAGACTCCCCGAATCCAAATAAAATGGGATCCTTGGAATCCCTGTCGAAATCAACCTGCTTAGAGGCTAATCGCTCTATTTGCTTGGTGTTATACCCCCGGAGGGATGTTTGGCTGCAGCTGCCACATAACAGACCACGTTTCAACTCGCTTCTTCTGTAGGTGAAGTGGTCGTGCACGGAAGGCCTGGGGGTGCACGGAGAACCAGTGACCCTTCTGTGCCTGTTAGACATCCCTGCACGACCTGTCCTTCACTTGGGTCTGTGATGAGAAGCACAGGCAGCATTAGGATGCTCCATCTGCTTCCCTGGGCCTGAATCGCCCTCAATAAGAGTGTGCCCTCAGCTGGTTTCCTGTGCCGAAATGTGTAAACAAAGCTAATGAGAGCGAATTCTCACCGAATGCGAAGCATCAGACACCATTCTACATGCTGGACATGTATTTAATTCACACAGAAACCCAAGAGGCGAGTACTGTTGTATCCCATTTATACAAAGGAGGAAACTGAGGCTGCCCAATGATTCAGGGTTCCATGACTAGCATTTGGTGGAGTGTCAACCCAGCATCGAGCGCTGAGGCTGTACCCTGAACCAGGATGCAGACATTTTGAGGGGAAAAGCAAAACAAAGTAACCATAGGTCCCAGGAGTATCTGTCCATACCACACACATTGTCACCCAGAAAATAAGTTCATTTCCTTGGCCTTCCCACCCCCAAGTATAGGGGGTGTGGTCTGCAGAATGTTAGAGATTTAGGGATCACAGAACCACCCACTGAGGTTACAGGCAGAGGAGAAGCACATGGCAAATGTGTGGCCTCAGGACGAAGCTGTCTGGGTGAAACTAAATGATTTTCCTCTTTATAAAGAATTTCAAAGGTGAACGCTATTTCAGTTATGTGTGCTATGTGTTCTATTATCGGTTACGTCCAGAACAAAAGCGAGGACAGTGGCACTGAGGCCCTTAGAGAGACGACCAGGGCTCAGGGTCCGTGGAGGATCCTTGGTGGCCTGGTGGGATGGCATGGAGGGGTGGGGCAAACATGGCGCCTGGTTTGGGGTCCAAGGGAAGCTCTTGATCACAGAACAGTTTGGGGTCTGGCTTTGGAACTCTTTTGGAAACACTGTTAGAAGTCACTGTCCTTTGATTTGGGGTCACAAAGATCCCCAAGAAGGAGATCTCTTGGGGCTTTTGCCCCAGGCCTCCCTCCCTTGGCATAATTTGGAAGCTGAAGCCTCAACCCAGCCATATCCTAGTGGCCTCGAGGAGATGCTGGAAGGCTTAGCTCTGTCTTAGTGGCTCTGAGGGGGTTTTGGAAAACTCCAGCACCCCTCTCTCCTCATCTTTCCACGGGACATGTGCCACTCTGGGGAGCAGAGTTTCTGAGCTGAGTCAGGCCTTATCCTTTTAAGAACCCAGCCCTTAAATAGTCTCAAGCAACTTGGAAGGAATTTTTTGTTCTTTCTTTTTTTTTCCTAAACTACATTGTTTCCGTTTCTGACTTTCCAGTGATTTTACAAAACTCTTTCTTTGTCTTCTTTTGAGCTGGTCAGGAGGAGAAGGGGTTTACCCAAAACATAGCAACTGGGGAAGGAGTTTGGGCCATACTGCTCGTAGAGGAGGTCTCAAGGTGCTCCTCCTGTCCCCACCCCACCTGCACTCCAGCTCTGTCCCTCATGCCACAGAACCAGATTACTGTGGGGGCTTAAGGGTGGCAAGGGCAGTAAAGGGAAAGGAGTAGCCATGTGGTGGGGGTGGGGTGGAGATTCATTCATTCAACAGATGTGTACCAAGAGCCCCCCATGTCCCAGGCCATTGTACCAGAGCCCAGGAGCAAGGGGTTGACGTGACAGCTCCAGGCAGATCCTAGAGAGCAGATAACAGATCACAGATAACAAACAAGTAAAAAGACCAGTTGTTAGAATCCATGATGCATTTTCTGAAGGAGACAAACAATAGCCTGCAACAGAGAATGGGGTGACCAAGGGAGGTCTCCCTACAGAGAGCACCTGTGAGTAAAAGGAGCTGGGCAGGGAAGGGTGGAGGGAACAGTATTTCCAACGCCCTGCAAAGGAAAAGCTGGGCGTGCATGAGGAACTGGATAAAGAGCAGGTGGCTGAAGCCTGGTGGGCATGGGGGCAGTGCCATGGGGGAGGGAGGCGGGACAGGCAGGTGTTAGCGCCTCCAGGCTTCGATGGGCACAGTACAGAGTTTTGATTGTGATCCAAGGGTAGTGGGGAGCCACGGAAGGCTCTTGAACAGGGACAGACGTGAGCTGTTTTCCAAAGTGCTTACTACCATATGGGGAACTGGTGCACGAGGCACGGACCTGGCTAGGTATGCAGTTTTGGGATTGACTGCTCATCATAACTGATGTCATTGTGGGGGAGAGGCAGTAGGTAATAGGCAGGTAGTAGACCTTTTTTTTTTTAACTTCTTTTGAATGTTCCAAAATTCCCCTGTGTCCCTCAGCTGTTCTATTTCAAGGCTCAGTTGGGGGGGGTTACATTTCTCTGTCTCCTCCCTTCCTCCCTCCATCTCTCACTCCTTCCCTGTCTGAAGTCGCATTTTGGTCTGAAAGTTTTGGGTCAGTGTGTGTCATTGCTGTATTTTTTCAAGGGTGATAAATCCTAAAGCTGTCTTAGGAAAATAGCAGGAACATTCATTTCTCGTGGGCAGTCAACGGTGTGACAGGAAAAGGCATTTTCAGTCTCTGCGGGAAGAGCTCACGCGGGCCCTCCTTGCCGCTGAAGGAAGGGTTGAAATGGTTCGCTGTCTCCCAGTTTATTTTTAATTACTTCTGCTGGTATTAGACATCGTGTGACTCCAGCAAGAAGAACATGACGAGACAAGTTGGGAACGAGGCCCACTGATGCATGGCTGGTGCCAGCCATTGAAAAATCACTTCATGTCAGGGACTCAGACAGCCTCATGGGCACCGTCCCTGCAGCTACGAGTGCTGTTCCTCTTCCTGGGCTTGGCACTGGGGTCTTGGCCTCCACCCGGACACCGCTGTCTTCACAAGGCAGGTAGGGGACAGTGTGCATTCCTTCCTGTCCCTCCCCCCCATCCCCACCCATCCTCACGCAAGGCCCAGAGTCAAATGCTTTTCTGCTCATTTCATTCTTATCTCTGCCCTATGGGTGGATACTCCTAGTGCCATCATATCTTATGTGTGAGGGAGTTCAGGCTCAGAGAGATTAAGTCACTTGCTCAGAGTGCACAGCTATGAACCCGGGAGTCTCTGATCCTGACTCATGTCAGACTATCTCCACACCCGTGTGTCCAAACGGAGGGGTTGGCAGTTGGAAGCACTTGCAAAAAAAAAAGTTTCCTGGGTCCCACTATCTGTAGGGGCAGCCCTGGAATTGACATTTGGATAGGCAGCTCACAGACCACACTTGGTGAGTTAGGAGGGTCTTAGGACCCCTCTGTGGCTCAACGGGTGAAGACTGTCCACACTGGAGCATAGTGAGAAGTGCCATTCAACACGGTTGTGTTCCCAGTGGACCAGGCAGGGTCCAGTCAGGGACAGAAGCCTGCCAGTCATTTTAACAGAGAGAACTTCATGTTAAGAATTGTTGACCACAAAGGGCAAAAAGAGAAGTGTAGGATGTCATGGAAGTAGCAATGTCAGGCAACAGATGCTACCCCACAGCTGGTGGTGGCAAGCAGGAGAGGGGAAGGGAAGAGGAGAGGTTTTTAGGTAAGACTTAGAAGTCGAGAGGAGAGGACCTGGGGGGCTTGCACAGAGACCCCTGGGAAGGGCACACTGGTTGGGGGGGGGTAAGGGTTTTGAGGAGCGGGTGCTGGGGTCTCTGACGTGAGTGGACCTGATTTGGTGAGTGTTAGGAAAACTGTAAACTAGCTTTGTTCACTGCTACTGGAATGAGCTGTCCCTGCCCGGGGCAAGGAGCCTTTCTGGAGCCATGGCGCTGGGAACCAGAAGCCAACAGGAACCAAACAGGAGGGAACAAGTCCCACATCCTTCCTGCATCCTTACAGCCTCCCCCTGCTGGCCCTTCTGGCAGAGCCTGGCCAGAAACAGCTGGCAAAGCAGAAACGTGGTTTGCGGAGCCCCAGCCCCAGCCCCAGCCTCACTAAGCCCGGTGGATTTGGTTCTGAGGCACACCCAGCAATAACTGGAAACTTGCTGAATGAGTTCAGTATTGTTTGCAGCCTAATGACACATCAAATTCTTATTTCCTGGGTTTTATTCCTCTTGCTCTATTGAGTAGGGCTCTTGGGGAGTGGGCAAGCGTAGGGAAGCCGTGCTACCTGATGGAAAGAGGATGGCGTCTGGGTGCCGGCAGATCTGTCCCTCTCATCTGTATATCGGGGTTAATTATGCACACCTTGCTGTGTTGTTCAGAACGAAACGAGATGATGTGCCAGCAAGATCAGGGCTGGGCACAGAGTAGGCGGGGGACACGATGCTATATCCTCATCCTTGTCGCCGTGACTGACAACTACTCGTACAGTGAAAATCCTCTGCTGTAGTTAAAATGTAGTTGTACTGGGTGAATTCAAGACGGTGTAGCAATAGGTTTTCACATGTGGAAAATAGAAAGTACTTTTTTATCCCTGAATATGGATTAATCTTATGTAGTGTCTTGGTTGACTTATAAGAAGATTAAAGTATTCAGATGCATTAAAAAAAACGTTTTAAGCCTTTCCTTTTACCTGTTTCATGAATAAACATATACACAGAAGTAAACTTCTGGCACGCAGCAAAATACACTGAGATTTATTTGGTCATTCACAATCATTAATGAACTAGTCTTTGTTAATAGCTAATGTTCCTCAATTCAGATGAGCAGCCTGTCTGTATTGGCAAAACGTAAAAAGGAGATTTGAAAAGTAGTGTTGCTTTTGTATTAGTTCTCTCTTTTCTAGAGTGGTGGTTAAGGCTTTACTGTTTCTGAGTGGGGCGACTTTGGGCAGGTGACTGAATCTCATGCTTAGCATCCTCATCTAGGAAAGGGGAGGGGGTGGTGCAGAAATCACGCTGCCTGGGCAGGGTTGTCCAGCAGGCGGGAGGTGCTTGGCTAATGCCAGTGATGGAGAAGAGACTGGGGTCTGCAGGAGTCTGGGCCAGGCTCTGCAGGTGTGTCCTCGGAACAAACGTCCTCAGGCAGCCGGCCCTGCTGTGAGGGAGGAGGATCCGAACCTGGCACAGCAGGTTCCGGAATACGTGTGGCTGGTGGAGTGGGTTTGGAAGTGCTTAGTTCTCTTAAGCAGCCTTGTATCCGTTTCCCGACCTCATTGGCCAAAACACTCCCCCATGGACTGTTTGGTGGGAAACCTCACAACAACCTGCTTGTGGGAGTCCTTGGATTGCGAGCTGATCTGTCTGAGTCCACAGAGGGGTCCTCTGGCAGAGGCTCTGTGCCTCTGCTAGCGGGATCTGCCGGGTGGCCGTCTGGGAGAGCCTTGCTCACACCGAGCCCATCTTGTATGTTCGCCATCTCACCAGTGTTGCCCACTTTCCTGGGTTTCCTTCCTAGGATGGGCTGGGGCAGGGGTGTTTTGCAGGACTGAGAGGAGGGCAGAGCAGCCCTCCCCCCCCACTATCTAGAAAGGTGCCCTGGTGTGCTGGGGGTCAGGAGCCTGCAGGTCTAGAAGCCAACTGTGCTTTTGCAGCTCCTGTTGCTCTGATACCTGCACTTAAATTTTGATCAAATCACATTTCATCCCAAGCTTCAGATAGATTGGCTTCATAGAAGGCACTCCACTGCCTGTTCTCTACACAGCAGCCAGAACTTCAAAAATGGAGGCTGGTTTTACCAAAAATCAGGGCAAAATTTACCCCCCAAACCTGACTGGCTCCCCAGGCTGTGCTGAGTTTCAGCTGATGTCCCAAGAGAGAGACCAGTGCCCATTCATCTCAGCCTCCTCTCGACTGCTGTCCCCTCATGCCCTCTGCACAATCTACTGCTCTCAGTGGCTCTGGGCACACGGTCACTTTAGGACATCAGCACTTGTTGCCCTCTCTGCCCAGGACACTTTGCCCTTTGATTTCCAGTTGGCTCCCTCCTCACTTTCTTCATGTCCTTGCCCAGACACCACCTTTTCAATGAGACCTACCCTGACTCTCTGATCTAATGTTATCCCCAGCCCTGACCACCAGTAATCTTGGTTGGTTATTGCTTTCCTTTTAATGGCAGCACTTTGGGTCCATAGCATACCATATAAATATCCCAAGGAGGCAAATTGTGCCTGGTGCCCCATCCATTAGAAACATGACTATACGAGAACAGGGTGCTGTGTCTGTTTTGTCCCTCTGTGTGCCGCAAGTGGCCAGACCAGTGCCCAGCACACACGTGTGCTCAGGAAGCCTTTCCAGAAGGAGGGAGCCGGTGCTGGAGCAGCACTTGGCTGAGTGCTTTGCAAGTATCATCTCCTTTGATCCTGGCAGCACCTTTACGGTGTAGATGCTTATAGTATGTCCCTTTTATTGGTGACAAAACTGACTCAGAGAAGGTTAAGCAACTCTTCTCCAAAGCCCTACCTTTAGCCTGCTTGCCAGCAACCCCCTTCTGGTCTGAGGCCCTGGCGTGGACCAAGAGAGCACAGGAGCCACCTGAGGACTTCCAGCTGAGCTTCTCTGGGAAGGCAGAGGGTGCCCAGGGACCTGTTGAAAGGCTTCCAGGTAAGGGAATTTCCAGCACCTCAAACGTTTTGGTGGCACTAAATGCAGTGCTAATTGACAATTGGTGTCATTATTTCTGCAATAAGTATCTTTCCAGTAGACACAAGATTGGCTCCTGTTTCCTTCCTCATCCCTTAGTACTAGACATGGTGCTGGATGCATAGTAGGTACTCAGTAACCATTTGTGGAGGGGAGGGAAGAGCAAGAAGATTTAGGTCAAGATGAGGTTTCTGGGGGGCACCTGGGTGGCTCTGCTGGTTCAGCATCTGACTTCGGCTCAGGGCATGATCTCGCGGTTCCTGGGTTCGAGTCCCGCGTCAGGCTCTGTGCTGACAGTTTGGAGCCTGAAGCCTGCTTCAGATTCTTGTCTCCTCTGCCTCTGTTCCTCCCCCGCTCACACTCTGTCTTGTTCTTTCTCAAAATAAGTAAACAAAACAAAAAAGACAAGGTTTCTGCATCCCCCTTGTGAATCCTCAACTGCTTTGAGTTTTAAATGCCATGTGCACAGAGGTCTGACTCAACCTTCAAACTCGATCCCAACAGCCCAACAGGAAGGGTCCCCAACTCCAGCCTGACTCTGAGCCCTGCACCCCTTGGTAGCTCATACTTGTTTTCATTTTGCTGGGTCTTTATCATAGAGAAGCCCTTTGCTTTTCAGCTAACTTTGTTGGTAGAGAAATCACCCTTATTCCTCATAAATGAAATTCCTTTTTCCAGTAGATTTTGGGAAATCCACTATCTTCCATAGGGTGATCTCTTCAATCAACTGGGGACAAAACTTGAGGCTCCCAATGCCATATGGTTTTGGCCATCGACCTGGTATCTCCCTGGCTACCCTTGGCTTAATCCTGTCCATAAAAAAACACTAAGGGAGGAGATTTATAGGGCTTACTGAATATGTTCCATCACTGTGGCCTGCACCGTGGGCCCTGCTCTCAGCTCCGAGCCACCCAAAGGGCCCTTCCCTCCCTCTCCACATCATAGCAAAGTTGACTTTTGTCCATTGTTCACTGTTTCATAATCTCATCGTAGATTCTGTGCTATACCCTTCACTCCTTTGGGATTCCTACCTAGATTAAAACAGCTGATGGTGCTGACCGGTGGGGCCTCTTCGGGGGAGGCTGGTCTGAGCTGCATGCTAACTGCCTGGTGGGAAGACTGCTGCCTTGCACACTTTATTATAACGCAGGAGGCCCATGTAGAGATCATGCTGGAATAACCAAATGAAGGTGAGGTGTAGAGGGAGGATTAGCCAACTAGCCATGCAGCCTCCAGGGCCACATCAGGCCCTGGAACAGATTTCCACAGTGCCCTCTGATTTGGAGAGGGTTAACCTACCTGGGGGCAAGAGTCTGGCACCTTTTGGGTCAGAAGCCTGAATTTTTGGCACTCCCTGATCCTTGGTTCCATGAATCTGATCCTTAGAATGCATAGAAACTTTAAGGCTTTTAATATTTGGATCATTTTAATTTTGCTCTCACCTGATTTGTGTCTGTGCCTCAGTGGGCCAGAGGCAAAAATTATGGTTTCAGAATTTTTAAGAAGCATGTTCCAGTTCAGAGTCCAAACGAAAGGATCTCTGTGTGAGCCGAAGAGATACTTACTGAAATGTGTTTTCTCTCCGTAGAATAATTATCTCAACCCTCCTAAAAATATGGATCCTTTCTCTTCCTCTGGACTTCAGAAATTGCCTATTATGAGCTCTTCTCATTAAAAACAATTACAGTCCCCCTTTAAAAGACAGTATCCAGTGAGAGTTCTCTAAAGCTAGGGATGTAGAGTGGGCCCCCTGACATCAGGGGAAAGGGGTGAAACCCTCCAAGCTTCTGATTTATAAAATGGCCTTGCTAATAGGAGCTTCTTTCCAGTTTTCTTGCAAAAACCATGAGAAAGGGCACCTAGCAGGTGCTTCCGGTCCACAGATCCAGCGAGGGAAGTGGGACAAAACTCTTGATGAAAAGGAACAAAGTAAATGAGCCAGGAGCCTTGAAGAGACCTAGATGGAACTTGAGATATTGAGAATGCAAAAACACTTAGGAGGAGTCCTTTAGACCTTTCTGGAAGAATCCCTCTCTACTGTTGCTATGGCCAGTTTTCATTGACTGAATTCTACACTTTGCAGCTGTGACTGACCACCGGCTGTTAGGTTACCTCTATGACCTTGCCTAGCTAATTGAGAGCAGGTGGGGGGGGGGTGGGGGAGTGCTCTGCAGGCCTCAGTGTCCATGAGCTCGAGACAGGTTGGCTTGCATTTAGGGACAGTGCAGGAGCCATGTTGTCCTTAGCTCCATCTGGGCCTGAGGGGCAAGTGTGAACTAAGGGTCCACCCCTCACGTCACCGGGCCTCATGGAGTTATCTGTGTGGTGACTTGGTCTTTAGGGCCCACAGACTTTGATCAACCTGTGGCAGAAGGTTTGTGTGAAACCCTTCCTGGCTTTCTTTTTCTTTTCTTTTTTTTTTTTAAAAAAACACAAATGGGATCTGGAATTGATCCCAGATAATACATCTGCCTCTTAATTTCACTTCAGAGGGGCAGGATAACAAGAAAGGCGATGAAGACAAGTAAATGCATTTATGATTTATGCCCCTGTGATAAATCAATGGATGATTTCTCCCCAAAATGTGGTCACTGCCCTGCTAACTCATACCAGCTGACACATCTGTGAGGTGCACAAGGGAATGGGGGCTGAGCCCTCTCCACACCATGTGCACGCCAGGCCTGGAACCCGCACCCCACGGGTGGGATTTGGACATATGAGCGAGCTGGCTATACACAGTTAGGAAGATGGCTGCTTCATCGCCACCTTTTTCTCCCCCTCTAGTCTGTATTTTCCTTCCTTGCGTCCTGCTGGTGCAGTTACATGCAGCCTGTTCTTGGTTCATCTCCAGCATTCCTGCGCTTGCCTTCATGTGTGGGGAGTTAGATTTTTCCATTCCCTAAAGGTGATTCGATCAGGCCAGTTCCCACCAGAGTCCCCAAAGCAAGCAGGGAGAGTGGAAAATCACATTAACTCTTTCATTAACTCCAGCTGTTTTGTGCCGAGTCTGAGATGGCAAAGGGATTTCTTCTGGAGGGCCGGCTCCTGGCCTGGGGAGGGGCTCACCAGAGTGCTCACTTGGGAAGGGGTGGAGGTGGGGGTGGGGGCTGGCGTCTGGCTGGGCGGAGACAGGGCTATGGCCAGGAAGCAGTATCCCCGTGCACGAGAAGGCCAGCAGTGGCCCTGGTGCCACACGTCTGCCATCCCTCTCCTCATGGTCTCTCCACATCCTGAAGGCCCAGCCGCCTTGCCTTTCTGAACCTGGGAAGTTAAATGTACATGTTCCAAAAAATTGTCATTAGAAATTTTCAAAAATCTCTTGAACCATATCTTTGGCGGCTTGCTTACTTCCCCAACTTTTTTTTTTTTTTTCAAGCATCATCTGAAGTTAATTTATCCAGGAGTAACTTGGGCTTTGGGGGAAAAAAAAGTCACCTTCTTTTTATGTTACCTGTAAATGAAACTGCCTAGTTTTGCCTCTCATTTTCTTCTTGTTGAAAAATGTCTTAGTTACTCCGTTTTTGCCTTTTATTACACAAACTTGAGAAACGCTCAGGAATGCAGTTTAAAGGGATGCAACATTATTTCCTTCACCTTTATTTCCTGGAGGAAAAAAAAAAAGTGCCAAAGCCATTTCCTGGGCCTAGACTGGGAGGCGAGACCCCCGGAGATGGGCAGAGGTGGAGTAGGAGGGTCCAGAGACTGGTCCTTTCTCCCCGAGGCCAGTGAGATGGCTGGCATTCCTCATCACAGTGGACAGCTGGAGACGGAGACGCTGGCTATGGGGTAGGGCATCAGGCTTCAGTTGGACCCCTGAAGCTGGGGGCTGGATCGCCCTGCTCCATACAGGCTAAGTATAGAAAGGAAAAACGAGCCAGCTAGTAAGGGTTGTTCATTTGATGTCTCTGCTGATACTTCACATTACCATTTTCCCAGCCAGAAATAATATACCTGCAGCTGTGTTTCTGTAGGACAACGGGGACATCTAATAATATATCGGGCTGATCTAAGCTGCCTTTTCTCCAGCGATGACCCAAGGGGAAGATACATACTCTACCTTTATGTTATCCGATGGTACTCATCAGAAACCATTGCTGTGGAAACACCTTGCCCTGTTTGGTCCCCTTCTAATAGGAAATCATAAATTAAAACAGATTTTGATAGATTCTGCTTAATGCCAAAATGAAATCCTCACATATTTTGTTGGATATTACATAATTAGTTGACTTCTCAAAGGAGTTCTAATTATGCCTATGGAATCAGCTCACGATAATGAAATACATTCATCTCTCTGGCAAGCTGTCTGTTGCTTAGCACTGAGCTCCGAGTCAGTCCTCTGGGGTTCGCCTTCTAGCTCCGGGAGCAAAGCTTTATTTACAGCCACAGAACTTGGAAATGAAATACAAAGTTATTTTATTATGTACTTCTTTTTTATTCCTTCTAAGAACATCAGTTTTTCTTAGCTTTCTGTACTGTGTGAATGGCCATGTGTAAAGTAGCTGTACTAATCCCCAAACATAAAGATCTCCCCCCACCACCCCCAAATGCATCACTGAGTCTCCTAATACCAGAAAAACTGCCAGAGATAGGAAGAGAATAATGACAAGGCCAAAGGGAATGAGTTCTTTGACTCCAAATTGCATTATCTGTAACATAAGTACTTGGGAAAAGAGTTAAATAGATGGGTGGATGGGTGGGTGGTTAAGTGAGTGGATGGTGAGATGAGAGGGCAGATGTGTATTTGAACAGATGGATGAATATTTAATCAGGAAGGGATATAGAGGGAACAGAGCTAATGCACAAAACTCTACCTTTGCATATATTATCCTGCACTTGACTGTCGGAGAAAATTATGAAGAAAAAGAGGGACTTTTTTTTCTAATAATTTCTTATTTGTAAAAGGGAAGCTCAAAATTCTTTTAATTGCTCAATAGATAGCTTTGAAAGGTAACAGCAAAGATGCAGGGAAAGTTGACTCGGGAGGAAAATTAGAAGAAATGTCTCTGAGACAAACCAGCTAAGAGAAAGTATTATGTTCCAATAGCATAAAATATAAGATAAAAATGTATTCTCTATAAATAAGTCACTCGTAACCAAAATTAGAACAAAGGTCTGCTTAAATTTCACTGAAAAGTAGACTGTTCCAAATCACATTAGTGAATGAAACCCAAGCCAAGAAGGAGCTATTCAGAGTGACATTTATGGAGTGTTTCTGCCTCGATTTTTACATTTAATAATGAAGATGCCCTATCCAACCCTATGTTGGCACAGGCATAGAGAAGATGCAGGGATGTCTACTGGTTTTCCTCTCCCAATTTAAGCAGTCATGGATCTCTTCTGATGGGCGCAGACACCAAAGGCGTTTTTGCTGTTTGTTATGAAGTCACCTCCTTTCCAGATGCCCCTTGAAATACATGTAGAAAGAAAAGCCCTGGGAAGATAGTAAACCAAGTTTTCCTAAGACAGAAGATGTCTTGTTTTATGACACGTGATGCAGGGAGACTGGGGACTGCCTGTGAGGGCAGCCTAGGCTTGCATTATCCCCAGCACACTAGGAAATACTTTGCCCCATCAAACACCTTCCGTCTGGCCTAACACCCGGGGCGGAAGAATCCTTACAAGAACCTGCCCGTGTGGTTGGTGGCTGAACTCCAGTGGAGCACCTGTGAACACTTCTTTGGCTGTACGGTTGGATTCTCCTCCCCATCAAAAAAGCCATTCGTGAACTCTGTTGACCAAAGGGTTTGTTATGTCATGTCTTTAGCAGAAGCAACTCAGTCGGGCTTAAATTCCCAAAGATCAAGTTCCCTCGTGTTACTCATCTCCGTTCTGGCAGGCACCGTGTAATTGCTGTGTGAACATTGTTTTAAAAACCCCTGAGCTGGGTCCGTTCATGAGACGCTCACATGATAGGACCTTTCCTTGAACTATTCTTTCCAATAGAATGTTGGAACCCCTGAACCTCACGTAATAGAGTGAAAGACATGAATTGGTCTTGAAGACTAAGTTATGACATCTGCAGGGCAGTTTTGCTTTGTGCTAATTGGATATACATTCAGTAAGCATGATCAATCATCATAACTAAGGCAGAGTTTGAAAGGAAGCAATAGTAGTAAAGTCAGATGGCATTTGTAGTAGATGCGTGTGCTTGTGATGATTACATGAACATGTTTCCATTTTATTTCTGTTCCTTCAGAGACAGCAAGCTCACTTTCACTCAAGCCAGGGTGTTGAACCCTGATAATGGACACACTGCTGGTGTACTTTCTTATGAGTTACAAGAACAGAAACAGTCTAGCTTTCTTGAAAAATTGTGATAAATATTTGGACCATATATTAAGAGTCAAATTAGGCATTTTAATTTTGACTTTTGGAATCAATTGGGATGGCAAAAACAAGTAGATTTGGCATGAAGAAAGAATTTCTTATTCAAAAATGCAAAAGGCTATGATTTATTATAACTATCTTATTACGTTGTGTTTAAGGATAACTTCTAGTTTTTAATTTTTTTTATTGTTTATTTTGTTTTTAAGAGAGAGACAGTGAGACAGAGTATGAGTGGGGGAGGGGCAGAGAAAGAGGGAGACACAGAACCCAAAGCAGGCTCCAGGCTCTAAGCTGTCAGCACAGAGCCCGATGCGGGGATCTCACAGACCGTGAGATCATGACCTGAGCTGAAGTCGGACGCAGGGTCCAGGCTCTGAGCTGTCAGCACAGAGCCCGATGTGGGGCTCAAACCCACAAGCTGTGAGATCATGACCTGAGCCGAAGTCGGACACTTAACTGACTGAGCCACACAGGTGCCCCAAGGATAACTCTGTTTTAAGAACAGATGTCAGTAGGCCTCCAAAAAGCAAATCTTCTGAGTGTGGGAGAGAATGCTTTACCTATTAGTAATAAATTAGGTCTAACAAAAAAATAGTGGATCAATCAAACGTACGGTGCCTGGAATCCCTACTCTTTTTCCATGCTGAGTCAGTCATTAGTATGTGTCTGGGAGGCAGAAGACCCTAGCCTTTGTTCTTCCTTCTCATAATAATGGGAGTGTGAACAGCCTGGCAGAGGCCAGGACCAGGATCTGCCAACGGGTGCTACTGCGACAACCGGCCCATCACTCTGGGGACGGAAAATGATGAAGTTAATGTGTGGGCAGGGCGCCGCCATTGTTCAGGGAGGCGTCCTTGGCCTTTTGCTGTGTTCAATAACAGTGACAAAATCTCGGTCGCTGTTGACACAGGCTTATTCCTCAGGTGTAGAAATGCACTCTGAGCTTACTCTTGGCATTCGCTCTACAACAAAGGGAGCTCTTCATCTTTTAAATTAAAACCAAAATCATTCTGTTCCTTCTGGGGTTATGAAAGTAAATATCTTTGCCAAGCCTGCCCAGATTGCTCCAGTGGTGAGTCGGTTTGTTACTCCATTCACTGGGTATAGGGAACAGCACCCTGGAAGAGGACCCATACCAATGACAGAGAACCACTCGACAGTGTGCTGGCAATGAATGTTCCTTAGAGACCACACTCCTCATGTGGCCTGTAAGGCCCTGCAGAGGTCTGGCATCTAGTCGGCCTCAGGCTTCACCTCAAACCCAGGCCTTTTCCTGCACCAGGGCACCACGTTCTCCCCCAGAGGGCATTTTCATTTGCTGCTCCGGTCCCCTTGCCATGCTCCTGTTTGTTGCTCAATAACACACACAACTTTCAAATGTCAACTCAGACCTGCCTCTCCTGTCTCCTGTGTCCCAGCCTGGGCTGTATTCTGTTGTCCTGCTTTCACATGGGAAGTATTCCCTTCCCTCTGAGCGTTAGTGTCTACTTCCATCCTCCCAGTGGTTTTGTCTCACCGGTTAGCTCCTTCATTAAACTGTATTGTCTCCACGGGAGTCAGGGCCACCCTCCTGGGCGTGCTACTGCATGGTTGCTCCGGGCTCCACATTCAGAAGGACCCTTTGCTTGTCTCGATGCTCTGCGGTTGCTCTCCTGAAATCCTTCATACTTTTTGAATAAGGGCCCCCACAGTTTCATTTTGCATGAGGCCCCGCAAATCGTGTCCCGGGTTGGGGCCATGTGTGTTTCTGTCAGATCTCCAGCACGTGGTGTACGTTCAAGAAGCATTTTGAAAATGACTGTTTCGGTGACAAGGGTTGCTCTCGTTTCATCAGTGCACAAGGTATAAAATGCCTAATACCTAATTTCAAGTCAGGATGGTCTCTATTTTCCTGGAAGCTCACTACCTAATCTTACTCTTTTCGTAAAGTTTGGCAAATGCAACCAAAATTGAATTAAAGAGACATGCGTGTTATGATCTAAGAACAAAAATTGGTTGCAAACCATAGGAAGTATAAAAATGGGCCAGTCTGTTGGTCTGTTGTTCATTTTTGTTCTAAATTTAGAACCAAAAGGGTGACATTTAGAAAGCAAAAATGCAAATTGTCTTGCAAAGGGTGCCGTGATAAGCCGGGGCCAATACCACGTGGGAGACAGTATATCCTTGACATGATAGAGGAAGTTGAGACAGTGGCTGCTCCTCTGAAGCAGGTATAAACACGTTCCCCTGTGTCCATTCAGGACCACGGAAACGCTGAAATAACCAAATGTCCAGTTTGATCTTCCCATCATACAATCGGGGAAATGTTGCTCTCTTGCCAGGTAAGCTTGGCCAAATGTCTGCTGAGGAGTCGTGGAGAAAATGCAAAGCCTTCACCATTTTCTGCAGAGTGCCCACACGTTCCCTGTCAGCTGTCTGCCCTGGACACCTTTTCCTCTCCACCCCCCTTGCCCACCCCAAAGGTGACTCCCACAGACTGTGGGGTTGGCAGGATTTTCCAGGCTGTGCCAGCACACGCTGTTAATAAATTAGGTGCACAGAAGTGTGATGGCAAGGCGTTTCCTCCTGGAGTTCATAGGCCTTCCAGAACATTTATGTCTCATTACAGCCCGTACAGCAGTTTATGCCCTAATAAATCAGAGACGCTTTGCAGAGATGGGCTGGACCGTAATGAATCTTTCTGTTGGCATTTTCCCTTTACAGGCACAAATAATGGAGCAAAACTGCCCCATCTGGCCACTCTGTAAGAGAGAACTCACAGTGGGAGCTGTTTTCTCAAGCATGACAAAGGTCACTGCCGGTAGCAGGAGTGGGGGGTGTGCAGTGAGGGCTGGGAGTGGAATGTAGCCATTTACAAGCCTTTATCACTATGATTATAGGCATTAGCTGGACTGTCAGGGTCCTGTTCTCCCTTCTCGTGATGGGCCTCAGGTCTTCGCTGATTTTTCACGTTTAATTTCCAGACCTGATTGCTGTCTTGCAAGCCACACGAGAGGACACACACCCTCAGCATGGTGTGCGGACTTATTTGCGTTGATTTACTTTGCATTATCTTAACAAGGTGTGCTCCCAGCTACCTGGAAATGGTTGCCAAGCAGAGAGAGGGGGGATCACCTTCTCCCTCCGCCTTCCCTCACCAGTGCAAAGAGATGTGCGTTGAGAGCCAAGTAAATATGGAAATTATTATTAATTACGTGGTGATGGATAGAAATGCGTTATTCTGGCTAGGAAACCAACTCGTCTCTGGTGGAGGTTTACCAGATGTAAAATAATAATAATAATAATGATAATAATAATAATAAGGGTATGAATCATGTTAAAAACAGTGCCTAGAAATAAGTGAGGAATTTATTTTTAATGCTTATGTATTTTCACAATGGAACCCATCACCCATTTTGGAAGTAAACAAATATTGATCATTCCCTTTGTACTTAGTAACTGTGGCCTCATTTCCTTGGAGAAAAATTTGCGTCTAGTTAAGTGAAAGAAGCTCTTTTGTTTTTCCTGCCTTTTCACCCTACCTGGTCTGTGCTCCTGCCCTTCGCGGGGCTGTAGAAGAGCTTTGGAGGTGCCTGGGCCGCTTGTTTGTGTTTATAGAGCGGCTTCTGGGGGCCCTCAGAGAGTGGAATGTATCCGCCTCACTGATTTCTATTCCATAAAGGCTTGCCTGGTGCCTCTGGGAAGGCAGAGGAGAAGCAAGCAAGGGAGTGCGCGATTTATCAAAAGTGACAAGGAGAACAGAGCTCCTCCATCAGCCTCGGCTACCCTCATATTTACATAACACCTTCCTTCCAGTGTTTTCCCCAGCAGATAGCCAGGTAAGGTTCACGGACTCTGCACGGAAATACAGCTGGTCCGGAGCAGGCACAGGGGATACTTTGAGCTCTCTCTGAGCAGAATTATGCAATGGTCCACATGGAGGGAGGGAGGAGACAAAGTCACTCTCTAGCTGAAGAAGCCCTGGAAATATAGACTCAAAGCCAAGTGCTGCTTGCAAATTGGGAGGTTGCCAAAGCCCAACCCCCAAGACTGGGGGAAAGAGTCAAATCCTGGAGGAGTTAGCAATTGCCCACAGTGGGTCTGCCTGTCTGCCCTGCTGTAATGGGAAAGTTGGTAAGACTTGATAGGGTCACAGAGGGACATTAATATATAGACCAAGAGGATCACGCTGTGTCAAGGGGGAAAACAGTCTACCCTTCAAAGGGATTCTCCAGGTGAAATAAAAACGCCCTCATCATCCTGCTTCATCAAGATCCCAGCACCCAGTGAGGCACCGGCTTTGGCCGGGGCTTCACTTTGAGACTGAGTGTGTGTCAGGAGACCACATGGGCTACAGGATGCTGAACACACATGGCTGCTTTGATTTAAGGTTTGCATTTGAAACTGGCTGAGCTGTAGCAGGTAATTAGCACCTTTGCTGTTGGAGCAGGCGGTACCAATACTAGTTGACTGCTTTGCGGTTCTTGGTAAGAGAGTCGAGGTGGGGTTTGGGGTGGGGGAGAGCTCCAGAATGAGCGGGGCATGCTGTGTGTCCCAGGGAATGAGGCCAAGCTGAGAAAGCGGACAAAGGGTCTTGATTCAGTGCCCTACCCACCCCACTTAGGCCATTCCTTCCTCTGAGATCTGGGCAGACCCCAGAACTTGTTCATATGTCACATTTCTCTTCGCTAAAATCCGCTGTTGGAGACTCTGGCCTCATTTTAGGTACTTGTTTCCAGAATAAAAGTGAAAGGTAAAAAGTGTTTGTTGGGGATAGTTTGCTGTCCCAGGCCTGAACATGGTGGTTGTTTAACTCAGTATCACACTTATGGCGTGGTCAGGACTGAGGATGTATCCTGGGGGTGACACGCTTGGCATAGCTACGATGCCAGCAAAGCCACTTCCAAACTGGGTGACCTTGTGCAAGATGTATAAGGCATCTGTGCCTCGACTCTCCCGTGTGTGATTTGAGATTGTCGTGTTAACTCTCTCAAGGCTGTTGTGAGGGTTGAAACAGATAGGCATGTCAACCCATATCACGGTGGCTAGCACAAAGTAAATACTCCATAAGGAAGAGTTGTGATGACAGTGACGGGAGAGTGACGCAGATGATGACATCATTACCCTGGGAACCCAGAGCCCAAAGACCTGGAAGCTAGTTTACGGATGAGCAATAGATTTAATATCACGTGCCAGCTTCTACTGATGGGATGGCTGTGTTGAGCAAGATTCTGAGCCTGCATATGGGCTCAGTGAGAAATCAGTTAGGGATATTTGCCTTTAGAGGTAGAACCAGGGTGATGCCACACACAGTGAATTTGCTATCTCATTAATACTTCGCTACTGCCCTGAATATGTAATCTGGGGTAGATCCACTTCTCTTGGAATCTGCTTGTCTTTTAACCCATACGTAGAACGGGGGTGGTTGGGCCAGATCAGGTTTCTTCAAAGTGTTCAGCTGAATGTCAGAAGATGTTGGGGGCAGGGGTAGGAAATGTTCTTTGGGTAGGTTTTGGAAATGTGATGTATAATTTAACAAGTTAAGGTGGGTCTTTTATTGCAGGACTTCTCAGAACCCTGATGTGCCAAAAATTCCAAGAGAAGACATTCTTTCCAACCTTACCTGATCATGAACACATTTGTTTTCACAACAGTAGCAACTGGAGAGGCTTGTGTTGCACACCAGTGAAATGAGAGAATCCCTGAGGTCCATTCTTTCTCTCCAAAGTCTGGAAAGCTGTTAAGTCTCAAAAACTCAGATAATTTAATGACTGCCTCTCCCCACCATGAGCTTTTCCTATCTTATCAAAAGTGCAGCTCTTTCTTAAAAGCCACATTTGAATGATGGTTCTCCACTGGCTTAGAACACATTTGAAAAATACCAAAGGTGATATTTAGTATAACACTAATCTTTGACGTTTAGAAACACTTCATCCTGGATCTCAGCTTCAGTTGCAAAGTCATCCTGAAGGGTTGGCCCACTCTTTGCCTTCTTTCTCAATAGTTGACCTTCCTTTCTGGGCTGGTGTACATTGAGGACCTGTGGGGTCAGAAACGCTGCACTCTCTCTCTCCGCCTTAGACTCCTGTCACTTCGCCCGCCGGTCTAAGCTGCCTGACAGGCAAAGGGAAGCCTCAGTCTGCCTTTTACACTTGTTCCGGTTAGTGTGTTTTCCATGGTGGGTGAGGAATAACAAGGAAACACCCTTATGGCACTGACAGTTTCTCACTTGTAATCAATAAATAGCTTTCTCTTTTGTATTATCTCTGAAGGTTGTTGAAATCATTTTTTGGTATCAGTAATGCTGTACAGCAACTTTGGGTAATTGGTCTCTGTTAGCAAGCAAAATCCGAGAATGTGCTTAGAATGTAGATATGGTCCCCAGCGTTCCTTTCTTCTGCTGGGCGACACAGAGCATTACTTCCCCCCAAGGGGTCCCACCGAGCACAAGCCCCTTCCGTTCATTCACTCATTCATTCCTGAGTGAGTGAGAGGGGGAGGGGAGTGTTGGAGATCAAGAGTGAGAAGGGGAAGGAGGATGGAGGTTGGGGGAAGGGACAGGTGCAATAGCTGTCTCAAGAGGCTTGGGCAGAGAATGGACTAGGATAACACAGAAGGATGCCCTGCTATGGGAGGACCCACTTGGGATTTTTAATTATCAGTTTAAAGTTGGCCTGGTCAACACGGTGATGTGTTCTTCTCCCAATGTACTTAGCTGCTTCAGTACAGGCCAGAGGAGGTGGAAAGTTGGATCTAATCAGGGGTGGGGTGCAAGCTAGATGGAAGGAGAGTTGATGGCATTGAGAGCACAAAGAGAATGAAACGTGCCTCAGAATCTGAGGTGCATAAGGAGGGAGGTGAGGATAAGAGGCAAATGACAGGCAATGGTCTACTCCGGATCTACTACATTGGGATCCTAGTGGAGGGAAGTGAGCTGGTGGTCTGATAATTGAGTACATAAAATTGAGATTTTGGAGGTAACACAGTATTGACAGTAATAAAGTGTCGACAGTGATAACAACCTTCCATCAGCCCGGAACATCCAGGTGCCCTCTTGTTGCTCCTGTGATCCCCTGATCACTTACGAATACCTCAGCAGTGGGCTCACTGCCTTTGTCCCCACCATCTACCTGTTGTCACTCTTAGTGACATTAACATCCACACAGATGAGTCATCAGACATCCTGGCTTCTGAATTTCTTAACACACCATCCCTTCCAAAGATGGTGTCCTCTACCCACTTCAACCACCTGCTTCATGGTTATGTCCTGGACTTTGGATCGTTTTTCCTTTCTTCCATAGAGCCCCTGTTGGTGTTCTGCGGAGGTGGCCTTCTCTGGACCATGCCTCTGGAAGTGCTGGCTTTGAATCTCTTACTTTCCTAAGCTTCCACTGTCTCACCTTTGGCAACATGGACCACTTGCAGGGTGTAGGAATTATGAGTAAACACATGTAAAAGCCCTGACCCTAGGGGTCTGGGAGAATCCTAGGACAGCATGGCTTGGCTTATAGCCACTCCTCAGGAAATGAGAGTTCCCTTCCTCACTGCTCCCCAGCAGCTTCTGTGGTATCTTGATAGCAGAACTTATATCACAGATTCTATTTGCTGGAGGAGTCATGCTCTTCACACATAACTGAGCTGATTGAGGGAATGGTAAATGGGTGTTTGGAATGGGTGCACTGGTTTCATCGGCAGCTTGTACCTGAGTCTCGCTAGGACCTTGGTAGATGCTGACTCCGTCCTGGGCACTGTGGGGCTGCTCCGTCCCTCCTGCGATAGGGTATATGTCGTGGGGTGGCGAACGAGCGTGTATGCTGGGTCCTACATGCTGGGCCATTCGCAGGCTAGAAGGGTGCAGATAAATGAGCTAGGTGGACAGAATCTGGGGAAATGACCTTCTGCTTTATCTTGATATCTGGGTCGTTAGGACTGTCCTTCCCACGGCTGGCAGGAATTCCCGGGAGCGGAGACCCAACCCACCTTCTCCAAGGAGTCCCCCCGACGCTCTGTTAGCTGGAGAAGGTTAGAGGGGTGCTGCCAGCCACGTGCCACAGTGAGGACCGAGTGGATTAATTAAAACTAAAAATAAACCTTGACTGGAATTGCTCTTGCAGGTGGAGGGAAGATAGATTAGCCAGACCTAAGAATTTTGAGGCCATCTCCCTTGCACTTAAATTTGACCCCTTAAAAGGACTGAGGAAGAGGAATTGTGTTTGGCACAAGGTAGGTAGTGTGACGTCCACACCGTGTTAGTTCTGCTTCAACACATTTAGGGAGCTCCTAGTTACAACATTTTTTTTTTCGTTTTAAACTCAAATGTGTGGTATTTGAGAATCAGAAAGGAGCTGATATATTTGGGCCCTTGAGCACAGCCCCCTCAATTACAAAAATAGATGTCCCTGGGAGAAAACTTATCCAGTCTACTTTAGAAGCCTTGTGTTTTCTTCTTAGCACCCCACAATATATAACTTTACGTACCAAACTTTAAACTGTTGTAATATTGCTTAATCTTGAATGTGAAATAGTAAAAGTATTTGGTACCATGAGCCTTATAGCCAGTTTGTTAGAAGGCAAACTCACCTGGCTTATTTGATACAAAGAAGCCTAGTTTTGATAGTTCTCCAGGAGGGTGAAAAATAAAAAGGGAAGGCGGACCTCAGCATACACGCTATCTTTCAGCTTTTTCTTATTTTATGGCCAAGAGCTGTAAATGGCAAGATTGATAGGATATTTGAACTCAGGAAAAAAAATTAACTCTCATCACCTGAGCTAACAAATGATAATCTTTTAGTAAGAAGAATTGGCTTCATTGGCCTATTTCAAGACAAATAGATCTGAATTCACTTCACATACACATCAAGGTTTAACATACCTTCCGAAGCAAGGCATTAATTATGAACCATACAGAGTGACTAGATGAAAATTCAATGAACAGTTTGAGACAACTTAGTGGTATTTAAAGAATCACCTTTTGTAGCCAAAGTACTTTCTCTTTTACTACTCTGTCCCAGGGATCTGTTATAAACCATGTTTTAGGATTATGAAATACTATCATTTCCATCCCAGTTGATTCATTATTTGGGTGGGAAAAATGTCAAATCTCTGAACCAAAGAGAATGTTGGAATCATATCATGGTGGCCATAGGAGTAGAGTTTAGTTGTTAAGCTAGAGGGATGCGGGGCAGGGGAAGGAACTTTAGTCTTAAGAAACAGATCTTCATCAGAGATAGGCCCACGATATTTAGAAGGGAAAGTTAGGTTATCTTTAGAATCTTGAGTGATGCATTTGTGACAAGACAGAGAAATGAAGCAAGAGGAGGGAAATTCATAGAACAGAAATACACAGAATTCTAAAAAAGATGCAAGGGGTAGATGGAGGTAGCTGTAGGTGAACCTGTTTTTGAAGACTTCTGCATATAATGATCTGAATCTGAGGAATCTGAGACATGTGTGAGGGTCTTAGATCAGTGGGTTTGGAGGGGTCTGAGAGAATCCTAGGACAGTAGTCCTGCCTTCCATTTTAGACAGGTCTTTGTAAGTTGGCTATACGTCTCCAAGAATGACATGGTCTGGCCGTGGCAGGAGTTGAAGTCTTTCTGCTCTAAGATTCAGTGTCTGTAAGTTTTAAGTTTGCTGCCCATGCAGAATAAGGTGGCAAAAAGGGAGACTTCCAGTTGAGGAATGCAAGAGAGAGAGAGAATTTAGTAGGAAAGGAGGGACATATAGGAAATCCCAGAAACCAAATCACACATGAGGGAAAAGAGCAAAATAAAAAGTAAATGAACAAGCCCATTAACTGCATAAACATTTCTGTGTTCGGGAAACTGCTTCTTTCTTAAGTTTAAAAATGTAAATGATGGTGTTTCCTGCAGTTGGCAGAGAATTACAGGCAAAAACGCTGGCTTTAAGATCAGATGGGAAAAATAGGCAGTGGCAGCTCACATGAGGGGCTGTATTAGGATCTCAGGGAAACTGGTTCTTTGAAACACAAGTATGTAAAATCCATTGCATGGTGGTATAGGTAATGATTGAAGACCCTTACCTTTGGCTAGCCAAATACACAGAGTCCAGAAGATGGATAAAAAGGACTCAAGACTTAGCTGTTGGCCATGCTCTGTAGAGAATATCTTCCTGCTCACACATGAACCAATCCCTCTCTCTCTGGGGTCTCTTTCCCCTAGAGTACCTTAAGTCCTTTTCCTGAGCTTGCCTAAGCCTCTTGGGCTCCACACTGGAAGGGAAGGGGCTCTGGGGCTCCAATCTTGAGGTTGTAGCAACTACAAATGAATCAGATTTCCAAGGCTCCCGCTCTCAGCATATTCCTGGGTATTATTATATCCAAAGGCTCTCCACTCTTCTTAGGTCTTCTCAAAATACACTTTTAATACCCGGCCTTAGATAGTAGGCCAGGGAGAGAGGTTTAAGGAGTAGGAAGAAGTTCAGGGACTGTTGAGGCAGAGACCAAGAACTCCAAATCCAGACTTGGGAGCTTCTCTCTATGCATTAACCCCCTAGGGAGCTGGAACAGCCAGGGGTCCGAGCCTTGCTCAGGTGCCTTGTGGTTTCCCCACATGTGGTGTACCTCTGTGTGTTTGCTCAGTGCTGTTCCCTCTGCCTAAGCCGGCCCCTTATCTCTCTGTCAAATTCCTACTCATCCTTCAAGTCTCCACTCAGAAATGCCCTCGTTGTTGGCAGTTGGCTGACTTAAATGGATTCAGGAGTCCAGGCAGACCATTACGTAAAAATGTGCTTCACAGTGGATTCACGGTCAACAAAGTGAGACCCAGCCAGCATTAAGAGGGTGAATTAGAGTCAAAGGAAAAGCCATTTCTTATTTTGAAATAAAACGGCAAATCACAGCTAAATATTTCCTATAGTGAATAAAATTACCTTTTTGCCAATTGCCAATTCTTTTAATTAATTCAAATGTTGAAACTTCTGAAATGCAGAATCAAATCTTTTATTGCCTCTCTGACCCTGAACCAGTGTGATAGATCTTCTGTTGCTATCAATTTAAATTCTAAAACCTATACTCTATGAACACTGATAGCAGTAGAAAGAGATACTTTAGTTCATCTCTCGTGTAAAAAGAAAAGATAATTTTCTCATGCAAATCACTTTTGCAAGGGTGGGTGTAGGGCATGACTGAGAAGGCTGGGATTGTAAAATAGCCTCCAAATTCATTCAAGGCTAAAAGCATCGCTTACCAGGGGGAAAAAAAATCACCAGCTACGCCCCACGATCAAATGCGTAGTGTGTAGATACTTCTAAAGATATGCCCTCACATAATTGTGGAAAAGGAGAAGCTGATAATCTTACCCAAGCTCAACAACGTTTCCTTTTTATTTGAAGGTTTTGTTCTGTTGGCTGCACACATGTTTTTAATTTTTCTGGGTGTGTTTATATGTTTGCAAGTTTCTGAGGCCGTGCTGATGAATGGAGTTTTTATTGAATTTATATGTAGCTTTCAGATAGTAAAAATGTGCTCAAGCTTCTTCAGTTTGCCCTGCACCCCCAGTTTGGGTCTTGTGTGAGGAAACTTATTCTTAGTATTCTCAGGGTTTCCCTGAACTTTTCCTCCACATGCTACGATAATTAAGATATTTGAGAGGGGAAAAATGGTTCCTGTAAGCTTAGTATCAAGACTATGAGATGGTAGATTAGTTCTTGATGGTTTTCCCTTCAGATGATAAGAATTGACCCAGCTGAGGTGGTTCTCCATGGGCATCCATGAGGCCATTGTCTACAGAGAAGAACATCGACTTCCAAATTGCAGTCAGGACCTCTGAATGCTCGGGAGGTTTGGGGGAGTTATAGCCATTTTGGTACATTTTTAAAAATGGAATTGTAATCAATAGGGGGTAGAGGTGAGAGAGCCATTCCTCTGGGTCTGTTTCTCCCCAAGCATGTAGTGAACACTCACTCCCTGTGCGGCCATGGCCAAGGTAGGGATGCCTTGGTCCACGCAGTGTTGCGTCTAAGTAGGAGAGCTCTGCTGTCAAGAGAGAACATATTTTGTTTGTTTGGTTGGTTGTTATCTAATGGCTTCCCCCCCCCCCCCCGCAACATTCTAGGTATATTAAGTTCTTACCTGGGAACATTTTCCTTTCTGTTCGTGTATATAAGGCTATCTAGGGGTGAGAGGGAAAATAAAGACAAAAGCCCTAACCCCTCCTGACTGTATCTCTTAAGTCTGCGACACTGTGTCATCATGTATGCAGATAGAAAGGATGGTTAAAATATGAAACACGGCAAACATAGAGGAAGGTGGGAGATTGAATGGGTAGGAGAAGGTGAATTAACATTTAAATGCCTATACGATCCAAGCTTTTAATTCATGAACAACTTAGTCTCAGAGAAAATTCGCGACTTGCCCAAGGCTGCAGAAGTACTATACGGGGGCTCAGAATTTGAATCCATGTTGGCATGATTGCCACGTGTTATGTTGCTATTGTGTTGTGCTGCCTCCTTGTTGTGTCTCATTTATACAAAGCAAAGCAAAGACCCCCCCCACACACACACACCCGAAAACCCAAGTAATGTAATAATAACAAAAGTAAGTATTTCAGTATAAAGATGAGAAGAAAATGGAGAAGTGGAATTAAGTGTCTGGACCAAAATTTCCTCTGTTTTCTATTGTTAGCACATGGAGAATGAAATCAATCAGGAGTAGAATTAAAGAATTTTAAGTTCAGAAGGCAAATGTTAATGCTCGTAGAATGTTCTTTAAATATATCTTTTTTCATAAACATGTCTGGAAACCTGAAAATGCAGATGTATCTTCTCACAAGGTCATCAATACTGATGCCAAAGCAGCAGGCGTGGGGAGCAGCCAGAGGTATCGGGCTGGGTCATGCACTGCTTGGGGAGACCACCTGGAGACTTACGACCCCAGGATGCACTGTCTGCCTCACTGCTGGGTCGGCCCTGATGACATCTCTGAGGCTGAGTTATTAATTTTAACTTCTGGGTTGATTAAATTGTATGACAACACAGTGCAGTGAAAATATGAAAAACGAAAATTGAATCCTGGTTATCTCGCAAAGGCAACTAGATAAAGGTCCCCATAAACAAACCCATATAGATCATATCCTCTTCATTTGCACTCTCTCTACAAAGTTTCTCGCTGACAGAAATAAAGAGGAAAGAGAGAACTGGACGTTCATTTCTGAGATGAAACACTCAGCATGGGATTTCTCCATGAGTTTCAGGGGGCCACCTGCCTTCACCAGCTTCATTCCTGGGGATTAATGCATGAGGTGGAAGACTCTGGGAGCCAGCTTCTCTGTGTGTAGCGGCCTGCTAGGTCCCGAAATAAAATCACAAAAACAGACGCACGGACAAAAACCTTCCGTGTGGTTATGGGCAACACTATGAAGTAGTTGCTCCAGACATGGATTTGGAGTCCAGCGACCAGCATTCAAATCCAGACCTTGTTATTCACTAGCCCTGAGACCGTGGATCAACTTTCTGGGAGTTTCTTCAACTGTAACATGGGGATAACCAATACTTATCTCGAAAATGGTAAGGATTAAATGTACGCAACACACCTAGCGTGGTACTTGGGGCATGGAAATCTCTCCCTCTGTGTTCACTGCCGTTCTCCCTCTTCCATTTTTTGACCGCCACCATCAACATGTATAGTATCTTAGGCTACTGTCACAGAATACCACAGAATACCATGCTCTGAGACAACAAAAATGTATGCTCTCACAGTTCTGGAGGCTGAGAGTCTGCAATCAAGATGTTGGCAGGACTATGCTATCTCTGGAGGTTCTAGAGAAGAATCTGTTCCATGCCTCCCTACTAGCTTCTGGTGGTTGCCAGTCGTCTTTGGTGTTATTTGGCCTCCAATCTCCACCTCTGTCTTTACTGCATTGTCTTTCCTCAGTGCCCAAATTTCTGTCTTCTTACAAGGACACCAGTCATTGAATTAGGTGTATGACTTTATCTTAACTTGATTACAACTGCAAAGACCCTGTTTCCAACAAAGGCCACAACGACAGGTACCAGGGGTTAGGACTTTGACATACTTTTGGGGGATAGAATTCAGCCTGCAACAAATACCATCTTTATTTTAGGCCTGAGGAAGCATTGACTCCATCCTAGATCAGGCACATCCTCTAAAGTCACCTGCTTTGCTAACTGCTGTATCTTCTCTTCGCCCACAAGTGGACCTTGCTGACGGCATTGTTATTTGTTTAGCGATTTCTTCATGGGACTTGTTGTGTCTTGTTTTCCCTTGATGCATTTTGTGGTTTGAGTGTGTATTGTAGATGTTTGATAAAATGGCAGGAGATACTCTTACCTTCTTCATTTCCTGTGAGGCCCAGGAGACAGCATACAAAATTGAAAACCATTATTAAATGTTTGTCATGTTCAAAAAAAAAAATCTCGCAATTGAGAAGCTCTTAGCTGATCACAGAACGGTGAGAGGAGCCCAGTGGGTGCTGTCTGATAAGGGTGAGTATTGGCTGAACAGTATGAAACTCAGCCAGATAAGGGAAGGGTCTGCAAAGTCGCCTCAGCCTTCAATCCCTTCAATCCCTTCAATCCCTTTGCTTGATGCATGTGTCCCATCTGCCTGGAGCATAGGAATCAGCAGAGACATCTGTTTACCTTCAAATTTAGCAAGATTGGAAAGCCCTGACTTTGTTTAAATGTCACCTTATGATCTATCAACTCCTGCATGTGCATCTTGGAAGCTGGGCCAGATGTGGAAGATGTCAGTGTTCCAGAGGACAGAGGCCTGTGAGGTGTATCTCAGAGGCCCGCTCAGCAGCAGAAAGTACAGAGGGACAGACGCCACAAGGCCGAGAGCTTATGTACTGGCTCTGAAAAATGAGAAAGAAGAAAAACAACTAAAGCAAACGAGCAAACAAAAACCCTGAGTTGTGTGAATGAATCAGGAGTCCTCAAAGTTTTTATGCAAAGTACCAGATAGTAAATGTTCTAGACAGTTTCTGTTGTAGCTACTTTACTACTATACATGAGAGCAGCCACAGACAATATATAAAATAAATGGACATGGCAGTGTTCCAATAAAATGTTATTTGCAAAAACAGCTAGGGGGGGCCAGATTTGGCTCATAGGCCATAGTTTGCCAAACCCTGGGATGAATCAGCCCATCTTATTATTTTCCTTCTGATTTCCAGAAATTATTTCCTAAATTCCATGTTGTAGAAGCTCATTTCCTTCCTTTTTTTAGAAGCTGGACACAGCAGTGGTTAAGAGCCAGATTCTAGAGAAACAACACCTGAGTTCAAATCCTGCGGTTGCCATTCACTTACAGTGTAAGCTTTACCTATGTTTATTCTTCTGGGAAAATAATATAATACATATAAAGTGCTTAGTATGGTAGCTGATTCATAATAACTCCTTAATAATTGTTGGTGTTTAGCTATTTACTACAAACAAGTGTAGAAAGACTTCTTGTTCGTAAAGACCACCCCTAGATGAGTCATTTTGTGTTTTTTGGGTTTTTTTTTTTCAGTTGCTTCCTCTATGTCTTCAGGTCTTGTGTGCTTTTATGCTGTAATTATTAACTTATACTTGTACATTCTTGTAGTCTGTGGAAAGCTAGAGGGGAAGGAGGGCCCTCATGTCCCTCGATCCTACTCTAGTACCTGCCCCAAATAGTGATCATCAAATGCTTGCTGAATTACCTGGCTGTTACAGAAATGCTTTTTTATATGACATTTTCAATTGTCCTGTTTTTCATACAGCACCACGGTGTTAATTCAAATCAGGAAATAGAGCAATCTCCCTATCTAGCTGGACCAGGGTTTGCCCAAATACAACCCATGGGCCAAATCTGGCCTGCCACTTTTACTTTATAAGTAGAGTTTTATTGGAACACAGTGATACTCATTCATTTACATATTGTCCTATGGCTGCTTTTTCACTGGGTGGCAGAGTTGAGCAGTTGCAACAGAGACCATATGGCTCCCAAAGCCTAATATATTTACAGAAGTTTGTTGACCCCGGGCTAACTCTTCATTAGTATCCTAACCCTTGTCATTAAACTGCAGGTGGTTCAGATCTAGTACTTCAGACTCCACAGAGATACAAAGTCGTTTGCCTTTCTCAAGACTCATGGTCAAGTGTTAAAGTATTAAGATTGAATCTACAGGGGCTCCTGTGGCTCGGTTGGTTAAGCATCTGACTCTTGATCTTGGCTCAGGTCATGATCTCACCTTTCAGGAGTCTGAGCCTCGCGTCAAGCTTTGAGCTCACAGAGCAGAGGCTGCTTGGGATTCTCTCTCTCTGCCTCTCCCCCACTAGCACTTTCTCTCTCTCTCTCTCTCTCTCTCTCTCTCTCAATAACTTTAAAAAAAGATTGAATCTGCAAACTAACAGAAGAAAGTTTCAATTACCAGATTTAAGTTTATGTCTTCCCAATTTACATTGTATTGGATTTCAGACATACTAAAATTTGTATAGTACATGGCTGCAGTTCCCAAGTTGTGCGCCAAGGCACCCCAGGGCGTGGCAACGAAATCCTAAGAGGTCTGCAGGATATTTTAAATTTACAAGGGAAGTGCGGTAAGCCTCAGCACTGACGTATTGCGTGGACTAATAGCTTCAGTGGGTCATGCAACCTCCTCTAAGTAGTGTCACATGTTTGTGAGGATGGGTTTGGGCAGTTGCTGTGATTGAAAAAGCAAGTACCACGTGAAAATCAGTGCAGACCAGGAAACAAGAGTGTTTCTATCCAGCCTGATGGCTTCAAGGCTTGAGATGTGTGTCTGGTCCATCAGGTATAAATATCCTTGCTTAAGAATGATATAAAATATTCTTTTTTCAAATTCCCATTAAGTTGTTAGGACACAGCTACTTAATAAACAGGAAGGACTCTTAGATATTGTGGCCCAGAGTTGCTGGAAATCATGGAAGTTTCAACACTCTTACTGTGGCCTTTACAAATGCATATCTGAGTGTCGAGGAGAAACACTCAATATATTCTGATATTCAATTGGGACTTTTCTTTTTCTTGGGAAAACAGTGTCCAAGTTTTTTTTTTAAAGGATATAAAAAGTGCTGGTGGAAGGGAAAACAGGAAATCGATCATCTTAAAACTCGCTGGTTAATATATCCGAAAGTGTAATATGTCCAAAAATATCTAAACCAAAAGGAATCACTTGGATTCAGCTTCTTCAATAAGTAATAATTTAATGCTTATTATATGCTGGAGACATGACGTTGAACAGAAAGGCTTGTGCTTGCAGGAGTCATTGTAGGAATCATTTTGACAAAGCAGTCTGGCTTTCTAAACATTGTGAGTCTCTTCCACACCCAGCTGAGTTTGATTTTCAAAGGGGATATTGGGTACCGTGCTTTTGAACACTGCTCCTCCAGAGAAATCACACTGGTGTTAGATATATGCAATCATGAGAAAAACTTTATTACTGAGAGTGATTCTTCTATATACAGACCCCCACAGGGACCCTTTGTCTCAACACCTTGCCCAACAGATTATTTTTTTTGACCCATGAGATACACTGTGAATCTTTTGTTTTGCACTGCCATTAACCAGAATGTTCTCCCTCAGTGACATGCATTGATTTCCCTCTTAATTTTATTTATCTTTTGTATTGTATAGGCAACGTCTTATGTTTCATATTTTCTTGTTGTTTGTAAGAATCACACTGGCCTTTAACAAAAGAAGAAAAGGATTAGCAGATAAATCTTTAATTAATGTCAAACATGGCTCTTTGTCCCCAAGAGCACGAAGCTCTCATTCCTTATTTCCCATTAACTGGTCAGATATTCATTATAAATATCCTGCATCTTGCAAATTACCTGCTGATGTTAGCCCAAATAGAAGCCATTTGTATCCATAAAGAGCCCTTGATTTATTTTCTTCTTTCCTCCCTCTTCTCCATACTCAGTTTTTATTTGTTACCTGTTTTTCTTTCTCCTTTCCTTCCTCCCTTCTGTCTCTTTTCCTCTGAATGTCGAGGAAGAACAGGGAGGAGGGAAGCAGGAGGGAGGAAGGAGAAAGGCAGGTCGCACAGCTGCTAAGAGCACCAATGTTGGATTGGATGGGGTTTGCATTTATATCTATTTTCTCCCCCCTTGGCTGCTCACACTTTACTTCTCCGGACCTCAGTCTTCAGCCTGTGTCATGGTGACAGTAAAGTGGGCTCTGTGGATGGCTGTAAGGATTGAAGGAGATGATATGCATAAAGCACTTGACCTACATTCTGATGTAGAGAACAGTCAGTCAGTCGGACAGTCAGAGCTGCTCTTACGAATGCTACTAATTCTAGTGATAGTTGCTAAATCTTGCAGTTTGTAGCCTTCCCTTGCTTCTTTAGCAGCAGCATTTGACACAGTTGGTCTGTCTCCTCCTTGGCCATTTTCTTTGCTTGGCTTCCAAGGAGCTCAGGTGTCTTGCTTTCCCCCCTCTCACCAGCCTCTCCGTCTCCATGTCCTTTCTGGTTCATCTCACTCCTCTGACCTTGAATGCCCCAGGTGCATGTTTGGTGCTGCTCCTTCCTCTATCCACACTTGGTCCTTAGGTGGTGATCTCATGTTCGGTTCCATGTACATGTTGACAGCTCCCAAATGTGTATCTCCAGGTTCTGCACCTCTTCTGATGTCCAGACCTATTCTTCCAACTGCTGACCCACCTCCACACCTGGATGTCTCCTGGGCATGGGAGATCTTTCCTGCCAGAAGCTTAGCTCCTCACCTGCCTCCCAGCCTGCTGCCCCCTCAGTCACTACCCTCATGTTAGATGGCAACCCTGTCCTTCTGGTCGCACAGACCAGAATCTTGGAGTCACCATTGGTGCCTTTCTTTCTCTCCCACCTCTCATCAAGTCAGCCTGGTAATCCTGTTGGCTCTGCTTCAGTTATACCCAGACTCCAACACACACACACACACACACACACACACACACACACACCACCCCCACGACTGCCTCCCCGGTCCAGCCAGCTGGACTACAACAGCAGCCACCTAACCAGTCTCCTTGCCTCCTTGGCACCCCTTCCCCTGTAATCTATTCTTAACACAGCAGCCAGAGTGATTCTTTGAAAATGTATGTCAGCTCATGTTTCTTCTCCACTCAAATCCTCTGGTGGTTCCCATTCTCAAGGACAGGAAGCCAATTCCTTATAAATAATCCTATCTCTACTTGCCCTGCTCTACCTGCCCACCTGGTAGCTTTCTGACTTCTTCCATTTTCCTTTTCATTCCTGTGCCTCCAGCCCAGCTGGCCTTCTCTCTCTGCTGCCTCAGGACCTTTGCATTGGCTGTTCCCTCTGCCTGGGACACTTTTCCTCCAGATCTGTGCACAGCTGACTTTCTTACCTCCTTTAAGTCTTTGCCCGGACATTCCTGTCTCCATATAGCCTATTTAAAGTTATATCTCCCCACTGACTCTGCTTCAGTAACTCCTAATAGTTCGTAATTTGCTGTAGGTTTTTTTTTTCTCCATAGCATCTCACATATTACCTTCTCACATACTAAACTTTTGATAAAATTTATTGTTTATTCCTCTCCAGTGGAATATTGGCTCACCTGGCTGGGAAGAGGGTCTTTGTAGCTTAGTCACTGATGATTCCAAGCGCTCCAAACAGGGCCCAACACATAATAAACATTCAATACATCCTTGTTGAATAAATCATCACCATCACCGCCACCATAACTTTTATCATTGCATTCATGTTACCCAGCTCATTTTGGGCACACACTCCATGGAGTAGGTCACCTGGCCAGTGGTATTAGAATTGAATAGGCTTTGTTTTATGGACAGGTAGTTAGACCAAGTATACTTTTCCCCAGGCAGCTTGTGATTGGAAAGCAGATTTAGATCTGATTGAGGAACAAATATGAATGATGAGAAATCATATGGAAAATTAGGAAAATGTGACTTCATAGATATAATTTGTTAGGACACGAATAGATTTGGTGTTGATTTCTTTGTCTCCCTTTTGCATTTCCGTTGGGTCTAGAATAACAAGGGAAACCCTTAAGCTGGTTCTGGAGGGATGCAGTCTAGTCTCCTGGAGAAAGTTACCTTTTAGGGGTAATGCAGCAAAGCCCCACTTGATTGAGGAGCTGCTCTTCCTGTTCACCCGACCACTGATTGTATTTTATGGTGTGTGGCCCATGAGTGGCAAGAAAGGAGAGTTTGTCGGTTAAGCTTTTTTCTATTGCGTTTGTTTGTTTAGTGTGTTTAAGGATGACTTTATAAATATTGCAGCCCTCGACCCTAATGGGCTGGGCTCTGTCACTTCTTGGAAAAGAGAGACCTCGGTCCCAACCATCCAGCGCCCTCTCCAGTCCTGTATGGCTGGCCCCTGAATGAAAGAAAATGAAGCTGCACCTGGAAGGAGCTAGTTATACATGTCTTTGAAATATCCATTGCAGGCCACAGAAATAGCCTCCCTGGCAGCTAAAATGTGATCCCACCCTGGACTGACTCTCCTACCCTCTCCCCAGGGTATCCCGTCCAGATTTTGGTAGCAGCTGGTCACTTTGCTACCAGGTGACTCCCCACTGGCTCCAGGACACCATATAAATAGCCTGATGTGTATAATCAGCAAAGGAACATATTGTGGGGAGTTCACTTGGTTAGCTTCTAGTCACACGGGGTGGCAGCATTCAGTTCAGCGAGAAAGGGGACGGGGGGCCGTGGGATTGAAGCCTGGCCATATTAGCTCGCCTGGCTGAGAAGAGGTTATCAGAATGCCAAGGGAAGGTGCTGAAAGTGTATTCCCAGCAGACAGTTTAGAAAGAAAAGTAATTATAGTAATCTCTAGCTCAAAGTCCTTAGTTTATTAACATGAAAATGAGCAAATGCTGAATTCCTTCAGACTTCAGCAGCGTGGCGAAGGGCCAGCTCTAGGGTCTGTGGGGCTGCTGGTGCAGTGCCTTTGCCTGAAGGATGTAGCTTCAATTTGTTTACAATGTGCTTAGCAAGGTGTTCATGTTGGCAGTTTCTTGTCTTTTGTTGTTTTTTGGCTTCAAGATCTGCTTTTTAAAAAAAATTTAATGTTTGTTTACTTTTGAGAGAGAGCGCGAGAGCGAACAGGGTAGAGGCCAAGAGAGAGGGAGACACAGAATCTGAAGCAGGCTCCAGGCTCTGAGCTGACAGCACAGAGCCCAACGTGGGGCTCGAACTCATGAACTCTGAGATCATGACCTGAGCCGAAGTCAGATGCTTAACAGACTGAGCCACCCAGGCGCCCCAAGAGCTGCTTTTTAAATAAGAATGCAGTGGAGGCCTCCAGCAGTCTCTCTGTATCTTTTAATTTTGGCTCTGTGAACAGCCCACATGTTACCATGATGCCGTCCATCACAAACAGCTGATAGCTGGTTAAGTTAGTAGTATTAATCGCTATTGACACTGTTTACAGATTTGTTTTTCCCTCCCCCGCCCTCCATAAGAATCCCTTTTAGGCCAAAGCAGTGAGGACCATTTTTCAGGAGAATGCCAGCTCCCACACCCCCTTTCCCTCCTGCCCCCGCCCCTCCGCACTGCCGGGCACTGAGCCTATGATGCGAGCAGGTGAGCTGGGTGCAGGTGTGGGTGCCCGGACTCACAGGCTCCCTGCCTTGTTTCTCCCCTGGTGAGTCAGGCAACCGGTCAGTGGTTAGAAGTAAGCTTCCGTCACCACACTGGAACCTCTCAGAATTTCTTAGAAAATACTAGGCCTCAGCTCTGTAAATACAGCCCATCAATAAGCAGACCCCAGCCCAGTTACCCGCCTCAACTCACCAACAGCCAGGACGGGCTGCGGCCGGGTTACCACTTTCGATCATTCAGGCACAGGCAGGCAGATTTGTGTGTCTCTAGCAGCCTTTTTAGAAAGAGTTACTCTTATTTCACAGATGTCTCTGCCCGGCCAAACCGTTCAACTCTAATGTGGTTATCTATCATCCTCTGCTGAGGATTTACCCAGCAAGGGCCTGAAGAAAAAAGCCATTTAGGTTTTGTGCCCACGAATGAAATTGCTAGTTCTTTTTAATTAGGGCTTATAGGTTGGGGAGTTAGCTGCCAGATATCTGGATTTCATGGACCAATAAAATGTCAGAAGGGAAAAATATACAGGAGCATGGGGTTGGCACATTTTTATTGTGCTTGGTCAGGATGTGAAGAAACACAAAACAGAATGACCATTATCTGTTATCTGTCATCTCATAGAAGAATGCACATCTTAACACTCAAGTATAGGCAAAATGTTATCTCAGAGTGAAAGACAGTCCTCTGAATAGAACACATTTAACTTCATGGGAAACTGGACACTCTTGTTATTTCCCCCATTTCCCTGGGACTGGTGATGATGGGTTCTCAGAGACTGCTGCACCTGCCAGCATTTGATGACGACAGGACCCGTTAACCAAGGGAATCAGTCGGTCCCTTACTCAGATCCTGTGACAAGACAGCTAGGGGATGCTTTGTAGTCCGCACACTCAAAATGCCAAAATTCACAGACTCAAGGAGCTACTTTGAGAACGAATCTGAGATTCTGCTAGCCGAGTCCCTTCCCTTTGAGAGGATCGATTCTGCCCACCCTGTACTCGGCTGCTGTGTGCTGATTCCACTTCCTTCCTTTCTGGGTGTATACCTTTGCCGTATTATTTTTGTTCTAAGAGATGGCAGAAAAATATAAAAGAAAAATAAACTTTTTCTAGTAATGTATCTCCTAGGGAGCCCATGGCTAACATTCCTCTTGTAGTTTTCCTAGCCTTTTTCCTCTACATGTTTCCCCACAAAATGAGGATCCTCCATCTTTGCAATAATTTTGCATTTTGATCGCTCTTTCCTTTCTATTACATCATTACTGCTTTGTCATATCATGCAGTAGTTTATAGGAGCATCATTTCAATGATAGAGTAGTATTCAAGTTCAGATTTTTCCTTTTTCTCTCTGCCTTTTTAAAAAAGGATAATCTTGGTGCATATCACAAGCTGTTTTTAGGATACGTCAAAGTGCAGGACTGGATCCAAAGTTAAGAACATTTTACTTTTTTATTATTATTTTTAAATATGGGGGTGGGAGGGGCGGAAGGGAAGGACAAAACAAATCCCAACCACATTTTGAACTCAGTGCAGAGCCCGATGTGGGGCTGAAACTCACGAACCATGAGATTGTGACCTGAGCCAAAGTCGGATGTTTAACCAACTGGGCCACCCAGGTGCCCCACATTAAGAGCATATTAAAGCTGTAGCTACCTGCTTCCAGATGGCTCTCAAGGAAAGCCGACCAATGCACATGTCCATCTGCACACTTACCGTGACATCTTCCCACCACCCACCAGCTGTGACTAAGATGAGACTTGAAAAAAACCTCAGCTATTGGATTTGTCTATTACCTTGATTATGATGATCGCATCACAGGTGTTTGTAAATGTCCAAACTCATCAAATATAGGCTTTTATCAAATATAGTGCTTTGAATATCAGCTATACGTCAGTAGAGCTGTTAAAAATAAAATACCTTAATCAACTGCAGAATAAGTGAGACTTCCACTTATTTTCTTTCCTTACTAATAAGATTTTGTATAGTCATTTGTGTTTTCTTCTCTGGATTTACCAGGGCCTTTGCTTCCTTCTGTTTTAAATCAAGGAATTCATCTTTTTCCTTACTGGTTTATAAGACGTCTTTTTATATAAAGTTATTAACTTTAGTCCTCATCCGCACATACTTTTCTCAATTCTTTATTTGCCCTCTGATCTTCATGGTGGCTTTTGCCATGTCAACATTTAAAGCTTTTGTTAAGTTCCTTTATGGCTTCTTCTTTGGCTAATGTTCCTGAAAAGGACAACTTTGCCTTCCTGTTTCCTTTTATTTCTGCCTCTCTTTCTCTTTTCTCTCTTCACTTCTGTCCCTGCATGGTCCAAGGGGCTGGGGACAGAAGTGGGAGGCACGGCCAAGGTTGAGGAGTGGATGTGTTCCTGCTTGTTATTTTTCTCTCTGGTTTGACTCCTCTACCATTCTGGGATTTGCTTCTTCTCAAATCTCTGTGCTTCTGGCTTCTAGTAACTCCATCATTATACTCAGATAAAATCTTCTTAGTAGCTTCAATTACAGCTGCTGACAGCTGCAGCTTTATAAATAATTACCAGTGGTATCCCTGCTTTGAGCCCGTCCCTCCCCAAGTCAACAGACGGGGGGGGCTACTGCCGCCTTCACATTTCATCCTGAGATGGTTGGTGAGAAGGTCCCCATTCCTGGAGAAGTGACTTTCTGCAGTGGACTAAGAGGAGTCTGCTTTTGCTGCACTGACATTAAGGAACTCTTTTCAAATGCCTATGAGGCTCGATGCTATCTGCAAAGCATAGAAATGCATTTGTCTTCCTTCATCAGCGGATTTTATAACTTACATTGTTTGCTTTCCTTTGTCGTAGGTTGTTTCCTTGGGAGAGTGTTTTGTTTCTCTGGTAGGATTCATCCAACTGATGGCAGGACATGCACTAACCATCACCCCATCATTGGGCAGACCTGGTCTTCCTAGTCCTGCACTTCACAGAGGATCCCAGTTCTCTGCCCATGACTAATCTCTCCAGATAACATTTTAAAGGATGCTAAAATGAGTGTGGTCTCTTAAATAAGCGGGCAATATTATGTTAAAAACCATCCTTTCTGACTTTGAGTGTCTCTCGGCCTGTGTGTCTGCAGAGTTCTTCTGCTTGGGGGACCCGCTGATGAGAAGCAGTGTCCCTGAACCTGTGACTTGAGGGCTCCCAGCTTGGGAGGATCCTGGAGTCTCTTTTCAAAAGTCAGATTCCAGGGCCGCATCCCTTAAGTTTGTAGCTCTGAGAGTCTGGGGTCAGTCCCAGGTTATCTGCATTTTAATGGGCGCCAGTGATGATAATTACCCACAAGGAAGTGTGAGACCCCCTGCTTTAGAGAATCCCCTTCATCTGCATATAGAGCCCAGTGGCCACCCCCTCCCCAGGCTTCCACTGTGCAGTCAGCTAAGCCTGGAGAGGGTGGTTTTCTTCACTGTCATTTCACACGTAAGGTGCATGTGGGCAAGAACAGGACCACACAGCCCAGTCACCCCACTGTCCCCTTCAAACTCAGGTCCTTGTCCCTGTGAAGCTTGCGTGTGATGTAACTGCCTTCCCAACAGAGTCCTCTCTGGAAGGCGGGCGGGCGGGCGATGAGGACTTGGGGAGGGTAGGAGTGTACTCTGGGAGGGCAGTTGGGCAGCTTGGCGCTTCTCAGGACACGTGGCTCTTCTCATGCTTCCTTTCTGCATTTCACAAGTATGTGGAACCATAAATGGACATCAGGGGACCAATTCTTAGCATGGTGACTCAGCAGTTAAGTTTCACTGGCCCGTGCAGCCCCTTTCTCACACCCTCCAACAGGACAGGGCTTAGGCCATGGACTTGGGGGAAGAGACAGCCTCATGGGAGAGAGAGACTCCAATTTGGAAGGGGGGGGGGTTGGAGGTGCCTCCTGAGAGAGCCTGATCCCATGGCATCCTCCATGAATCCCCCCTGAGACTCAGAAGAGAAGTAGGAATCTCTGGGCTCCCAGGAGGTTCTTAGCAACCTCCCCCGAAATTTCCTCAAAGCAGGCCCGAGAACAGCTTGCAGTCCAGGGTGGGCTCTTGATAGCTGTAGTAGCTACTGTCTCTAGTTTCGGGGGACAAGTAAAGGTTCTGAGTTTGTGGACTCAAGTCCCTCTCCATCGATTGCATGGAAACACTGCTCAAGGTCCTGCATGTGTGTTATGCTTTCTCAGCCTCTTCTCTTTCCTGCTCCTCCCGTCCGGGCTGCAAGGTGCCCCCTCTCCTATGGCCTGGGAAGGAGCGGAGCAGTGCGCACACTTAACTTATTTTTCATGCATTCCTGAGAGAGGGAGTCAGAGCAAGAGTGCTTAGGCAAGATACTTCTGGTCCTTTCGTAACTACCTTCCATGAATTCAAATCACCCATTTTAACAAATGCCAAAGCCACTGCTGAGAAGGGAATGGGGGAGGAGACGAGGGAAGGGTATTTGCTAAATATCGTTAAGATGGAGAGCAGCTAATTCCTTTTTTCCTTAGCCACACTGAGTCTTGTTTGTTTGTTTGTTTGTTTTTTCCTTCCAGAGTCTCATTTCTCTGATGGGCACGGTGATCTGCATTGTTGGCCTGTTGTTCATTCTTATTTTCTAAATTACGCCCAATACGTTATCTTAGCAACACTTTCCACAAACAGAAAATCATGTTTATTGCCCCTTTTGAACTCTGCTGTTGCTGTTTCTGCTCCCTCCTTACCTTTGTTTAAGACGACCAACTGCAGACAATCCAAATAACAATGTTTTCAAGCTATTGTCAGATCATAGTGACAATTGATTCCTTGTGGTGCTTCCCAGGAGACTACCCGTGGATGTAGAATTAAATGCCAACAATAGCGGATTTGTAACCAAGGAGCAGTCTCAGGAATGCTGGTGGCAAATCGGGGGGGGAGGGAGGTTGCAGGGGGGATAGGTTTGGACATCAGGAGCCAGGAGCCGGAGGAAAGGTTAACTTATTGACATCCAGGGATGATGTTATTTGTTTAGAAGATGAGTCACGATCCTGTTTTCCTTTGAACTCCTTCAGAACAACCGGGTTCCAGACAATGGGAGATAGAATACAGCAGGCGTTGTCTGTTTTCATAAACTTTCAGCTTGTTCTGTTGCCCGTCCTGTGCCTAAAAGTTGATGTAGAAAAACATTAAGAAACATGTAATATTCCACTCTGCACGATCTGATATTCATTTTGATATGTTTTTGGTCGCTGTTGGTTTTGAAAATGCTGAACACAAATGCTTCACATTGGGGAGGGCAAGCAAAGGATTAAAACAGAATCTCTGCCTCTTGCTTACTGTTGTCTTTGAAGAGATGAAAATGTTCAAGTGAGCAGAATTCTGACAGAATGAAACACGATTAGAACGTTTGGGGAAGGAGATGTGATGTGACTGGGGAAAATGTTAACAGCATAGAGATAATAAATACATTTGCCTAAGACTTTCATCTCTTATGATGCATTTTGTAAAGTGATACACGGGCAGTGTTCTGCATATATTCTTATCCCGCCCTGAGGGTCCCCTCCCCCAAGTATAACCGTTTATGCAAGTGCAAAGAAGTATGGGGGACAGAGTGAGAGCTTGTACAGATCACTAACAACCATGTAAATGCAGGCAGCTCACCAGGGGTTTCAGACTGATAATGAAGATTATTGAAACCATAGGAAGCATTTGGGTAAGAGGAGTGCACTTACTGTTATTATTTAACAGTTACTGAATACTGACAGTGTGCTTCATTAGAAACAACAGAAGACCCTGAACTTGCCCAAAAGACTCAAGGTAAAAATTAAACAAAGGCACCAAGGAATGACAAAACCCAAGGGTGTAAAAAGGTAACTGGAACAAGACATAAGTAGTTGGTGGTATCTCGTTTGCAATTGTTAAATTTTTGTTCCTTCCTTTTGACCCCACACCAGCCAATCTCTGATAGAGCCAGACAGCGATGGGGTGACGGGGAGAAGCTGGAAAACGACTTGTTTGCTCCTTTAGCTATTTGCTCCACATCCACATTGCCCAGAAGCCAGCATTTCTTTGTGCCTCTTCTCCTCTCCCCTGTGACAGTATATGTACCACTTTTTACCTGGTCTTGTATCTGCCTTACCTTCCCTACTAGGCTAGTAGCATTCTTTTTTTTTTAATGTTTTATTTATTCCTGAGAGAGAGAGAGAGACCAGGGGAGGGGCAGAGAGAGAGAGGGAGACACAGAATCCGGAGCAGGCTCCAGGCTCTGAGCTGTCAGCACAGAGCCCAACACAGGGCCCGAACCCATGGACCACAAGATCATGACCTGAGCTGAAGTCTGACGCTTACCTGACTGAGCCACCCAGGCACCCTGTAGCATTCTGTTATAAGTGGTACTCCATGTATGGATGTGGTTCTTAGCAGCACTTCTTTTGAATGGAGACTTTATCAAGCTGGATATGAGCCCCTTTCATGCCATGTGCCTTTTGGGTGAGCTGTTTAACCAACCACTGGTACTTTGGTTTATAGTCTACATAAAATGCAGATTACAATACTGACTTCATCCTGGGCTGCCAGTAGATTGAATGAGATGTATGCAAAGCACTTAAGCATGCGCTAAGTCATGTTAATTTGGCTATTTCTCTTGCCCACCACACACTCCCACCACACAGCAAGGGTGCTTTATAAAGACACTTGAAGCCCTCCTTGAATGAATGACCAAAAAGGTGCCAACTCAAAGTATCATATCAACCATGATGTTAAATTGTGTGTTTATGGGGATGCTTGTGTATTTGTCACCTGTGCGTAGTGATGCAGGCACACTCTTTAAGGGACAGAACCCTTTCCTAGTCTTTATGATCTCCCTGTAGCAGCTAACCACAGCCAGGGGCCACCCAGGCTCAGGGAAGCTCACAGATTTGCCTCGACTCACACAACTTGTAAGTGGGGGATTTAGTATTTGAACTCCCCCCTCAGCTGCCTAACCCCATGTGACCCCCCAGATGTTTGCTGAGCGAGTGTTAAGTAATCATTCTCATCCCAAAGTGACTGTTCCCACTGAAGCTTCTTTCTTTGTTGATTTGTGCTCTTTAGCCTGTTTTCCCTTACTCCCAGGCTGACTGTGCCCTCCAGTTTGGCGGCTGTGAGCCAGATAGGGCTACTTAAATTCACATTCAAGTTAATTAAAATTAAATAAAATTCAAAATTTAGTTCCTCGATCACACTGGCCACATTGCAAGTGTTCAACAGTTCGATTTCATTCGTGGCAATCACAGATATATAAAATTTTCATCATTGCAGAAAGTTCTACTCCTGAGAATTGCCTCAAATAAATAACAGGCAAGATGCTGGGCTTTATTTATTTATTTTTTCTGATGCACAGGGTTTTATACCGTTAGTGTTTTATACTTTATGAGACACCGGCTAACCAGCTGGTAGAGAATGGCAAATAGTTATAAGAAGATTACATTTTGATTTAATGGTCTTTACACTGTGTGTTGGGTTTTATGAAAAGTGCTTTCTGTGAGCTGTCTCATGTAATTGTTGTAGCAGCCCATTGAGGTAGGCGCTATCACCAGTCCCTTTGTACAGAGTTGGGAAGTCACTGGTCTGAAGTCTCAGAACTGGTCGGTGGAAGAACATGAAGCTGACCGCAGAGCTCTGGCCCTTAGCCACCGCATCGCCTCCTGCCAGTCACGGCAAATTCTCATAAGTACGAGCTGTCGATTTTAAAGACAGTGGCAGCAGGATTCTCTGTTCTGAATTTAAATGGAACTGGGCCATGGTGGGTGAAAGAAGTCGAATCTTTTCATCATTCCTACGGACCTCTGATTCCTTAAAGAAACCAGCTTGGCAACTGAACTGAAATTTTTTTTTTCTAGGCCTTGAAAATCATCTCTACTCCTATATATTGTCTTCATTTCTACCAATGAAAACATGTGCAGCCCATCAAAATAGATCATCTGATATTCAAAAGTGGATCAGAGATAAAGGGGATTAGGAGGTACAAACTTCCAGTTACAAATAACTCATGAGGATGAAAAGGACAGCATAGAGAATATAGTCAATAGTATTGTAATAATGTTGTATGGTGATTACACTTACCACGTCGATCACTGAGCCAGGCACAGAATTGTCAAATCAAGATGTTGTACACCTGAAACTAATATAGCACTGTATGTTAATTCTACTTCAGTGGTAATTTTTTTCAAATCAAAAATCACAAAAGCAATGTAGCAATGTTAAAAGCTAAAAAAAAAAAATTAAGCATTCAACATATAGATGAACAGAGACAAATTGATTAAGAACATATTTTGAGAGTCAAACAGTCTTTAAATACTGTCTCCACCACTTTGCTAGCTCTGTAACCTTGGGCAAATTAACCTCTCTAGCCTTCATGTTCTTCATCTGTAAAATGGGATTAGCTATAACATAGACCCTATAGATCATTGTGAGTATTGAGTAAAATAATTCATGCCAATCACCCATAAAAATATTCAATAAATGTTAGCTACTGCTAAAAAAAAAATGGGTCAGAAACAAATTATATGGGAAACTGATTATGTCATCAAGGTTTTGAAAACTAGTGATTTCTTTTAATGTTTATTTTTGAGAGAGAGAGACAGAGTGTGAGCAGGGAGGGACAGAGAGAGAGGGAGACACAGAATCTGAAGTAGACTGAAGCAGAATCTGAGCTGTTAGCTCAGAGCCTGATGCGGGGCTCAAATTCATAAATCGTGAGATCATGACCTGAGCTGAAGTTGGACACTCAACCGACTGAGCCATCCATGTGCCCCTGAAAACTAGCGATTGTAATGAAAATAAAATGAGCCCTACTGACTGTAAGAAGCCAAGAGCTGTTTGCAAGAAATTGTAAGAATTCTACTGGACTTCCTTGCCCATTCTCTCTCTACCCAGCATACCTAGCTCCTATTCGGAGGATGTGCTTGAAACATGTGAATGGTGTGAAAGTTTATTCCCTGTACAAGGTCATTTAAAAGTTTTAGGTTGGACCAGGCACTATGAAGTTTGCCTTGTTCCAGGTAACCTACATAAGATTCGTTTTAGCCATTTGGGACTAGAATTTACCTTGAAGAATCTTCCAGGACTAATTCTCTTCCAACAAAAAAAATACAAGAGCAGTTTCCAGATTCTTGGATAGTATTAAATTTTCTTGAAGATAACTAGTGTTCCCACAGTTGGAATGGTGGTGGCCTGTTACTCAGATTTAAAAAAAGAAATTTGGACAAAACGATTCCTGGGCTGGGCATATAGCAGAGATCTCATTGATACTTGTTATTCTTCTACCAAGTTTTGTTTAGAATTACCCAGAATCCCTGGACAGTGTTCCCATCTCTGCAAGGGTACCCTTTTCCTGTCAATATTTAGGAAGAAGATGTCAACAAAAGGTGGTAGACTTCACACAGTGTACATATCTCTGCACTGAAGTTTCGTCAAAGGTGTCACTCATGTCCCAGGTTGGAAAACGTTCCAGTTGGTGGCTCAAAATAGAGCCCAAAGGGAAGTGATGGTTAGAGATAAAGAAACATGGGCTTTGGGGTGTAGGCAGAGTTATTAACAGAGAGCCATGTTTGCTTGCAGCACTTTTAACTACTCCGGGAATCTTGAAGTGACTTAATTCGTTGTCCAAATCCCTACCTCAGCCCCCAGGTAATCACTGGAGTGATGAAAAATACTACATTCTCTCTTTCTTTTCCTAAGCTCAATTTAATCTTGATCTTTGAAAAGTAAATGGTTTTTCTTGTGCAAACAGCTTCATAGAAATGTCAAATCTGGCCTCCACAGTCTATGCTGAAGGGGGGAGACCTGGTACAAAAGGCTCAGTGCTCAGGGCCTGGGCTTTGAAATGACTCCAGCTGTATTGCCAATGCAAATGCAGGAGGGGAAAAAATTACTGGAACAAATTGAAAGGTTATTCAGACTGGAATTTAGAATCTCAATAAAAAAGGCTTTTATAAGCCAAAGCCCTCGGAGTAACCGGATCATTTAAAAATACATCTTTTCTGCATTAAATGTAGTGTGACAGCCGCATTAGAAATGCTGCAGTCCAAGTACGTTCCTTAAACATTTTTAACTGACTTGTAAGGACAGCTAAAATCTTCTCTTGGAAGGGGTGGAGGTGGATGCTGGATCTCCTGTCTGTAAATCGTTTCCATGCCTTTATTTTTGCCTAATTTGTGATACCTGGCAAATGGATTTTCATCTTTCCCCCTGTTGCTTCCTGCAGGCTCAGTGATCTCCGTGGGCTCTGTGTCTTGATGAAAATTTGTTGAGCCAGTCTTTTCCCTTTTTGACTTAGTAGAAACAGTCTTTCTGATCACCCAGATGTTGGTGAAGTAGCACATAGTTGTACTGGGGAGGAATTCTTTTAACAAGAGGTATTTAGGCCAAGAGACACAGACATAACTCACCTAATGCAAGGCAGTGACCCAAGTGAGGGACTCCCTTCTCATTGTTTAAGATCTGGAAATAAATGATCCAGATCTACTCATTGAAGTGCATGGCAGTCCTCTCCATCAACCCCACCCCAGCAACTTCTATTTCTTTGAACCAAGTGGAAGATAATTTCAAGGGAAAAGATCGCTGTTGAGTGAGTTGAAGTCAAAGCAACGGACATTCCCAGTGGGCTTCCGCTGCACTCCCCACCCATCTGGGCACAGGGCTACCGTGGACCCTCTTTGTGTTGCTGACACAGCTCCTGAACTGTCACCCTCACAGGTACTTCTTCCCATTTATTTCTAAAAATGGCTCAGTCACCAAAAGATTGTGCTCATTGTTTTTAGTTGGTGATGTATTTCAAATGTACTGAATGCTCACTGTCTGGAAGCAGCAAATATTCACATTTTACCATTTTTTATTTCAACCCTTTGGCCTTATTTTAAGTCCTTCCTTTTCTCCTTCTCCAGGGGTCAAGTCATTTCCTTTCCTGAGGGAGAGGTAGCTCTTAGTGCGGCCAAATTTTATCGTTTGTATCAGTGTCCTGGGAATTCTGCTATGAATGAGAGTTACAAGGTAGCTTCTCTGTATCCCCACTAGATTGCGTGTTCCCTGAGTACAATAACTTAGCCTTTTTCAACGGCTTGTTGTCCCTCAGCCCCTGGTGACATACTTAGCCCTGCAGTGAGTTCTCACAAGAGTTTTGTTGTCAGTGTGTGTGTGTGTGTGTGTGTGTGTGTGTGTGTGTATGTGTGTTGAGGGAGTGGATGACTCTAGTTAAAATCAGTGAACTCAAGAGTTGCAGAGAACACGCTAACACTCTCCCTTCTCACTGATGACTAGTATCTCTAATGGGTGTTTTAGAGCAGTATTGTTATTTCATTCAACAGTCTGAGCCTCCTCTCAAAATGTTTCTATAACTAAAACCTTTGCATTAACCTTGTTGGGATTATCTGATATAATTATAAAATAATAAGGTATCTTCCTGGTTAGAGGACTGTAAGTTGCTTCATATGAAGTGCTGATCCTAACTTCATGAGTTTGCAATTTGGTGTGAGGAATTGTGCCTGAAGACCACTGCTTCCCTTCATACCTGAAAATGGATGTCGTCCTGAACAGTCACTTCAGTGATACTGAAGTTCCTCCTCAGCGATGAACCACGGCCTCTTTTCTCATCAGGCAGCCCTCATGCAAGAATACGTTGATCTGCTCTGGTTTCTCTTCCTCTTTCAAGATCGCACCAGTAGCTTTTCCATATGTTTTAGGCATCTTCCCGTTCGCATACTGTACAGCCAGATAAACTAGATCCTCATTACTACGTTTGCGTCCTATTCCTTCACGTTCCAGCATTTCTTTGACAAGTAGCATGCCCATGAAGACCCAGCAATGCCTTATTTCCTTGTATCCAATAAAGCCAACTTTTGACACAGGGAGAGAGCATCCTCCATTTTTTCCCCAGCTGAAATGGAGTTTGGGTAAAGCCAAGCACTGGTTCTCTTCCTGAGACTGACATTTCAATAGATGGTTGGCATAGGATGCCTCGCTCCCTAAAATGACATTTTCTTCTCAAAGTAATGGCAGACCTCAACAGTGTTCATCATGGAGTAAGTGATACATGACATTGCCATGTTTGACACACATACCAATACTTGCCTGGCATTAAGCATCTACCTCTTTCCCTCCCGTTCAGGAACATGCCTTAGAATGTAAGTGGGTGCAGTGACATTATTAGTAGCATGATTGGAATCTGTATTTATTTAAAATATTACGTATTCTCAGACTTAGGTTCTTGGACTGTCATCAGTTACTAACCACCCATGACCCACAGCATGTTGCCATTGAGACCCAACTGCCCTTGAGCGGCGATGCCTCTGGAGACTGTACTTTCAACTGAAGCACTGTGTGACTGCCTGCCTTTAAAAATGATCTTGTAACTGATTGTCAGGGGCACTGTGAGAACTGAAGCTCTCCAGCTTTAGACCCTCATTCTCAAGGTGAAGAGCAGCGGGAGGCTTTGATAACTTTTACAGTGCACAGAGGGAAACATTTTTCGCTGACTGTGCCAGAATCCCATGCTCTGTGGGCAACATAATGGATTTCATTCAGAACCCTGCACAGGCCAACTGTCATGATATGGTTGGGAAGCTTTCCATCAGCTACTGTGAACTCCATCACTCTGTTCCCTACCTCCGTTTTTGGCTTCTCCATTCTTGGTCACATTTTACGAAGCAGCCAACCATCCAGATTGGGATTTCATGCTCTGCTGCACTGTTGCCTGAGTTATTTCTCTTACAAAGGCCTCCTTTACAAAGTCCTTAATCTGAGTAATGCATAGAAGGTGTATTAAGGGGTAACAAGTGAAAGAAGGCAAGAACCAGCAACTTCCTGAAAATTGTTGTCATTAGAGCATTTCCATGAAGGCCCAACGATTCATTAGAGTGAGTCCAGACAAAAACCCTATCCCCCGAAACATATGTAGTGCATTCAGACCTAATTGGCCATGGTCCAGTCCAGTTCTAAGGGGGATATTCTTGGCATTTTGGAGGTCAGAGGAGAGATCTGATTTGAAGCTTGTCATGTGTGTTTCCCCCATGTTATATTTAAGTTTGTTTCTTATATTCATTGGATGTGCCCCTTGCCTTTAAATTTCTGGACAAAGTTCATATACATTGGTCAACTCTGGCTTTTTATGCTATCAATCTAATGCCTCATTGCAAAAGATATCTACACCTTTGTACCAGCACATGAAAAGCCTTCATAGAACAACCTAGAGTTTGAGTGGGAAAGAGACTCTAAGTTATGGTTTAAGATTGACATTGGTTGTGTTGGCTGGAAAAGAATCCTGACTCTGTCTTTCATCTGCAGAATTTTCTTTGCAGTCCCAGTACTAGGAATGGCTAATGTTTCCAAAGCTTACCTGGAAACCGTACTATGAAAAAGCCTGTGAGTGAGAGCAACTTTCCATAGGATTCTTACTTACCTCTTGAATTTCCTTGGTCTGCTTATCTAAGAATTTCACTGTGTGGGGCAGATAGAATGAGGCGGGAAATTCAGAGGCATACCACTGCATGAGTTTTTGTTTGCTTGTTTGACTTCAGCAGGGAGGTGAGATGAGAACTGTAAGTAGTATGTTCTGTTTGTCTGTCCAAGGAAACAATTATCTGATGGAAAGGCACCTTCAAATCCTATTTTCACTACCTTTTTCTGATTAGAATCATATTCTGGCTATAATAATCAAAGCTTGAGTGTGTGACTTCAGGTCTACCTGTATCCACACAAAAGCTTTATTGTTTAAAGCTTTGAAGCACTACCTACCCATGTTGAGCAATGGATAAGGGTTAAGGCCTGAAAAGGTAATTACTTATATGAAGCCAAAAGTCAGGGATGTGCGAGACAATTTAAAGAGCCCAAGGGATCTTATATTTCTTGCCTTGATTTCATTGAAGGGCATGTGAAACCATCGAGTGAAACTTTTCTAAGTAATTAATTTCAGTTCACTGATTACTATCTCTGAGCATGAGAAGTTGCTGGATAGTATCATCTCATATATACAAAGGTGTTATCTAATTTGATAGCAGGCTACCACTGTTCAGCCTGCAGATTCTAATAAAAAATAGAAATTTCGATTCAATGAGACAAGTTTTAAGGTTTAGATTATTAGCTATTTGGCCTACTCTGTAGAGCTACCGAAGACAAAGTGACAGAAAAACAACCCAAATAAATAAATACTTTTTTGAAAGGATGGAATTGAATAAGATCCTTTGATTAGAGGCCTTGGGATAACTGCCAAACTGGACTTTGAGTTGTTTATAATGGTACATGTTGACTGAGCAGAGATGTATGAAATCTGGGATCCTAGCACTGAATACCGTAGCGTTGGCCCAAGTATGCTGGAGGCAGAGGGCAGGGACTATTTGGAAAAGAGACAGATAGCCTACTCTTTTAAAGAAGAATGCTTTTAAATGCAAATGTGTAAGTTAAGCTGTAATTTAAGTGCCCACATCCCAAGAGACTCCACAGTTTCCTCCAACACCTCAGTTCCTGGTGGAGGAGTGAGATCCTAACAAGCTTACCTTGGCTTTTAGTTACACATTGACTTCCCACCAGCCCAATTTGGTTTTGACTTAAATATTGGATCTTAAGTTTTCCTCTTTTTCTGCAACTTCATCAGTTGAAGAAACATGGTTTTATTTTCCTAATAATTCTGTTATGATGAAATGAGACCAGTCTTCACTATTGTTTACATTTATTCATCAACCCTAAAGTCTCATTCCACCCTGTCCTCATTTTTAAACTCTAGTTGCAGACTGCTTAAACTTGTATCCTTAAAAAAAAAAGTCCAATACTTAACACCTGGTAGAGGTGCTGTCTTCCATAAAGAATATATGCCTTTTGTTTTCACAAACAAACAAAACCAGGCAGAGATGTGAGAGACAAAAATAATAGAATAGATTGATTCATTAGCTAAACATCCATTTATTCATTGAACGAGTATTTGTTGAGCATCTATTGTGTACCAGACACTGAACTAGCACCTGGTCAGTTATAACACAGATGAACAGTGGTTACTGAGGAGTCAGGAAATAAACAAGCGAACTCCAAGTGATATATTTCATAACAAATATGGTAAGCATGATAAAGGAAAAGCAAATCTCTTCATAAGAGATTTGTGTTAATAAAGTTAGGCTGGACTATGTTACAGTAACTATGCATAATACAATTAAATGGCTTAACAAAAACAAAGTTGTAGGTTTTGTTTTTTGTTCTTTTTTTTTTTTTGCATCCCCATATGGTGAGGTTGGTTAGTTCTTTTGGGAGGTATCTATCCAGCCTCCTTCCATCATCGGTACCACTGACTTCAACATGTGGTTTCCACAGTTGTGCTGAGAGAAAGAAAGATTGAAGAGTATTAAATAGGTATGGTTTGGGCCAGCTAGGAAATGGGTATATCATTTCTGCTTGTATTACATTGGCCAGAATCTAGCCTAATAGTGAGTGAGACTAGGAAACAGTCTCCCTGAGTGCCCAGAAGGAGGAAATGGGAATGGTGATCATCTTTATTCTAATGGAAGACTTCGTTTAGACTAGAGGTTTTAGACGATCTCCATACATATGACTTTTCACCAGTAATTAGAATATTAAATATAGCCACATTAGCAGAACATACATTTTTCTCAAGTGCATGTGGAACATTATCCAGGATAGATCACATGGCAGGTCACAGAAAAAGTCTTAACAAATTTGAGAAGATGGAAATCATAACAAGTATCTTTTCCAACCACAATGGAATAAAAGTAGAAATCAATAGCTGAAGGACAAACTGGAAAATTCACAAATGTGTGGAAACTAAACACACTTTGAACAACCAGTGGGGCAAAAAAGAAATCAAAAAGGAAATTGGAAAATATCTTGAGACAAATGAAAATGAAAATACAGCATACCGAAACTTATGAGATGCAGCAAGAGCAGTACTAAGAGGGAATTTTATAGTGATAGATACTTATATTAGAAAAGAAGAAAGATCTCACCCTAAGTTAACACCTCAAGGAACTAGAAAAAAAGAACAAACTAAGCCCAATTAGCAAAAGGGAAGAAATAATAAAGATTGAAGTAGAAATGAAGGAAACAGATAAAGGAAAAAAATCAATGAGAGTAAGAGTTGATTTTTGGAAAACATAAATGCAATTAAATTTTGGGTAGACTAAGGAAAAAGAGAGAAGACTTAAGATCGGAATGAAAGAGGAGACATGTGATGTGATGTCACAAGGACGAAAAGGGTCCTAAGACATTACTCTGAACAATTATCCTCTATCAAAGTGGATAACCTAGAAGAAATGAATGAATTCTGAGAAACATACAACCTATCAAGACTGAATCATGACTAAAAAGTCTGAACACACCAATAACTGGTAAGGAGACTGAATCAATCATCCAAAATTTCCCAACAAAGAAACATCCAAGGTCTCATGGCTTCACTAGCAAATTCTACCAAATATTTAAAGAAGAATTATTGTCAATTTTTCGGTAATCAGGAACAAAGAAAGGATGCACATTCTCACCAGTTCTATTCAGCATAGTACTAGAAGTCCTAGCCAGAGCAATTAGGTGAGAAAAAGAAATAAAAGTCATTCAAATCAGAAAGGAAGAAGTAAAACTATCTGTGTGTAGATGACATGACCTCACATGTAGAAAACGCTAAAGACAAAAAAAAAATCCTGTTAGAACTAATAAGTGAGGGATACCTGGGTAGCTCAGTTGGTTAAGTGTCCAACTTCAGCTCAGGTCAGGATCTCGTGGTTTGTGAGTTTGAGCCCCGCATCAGGTTCTGTGCTGACAGCTCAGAGCCTGGAGTCTGCTGTGGAGTCTGTGTCTCCCTCTTTTTCTCTGCCCCTCCCCGCTTGCTCTCTGTTTCTCTCTCTCTCAAAAATAAATAGACAGTAAAAAAAAATGGAATAAGTGAGTTCAACAAGGTTGCAGGATACAGAATCAATTTACAAAAATGAGTTGTGTTTTTATACGTTGAAACAAGTTATATGAAAAGGAAATAAAGAAAAACAATCCCATTTATAATGGCATAGAAAAGAATAACGTACTTAGGAGTAAACGTAACTAAGGCGATGAAAGACTTGCATGCTAAAAACTGTAAAGATTGTTTCCTTCTCCCTCCTTTCCTTTCAGTTTAACACAATAAATATTAACCTTGTTGAACAAAACCTCTGTTCTAATGAAACAAATGATAGGAATGATTTTGATAGTAGGAGGAGTGGCCTTGGGAAGAAGATAAAATGTAATAAGAGTGTGGGCTCGCAACAGCCTGGTTCAGATTCTCACTCTGTTACTTACCAGTTGGGTTACCATAGGCAAGCCTCTAAAATGCTCAGTGCCTCAGTTTCTTCATCTGTAAAATCGAGATCATCATCATAATAAAACCTACCTGTATTTGTTTTATATTTATGTGGTAACAGATGACCACATATGTAGTGGCCCAAACATCTCAAATTTCTGTAGGTCAGAAATCTGACCTGGGTCTCAGTGGGCTAAATTCAAAGGGTCAGCAAGCCTGTATTCCTTTTTGGAGACCCTAAAAGATAATTTATTCTCTTGCCTTTTTCAATATCTAGAGGTTGTCCCCATTTCTTGACTCGTGGCCTCCTTCCATCTGCAAAGCCAGAGTGGCCAGTTGAGTCTTCCTTTCCTCACATTATAGTACTGACTCTGATGCCTTCTTCCACTTTAAAGGACCATTGGGGTGGTATTGGTCCAGCAGGATAATTCATAATGATTTTACTATTTTAAGGTCATCAGATTAACAATCTCAATTCCGTATGCAACTTTAATTCCCCTTTGTCACGTAACATAACATCACAAAGTCCGGGGAATAGGATATAGATACCAAATTTGGGATGGGGGGAGGGGGTGACATTACTTTGCCTATCCCACTACCATATAGGAATGTTGTAACAATTAAATGGCTCCTACAATATAATTATTATATGTAATGGCTCCTATATAGTGATTTTAAGAGATGGCCCCTGTAATGGCTTTGAACAGTGCCAGTCACATAAGCACATGCTCAGTAAATGTCAGACATGACCCCATTATGTCGTACCATTTCATGAAGTTGTTTTGAAGAGGGGCAGGCTGCCAGCAGTTTGGTTTCCAGGAGGAATCCATGCTTCCTCCCTCGCTGGTAGAAGTGATGATAAAAGCGTGTAGATAAGACAGCCAGTTCCTCCTCGAGACCTACACTTTGCTTTCCAAGGCCAAAGCTCAAGGCCTGAGATCCCTTTGGAATTGTGTGATTCTCCAAAGAAAACGTGTGGTTTGGACAAAGCCAATTTTATGAGTAGCAAGAATGAAACAAATTGGGTAAGATCCAAGCAGATAACATTATCCTCACAGAAAAATAGCCAGTAGGAAGGTAAGGAGCCACCCACCCCAGGATGTTATTAAGTCCGTGTAGGAGCTGGAGTCCAGGGTGTACTTAAGACAATAGACTCTGGAATTGAAATCTCTTCTTGTCTCGCAAGCCTTAGTTTCCCCACTTGTTTTATGTGAATAAAAATAATACCTACCTTAGCATGAGATGAGGGCTGGATGAGCTAATATAGCCAAAGTGCTTGGCACAGGGAAGGCCTGGCACTAAGTGCTAGATCAGGGATAGGTCTGGGATGTTTTGTATGTACTCAGAATCCTGTTGAAAATAATTAGAGTTGAAAGAGCCATTCTCCTGCTAGTCTGGGGCAAAGCTAGCAGGATTCTGAGCATTATTTCCAAAATCCTATTCTCATGTAGTTAAATCTCAGAGTGAATGTTTATTCCATTAAACATTCTTCCCCAGATTGCATCATATGCAATTATGAGATGAAAATGTTGTCTGGAGAATGAAAGTAGCCATTGTTCAAGTTTTATATAGGTGATGATAGTTTTTGAATCTTCTTTGTGGGAGGAGGAAGGATTTGTTGGTTGAGATGGATTATGACAATTGGGCCAGGGACAGAGAGCAGAAAGCCCCAATTTCTTGGTTGGAAAGAAATGTGTTGTAGGACCGGGACTCGGCAGGAGTAGTATCTTGGGCGGTTTTCATCCCACAACAAGAATCACTGAAGATAAAGACAAAGATGATGAAAGACAAGATGATATTTTAATGTCAACAGGCTAAGAAACAACAGTGCTGTTGTTTGCAGACAGCCTTTGTTCATCCGTGTGAGATTAGCCATGGCATTAATTTATTCAGGATTATAGTTCAGAAGGAAAGTCAAAGCTGGAGCGCTTTCATTTAAGGAGCACACTGTACTAACTCCAGGGTGGAGAGGCATTGATGCCCTGCTCTGTGGCCAAAGATCCTTCTGAGTGATTTGTCTTTACAGGATGACTTACCCAGAGCACAAACCTTAGAGGCCACCTTTGCTTGCCTCGTAGCCACTGTCAGGATTCCTTATAGCCTTGTCGTACCCCGAGATTCTTTCGATTTCAAATGGTAAGAGCAATGGCCATACTTGGAAAGTGGAAACTGGTCAGGTCAGTGAGTCTCACCTAGAGCTACTGTGGTTCAGCCCCACTTGTCCAGGTTCCAGATATGTCCACACTTTGGGTAAAAATATTGCAACCATAGGGGCGCCTGGGGGGCTTGGTCAGTTAAGCGTCCGACTTCGGCTCAGGTCATGATCTCATAGTCCGTGGGTTCGAGCCCCGCGTCGGGCTCTGTGCTGACAGCTCGGAGCCTGGAGCCTGTTTCAGATTGTGTCTCCCTCTCTCTCTGCTCCTCCCCTGTTCATGCTCTGTCTCTCTCTGTCTCAAAAATAAATAAACGTTAAAAAAAAAAAATATTGCAACCATAGATTCTTTCCTCATCAGGCCAGCTTCTTAGCTCTGGAACATTTATACTTATTGTCATGAGGATGATGGGAGCACGGTATTATCACAAATATTGTTAATGTAAAACAAAGCAAAACAAAAACAACTTAATTTTGTTTTTATTATTTTATTATTTATTTATATTTTTTTAATATGAAATTTATTGTCAAATTGGTTTCCATATAACACCCAGTGCTCATCCCAACAGGTGCCCTCCTCAATGCCCATCACCCACTTTCCCCTCCCACCCACCCCCATCAACCCTCAGTTTATTCTCAGTATTTAAGAGTCTCTTACGGTTTGCCTCCTTCCCTCTCTGTAACTTTTTTTTCCCCTTCTGCTCCCCCCTGGTCTTCTGTTGAGTTTCTCAGGATCCACATATGAGTGAAAACATATGGTATCTGTCTTTCTCTGACTGACTTATTTCACTTAGCATAATACCCTCCAGTTCCATCCATGTTGCTACAAATGGCAAAATTTCATTCTTTCTCATTGCCAAGTAGTATTCCATTGTGTATATAAACCACAATTTCTTTATCCATTCATCAGTTGATGGACATTTAGGCTCTTTCCATAATTTGACTATTGTTAGAAGTGCTGCTATATACATTGGGGTACAAGTGCCCCTATGCATCAGTACTCCTATATCCCTTAGGTAAATTCCTAGCAGTGCTATTGCTGGGTCATAGGGTAGATCTATTTTTAATTTTTTGAGGAACCTCCACACTGTTTTCCAGGGCGGCTGCACCAGTTTACATTCCCACCAGCAGTGCAAGAGGGTTTCCGTTTCTCCACATCCTCGCCAGCATCTACAGTCTCCTGATTTGTTCATTTTAGCCTCTCTGACTGGCGTGAGGTGGTATCTCAGTGTGGTTTTGATTTGTATTTCCCTGATGAGGAGAGACGTTGAGCATCTTTTCATGTGCCTGTTGGCCATCTGGATGTCTTCTTTAGAGAAGTGTCTATTCACGTCTTCTGCCCATTTCTTCACTGGATTATTTGTTTTTCAGGTGTGGAGTTAAAAACAACTTAATTCTGAAAAAAATTTAGACTCATAACGAGTGCAGAATAGTTCAGTGTGAACCCATGCACTCTTCCCCTAACTTCCTCTGGTAATACAATCTTATATAAGCAGAGTTGATTAACTTTTTAATGACTTTATATATGAAAATTTCAAAAATACATGGGATAAGGTATAAAAAGCTTAAGTGTACAACTCTATGATTTTTTATATTTTTACCAAGTGACCACTCTCACGTAAACATCACAGACATCAAGATAACCTTTCAGCGTCTCCCGAGCCTTTCTCATCACACTCTTCCAATCATTATGTCCCCCAAACATCATTACTTTAATGGATTCTATCACCATGGATTAGTTTTACCTATTATTGATGTCTACTGCTGTATACCCTTTTGTATTTGGCTGATATATACTCTTCTGTATTTGACCTCTTTTGGTCAATATTTTGTCTGTGAGCTTCATCCAGGTTGTTGTGGTTGCCAGTGGTTTGTTCTTATCATTGTCATATCGTACTCTGTGATATGGATATATCATCATTTATTTATCTCTTCTACTATAGACAGATACGTAGATTATTTCCAGTTTGGGCTCTTTCAAATTATGCTGCTATAAAAATTATTCCACATGTCTTTTATTGCACACTTAGGTGTACATTTATGTTGGGGATATATGTGACAGAATTGCTGGATCATCAGGTATGCCTATGTTAGGCATTAGTAGACACTGCCAAAGAGTTTTCCAAAGTGACTACAACCATGGGAGTCCTAGCTCCTCTCTGCCAACACCTAATATCTTCAGTGTTTTTAATTTTAGCCATTCTGGTGTGTGTGTGTGTGTGTGTGTGTGTGTGTGTGTGTGTGTTAGTATCTAAGTGTCATTTAATTTTGCATTTCTGTGATGACGCCTATGTATCAGCTTTTCATATGTTCATTAGCTACTTGGAAGCCTTTGTGAAGTTTCTGTTCAAGCTTCTTTCTCATTTAAAAATTTACTATCTTTTTATTGATTTATAATAGTTTATATATTCTAGGTGTTGGCTATTTATTGGATATGCATAATGCAAATATCTTCTCCCACTCTGTGGCTTCTTCTGTCTCTCTTATAATGCTATATTTTGATAAATAAATTTTTTAATTTTGATAAAGTTCAATTCACCAGTCTTTTCCTTTATAGATACTTTTGTGCATATACTTTTTATGAGCAATTTAAGACCTATGTCCCTACTCCAATGGTAGATAATATTCCCCATATTCTCTTTTAGAAGCTATATTATTAAGCTTCATTATTAAACTTTGTTATTAAGATCCATCTGGAATTAATTCAGGTTTATTTTTCTCCACATGGATAAGATCCATTTCCATACAAATTTTATAATCGGCTTATTAAGTTCCACAAAATATCCTGCTGGGACTTTGACTGAGATTGAGATGACTATGAAAATCAATTGAAGAACAGACACATCTTTAGAATAGTGAGTCTTCCAGTCTGTGGACTGGGTCCATCCCTTTATCTATTTTCTTTCTGTAACATTTTGTAGTTTGTGTGTGTGTGTGTGTGTTGAAAGTCTTATGCTTCTTTTCCTTTTTTTTAAAATTTATTACCAGGTATTTGATGGATTTTTCTAAAATTGTAAATGAGGTAGCCTTTGATTTTGTGTGCTAATATATGAAGACACAATAGATATTTTATGTTGACCTTTTGTCCCATGACTTTATTAAATTCATTTACTAACTGTAATTGTTATAATCTATGTATCCTTTCTGATTTTCAGCATACATAGCCATTTTGTGTTTGAATAATGGCTGTTTAATTTCCTCCTTTTCAGTCAGTATGCCTTTTTTTCTTTTCCTTACCTCCTTGCCTGGCTAGAACCACCAGTACAATGTTGCAAAGGTAGGGATTAGGGTGGTCTTCTCTCATCCACTATCTCAGGGTGAACATTAATGGTAATGTTTTCATCATTAAATATTATATTGCTATTTATTTTTGTATATATTCTTTTCGAGGTTGGGACGTGCTATCCTATTCCTAGCTTGGTAAGAATTTAGTTGAATGGATGTTGAATTTTATCTAGTACTTTAGCATCTTTTGAAATTCTCATATTATTTTTTTCTTCTTAATTTTTTAATGCCATGGATTACATTGTTTGATTTTCAAATGTTAAACTAACTTTTCATTTAAAAATGAAATGTTGCAGTTAAAACCAACTTTGTCACAATGTATTAAGCTTTTATCTTTCACTGAATTTGATTTGCTATGATTTTAAGATTTTTGTATCTGTGTTCAGGAAAGATACGGGTCTGAAAATTTTCTTTTTTAAAAAGCTTTTTTCAGATTTTTGAGTATCCTGGCCTCAAGTTGAGTTTGAATTGGGCAGTGTTTCTTCTTTTTTCTATTCTCTGGAAGGATTTGTGTAAGATTGTTCTTTCTTCCTTAATTGTATGGAAGAATTCAATGTTGAGACCACAAGGAACTGTAGTTTACTTTGAGGGAAGATTTTTCATTATAAATTCAATCACTTTAATAGATGTAAGGCTAGTCCAATTTTTTAAATTTCTTCTTTAATCGGTTTTGGTAAGTTGTACTCTTCAAGGAATGTGTCCATTTTTCTCAAATTCTCATTATTTATTGGCCTACAGCTGTTTATACAGTCCCCTCATTTTTAAAAAAAATATATAAAAGATCTATAGGACTTTCCCTTTTCCATTCTTAATGTGGTTAACTTGTGTTTTCACTTATTTTTTCTTAATCTGTCTTTTTAAGGATTCATCAATTTTATTGAATTTTCAAAAAGCAACTTTTGTATTGTACGTCTGTTTTCTATGTCATTAACTTGATTCTTATTTTTTGTTTCCTTCCTTCTACTTTCTTTGGGTTAAATTTGACATTTTTGATAGCTTGTTAAAATGGAATCTTAAATCATTGATTTTCAGCCTTCTGTCTTTTTTATTATATGTATGTAGAGCTGTTTTTTTTTCTAGTAGTTTAGAAATATCCTGCATGTTTTTATTTTTATTATCTTTTTTTGTTTGTTTTAGAGAGAGAGCAGGCACATGAGAGGGGAGAGGGGCAGAGAGAGAGAGAGAGAGAGAGAGAGAAAATCTTAAGCAGGCTCCATATTCAGTGTAGAACCTGATGTGGGGCTCAATCCCAGGACCCCAAAATCAAAATCAAGAGCCTGAGCAACCCAGGCACCCCTCCTGCATGTTGTTAAATATTATATTTTCATTATCATTGAATTAAAACTATTTTCTAATTTTCATTGTGGACTCTTTTTTTTTTTTTTTTTTTTTTTTTTTTGTCCCATGGGTCAAAGTGTATTATTTAATTTTGAAGCAATTTGGATTCCAGATTTTCTAGTTAATATTTTATGATTTTTAGCTTATTCCACTGAAATATTAAATAGCTTCTGTATGATTTTAGTCCTTTCAGATACATTTAGAATTGCTTTATAGACATGTGTTTTGGTTAACGATCTTGAGAACTTGTAAAATAATGCATTCTGTAGTTTATGGATATACTGTTCTATAAATGGCAGTTAGGTCAGATTGGCTAACTATGATATTCAGAAGTATTTCTCTTCTGATTCCTTTGGTTGTTTATTCTGTCAGTTATAAATAGGTGTTTTTAAAGTCCCCCACTGTGATATATTTCTCTATTTCTCACTTGTGTTCAGTCAGTTTTTGTTTAACACATTGCTGTGTCTTCATTATTCTCAGTATGTAAATGTAGGATTATCACATTTTCCTGTTGAATCAACCTTTTTATTACATCTATTAAAAATTACATCTATTAAAAGATAGTGTTATTTATAATTACACTGGATTACAAGATGTGAAAGTAAAAACGTGACACATGATATACTAAAAATAGTCAATATTCAGTGTAACTATTGACAGATTTGAGCTAACCACCCTCCTGCTTATGTGTCCCATCTATGCTTCTTTGTTTCTTTTTTCCTCTTTAGTTGGTTAATCTGAAAGAAGGCAAAAACGTTTTATTTTCAGTTTTTTTCTCTACTAGCTTGCTAGTAATGCATTACTGTGTATTTATTTTGGTGGCTATCCTAGACATTATAACACTCTTCGATTATTACTCCTACCATTTTCCAGATATTGTACCTAAGGGCAGTTTAACTCTATTTTACCCCTTTTGCCCTTAATGCTATTTAACACCCAAACAATGATTATTATCATTTTTAAACAGATGATAATTACTTAGATTTACTCATATAGCTTCCCCCCCCCCTTTCTATGTTATTAATTGCCTCCTACATTACCATGCTAACTACTGGGGTCATTTTTCTTTCTGCCTGAAGTATTTGAATTCTGCTGATAACAAAGCTGTCTGAAAATGTTAAAAGTTTGCTTTCATTAAAAAAAAATTTTTTTTTAATGTTTCTTCATTTTTGAAAGACAGAACACGAGTGGGGGAGGGGCAGAGAGAGAGACACACACACAGAATCTGAAGCAGGCCCCAGTCTCTGAGCTGTCAGCCCAGAGCCCAATGTGGAGCTCGAACCCACGAACCTGAAATCATGACCCGAGTCGAAGTCGGATGCCTGACTGACTGAGCCACCCAGGCGCCCCAAATTTTTGCTTTCATTTTAAAGGATTCTTTTCCTGACTATAAAATTCTAGTTGGAGACTTAGGCTCATTTAGTCCTTTAAATATGTGTTCTGTTGTCTCTGCCCTTCATGGTTTCCATTGGAAAGACAGTTCTCAGTCTTACTATTGATCTCTAGAGAGTTCTGTCTTCTTTTCTTTAGCTGGCTTGCAGATTTTATTCTTTAGTTTCTAGAATTTTTTTATGTTTAAATGTGTTTTTATTTTGTATTTATTCTATTTGGAGTATGTATATCTTCTTGAATCTGTAACTGGATGTTTATTATCAGTTCTGTAAAGTTTTTGGCTCATTTTCTTCAAATATTTCCTTTGTCTCATTCTTTCCCTTACTTCCTTTAGCATCTCAGTTACATTTATCAGAACTTGTGACCAGATTACATACTTTTTTTTTTTATTTTCCTTTTTTTTCTTCTCTGCCATTTAATCTGGATATTTTTTACTGATTTATTCTTCAGTTCATTTACCTTCTTTTGTACAGTGTCTAATCTTCTATTAAACCCATATGTGGAATTCCTAATTTCAGTCACTTTCAGTTCTAGAAATTCCATTTTTTTCTTTTTTATACTTCATCTTTTCATCTATTTTCTTTAATATTTTAATTGTAGGTATTTTAGAGTCCATGCCTGATAACTAATATCTGTATCACTTTTAAGTCTATTTTTTTCTTTCTTTTAATTTTCAATTATTTGTTTCTTGGCATGCCTGGCAGTTGTTGAGGCTTTCGATATCTTTACATTCCTCTTGAAAGGAATAAATGCTATGGTAGGCAGATAGAATACAGGCAAAGTACCTTGATCCAATTATGGCTGGCTTATTTATGATTTGTCCTTACTTCCAAGGTGTAGCCCTTTTAGGGGTTCCACAGGAAAGCCTGTTGTTTCTACCTGTGCCCCCACTCCTTGGTGAGCACTTAACTTCAGGTTTTGATTTCCCATGCTTAATGTTTCAGTCTCTTATCAGCTGCTCTTTGCTTGGTTTCATGGAGTCTTGCCCAATTTGGGGGTTAGAAAATGCCTTAAGGAGAAATTGCCTACAAAATATAGAATTACCTCTCCGGCATTCCATTTTATTTGGGATCTTTTCCCTCATGTTATGGCTTTCTCTGTAGCACGGAACCCAGTTTTGTCTCCCTATCCTAGTGAGACTGCCACTAACCCCAGGTTACTGTTTTCTGTTTGGGTTCTGTGTCCTGCTCCATGAATTGGCAAATTCCACAGTCAGGGAAGGGACAGTAAATGTAGGGCTTCACTCCATGCAGTTCTCCTCCCTCTAGGATCTAGTACCTTCAAGTTCTGATTATCATATTCTCTGATGCCTCCGTGTAGCTGTTTTATACCTTATCCAGTCTCATTGGATGTTCTCAGTGTTAGGGTGCGTTCATCTGACAGCATCTAGTCTATCATAGCCACCAGTAGAATTTCTCCAGTTAACGCTTTTTAATTTGGCTATAAAGGTTGCTTCATTCAAGAAGCTGGACTCCATGTGTTGTTGCTATTTGATTGTGTACAGAGTCACCAGGTACTGATGGGCGTCCAGACACAGCTTTGTGGAGGAAATGCTGAGCCCAGAAATACCAGCTTTTTCCACTCAGGGGTTGTTGAGAAGAGTATTGCCTTTATCTCAGTATGGTTATGAAGTAGTTCTTTCTAGCATATGAAATTCTATGAACTCCAATTTTTAAAGGTGCTCTACACTTTAAAAATTGATGTTTATAGAAGCTTTTTTTTTTTTTTTTACTATGTGCGGGCCACTTAGAAAAGCTTAAAAAGTCTTAGTTCTCACTTGAAAAAATATACATCCTATAGTATTAGCATATTAAAGACATAGACCAGCATTTTTCACACTAATGCATATAATTTTGCTACTCTAGATGTTGAGACTATAGTAATGAACAAGGCAGAAAAAAATCCTTAGAGGGGACTGAAATTTCCTTTGCAGTCCACATTGGGGGCACCAGGACCATGTACAGAAGACATGTTTATGAAACACTGAATTGGATTAATCTCTACGGATAACTGCTGTGCCTTATTTCTGCTTCCAGTGGTCACTGACTCTATTTTTAAAAGGCTAGCTAGAGCATGTCAATATGAAAGAATGTCTAATGGAAGTGGTCATTTTGGAGTGTTTTGCTTCCTCTAGGGAATGTATCAGATTGAAACAGAATTTTTAATTTACCACAGTGAGTCTGACTCTTGGCTATGCATTGTCACACTTTTCAACAACCATTGCTGCATTACTGAAACAAAATTAATTTAAATTCTCTTTAAACCCATCTTTCGGTTTGATTTTCTAAATTAAAACTGTCAAGAGATCAAATAATAGTGTCATTACATTGAAAGATAGGGAACTGTGCTTTAAAAACTATCAGCCCATTTGATCTACCATACAGAACTAGGTTGGCAATTATCCTAAAAGAGTCAACTTGGCAAGAAATCAGAGAATCTGAAGAGTCAGTCAATGATCACATGTAAATCCGTCTTGTGATTTTATGTAGTTATGTATTTAAATGACTGCATATACAGACATATACATACACCTGTATATACATACTTCTTTTCAGATTCCTAGGCTGATATTCCTCTTAGATAATTAGGAAAGGCATATCTTCATGCAAAGTTGTGCTGCCTTATGAAAGGAACACTTAGAACCTATGATGGTTTATATTACCCATGGCACTGTTTCTGTTACCAGCGAGAATAGCTGACACTTGATTCTGTCTTTCGTTTACCTGACATCATTCATCAGAAGGATTTTGGAGAATTCTGTATTATTTAGGAGGAGTTTCCCATACTAGGAAAATAACTGCAAAGCCTGTATCTCCAAAATTTTTGGTTTTCAGCAGGACCCAGGACTCTGTGACTATGAGTTAAAATATTTGTGCCTTCAGATTCTAAATGAGGCAGGGCTGTTTAATGGCAGATTATGTCTCCTTTGGAGACACTCAGGTATTTAGGCAAACATTTCAGTACCAGAAAAAGTATATATGGCAATGGCATAGATCAAAAGCATCACCATGTAATTGAAACTGACTTTGTATTGGGTTCCTTCAGTGTCAAGACTCTCTTTATTTCTTTCTGAGAGCAACATTTTCCTTTTTATCTTTATTTATGTCGGTTTTTCCTTAATCGTCTTCGAATGTTTGTGAGTTGGTGTTCACATGTCCCCATTCTGTTTTTTAAATCTCATTTGTTGCCATTTTCCTTTTACAGGGAGAGGAAGCGTTCTGTTTAGGCTACATGTTTAAGGGCGAAAAGTGTTTATAGAATCTTCATCTGCTTCCCCTGAGCCTGATCTATTTGATGACATCACTCTATAATTTTACATGATTTGGACAATACAAAGTGCACAGGGTAGAATATTTGGGATAGCAAACAGGACATGTTTTTATAATTACCCAGAAAACCCAGGCTATAGCTTGTGGTTTTTTTTTTAAATATGAAATTTATTGTCAAATTGGTTTCCATATAACACCCAGTGCTCATCCCAACAGGTGCCCTCCTCAGTACCCTTCATCTACCTTCCCCTCCTTCCCACCCCCCCCCCCATCAACCCTCAGTTTGTTCTCAATTTTTAAGAGTCTCTTATGTTTTGGCTCCCTCCCTCTCTAACCTTTTTTTTTTTCCCTTCCCCTCCCCCATGGTCTTCTGTTAAGTTTCTCAGGATCCACATAAGAGTGAAAACATATGGTGTCTGTCTTTCTCTGTATGACTTATTTCACTTAGCATAACACTCTCCAGTTCCATCCATGTTGCTACAAAGGGCCATATTTCACTCTTTCTCATTGCCATGTAGTATTCCATTGTGTATATAAACCACAGTTTCATTATCCATTCATCAGTTGATGGACATTTAGGCTCTTTCCGAATTTGGCTATTGTTGAAAGTGCTGCTGTTAACGTTGGGGTACAAGTGCCCCTATGCATCAGCACTTCTGTATTCCCTGGGTAATTCCTAGCAGTGCTATTGCTGGGTCATAGGGTAGATCTATTTTTAATTTTTTGAGGGACCTCCACACTGTTTTCCAGGGCGGCTGCACCAATTTGCATTCCCACCAGCAGGGCAAGAGGGTTCCCGTTTCTCCACATCCTCTCCAGCATTTATAGTCTCCTGATTTGTTCATTTTAGTCACTCTGACTGGCGTGAGGTGGTATCTCAGTGTGGTTTTGATTTGTATTTCCCTGATGAGGAGAGACGTTGAGCATCTTTTCATGTGCCTGTTGGCCATCTGGATGTCTTCTTTAGAAAAGTGTCTATTCATGTCTTCTGCCTGTTTCTTCACTGGATTATTTGTTTTTCGGGTGTGGAGTTTGGTGAGCTCTTTATAGATTTTGGATACTAGCCCTTTGTCCGATATGTCTTTTGCAAATATCTTTTCCCATTCCTTTGGTTGCCTTTTAGTTGTGTTGATTGTTTCCTTTGCAGTGCAGAAGTTTTGTCTTCATGAGGTCCCAATAGTTCATTTTTGCTTTTACTTCCCTTGCCTTTGGGGATGTGTCAAGTAAGAAATTGCTGCAGCTGAGGTCAGAGAGGTTTTTTCCTGCTTTCTCCTCTAGGGTTTTGATGGTTTCCTGTCTCACATTCAGGTCCTTTATCCATTTTGAGTTTATTTTTGTGAATGGTGTAAGAAAGTGGTCTAGTTTCATCCTTCTGCATGTTGCTGTCCAGTTCTCCCAGCACCATTTGTTAAAGAGACTTTTTTCCATTGGATATTCTTTCCTGCTTTGTCAAAGATTAGTTGGCCATACTTTTGTGGGTCTAGTTCTGGGGTTTCTATTCTATTCCATTGGTCTCTGTGTCTGTTTTTGTGTCAATACCATGCTGTCTTGATGATTACAGCTTTGTAGTAGAGGCTAAAGTCTGGGATTGTGATGCCTCCCACTTTGGTCTTCTTCAGTATTATTTTGGCTATTCGGAGTCTTTTGTGGTTTCATACAAGTTTTAGGATTGCTTGTTCTAGCTTCAAAAAGAATGCTGGTGCAATGCTGATTGGGATTGCATTGAATGTGTAGGTAGCTTTGGGTAGTATTGACATTTTAACAATATTTATTCTTCCAATCCATGAGCACGGAATGTTTTTCCATTTCTTTATATCTTCTTCAGTTTCCTTCATAAGCTTTCTATAGTTTTCAGCATACAGATCTCTTATGCTTGTGATTCTTTAAAAAAAAATCCACTTACAAATCCTATGAGAAAATATGGTCCTCACTGATACATCCTTTGGTGGCCCAAGACTGACTTTGAAGGGTTGCCTAAATACTGTGTGTGGTTGAGATGTGGATCTGGATGGAGGCTGAGCCTTTGAACTGTGGGGTAAAATTTTTTATCTAGACTAGGTCACTGATGATATCAACGATCAAAGATTTTGGAGACAATCAAATCCCTTAACATCTGTGATTTTGAGACAGAAATGGAAGAAGTTGCATACTGTCTCATTCTTTTTGTCTGAATTGGTTATTCAGGGGTCTCTTTAGGAACTCTCACCAAATGGCTGAGAAGTTCCATTTGAGATACAATTCATTGACTGCTGACTATTGGAACATCATTTCTGAAGACCTCCATGTCTTGGTCATCTGAAATTGGACCCTTTAAATAATTCAGAGGTCAGAGCACAGAAGAGACAATCTTGTTGAAGATTTGTGAAATGTCAAAATTTAACAAATGTAAGGTCTATACTTAATTTTGACTGGCTTGTATGAAGACACCAAAAGAAGTAAAACTCTTTAGAACTTTCCAAAGTGGGGATGCACTAAGGATCACCCTCCCTGGTCCTCCCCCTGTAATGCTTAGGGATGTGTCCTGGGGAGGGGAGAGTCATTTGGTAAAAACTTTGTGTTTCTGCCCCACTATGTGGGACACTTTCACCTTGAGGGTCCTGGAACAATAAAAGGGTTAACCCAAGTATTGAACACTGTTTAGCTGTCTTGGGACATTTGTTCTGTGTTCATGGATTTAGTAAATTTAATGTAAATAGGCACCCCAGCAGCTGTGTCCCCTTAAGCACATTTTATTTAGCAGCTGAGTTATCCACATCACTTGGCAGCCTTAGATTTTCAATTTTTTCTTGTGCCAAGAGGGCAGCTGGAATAATTTGAGTACTCATTAATTTGGGAGAAATATGAGCTGTGTATGGCAGACAACACGAGTCTTCTGTATGGTGTTGTACCAGGATAAGCAGATCAGAATAGAAGCAATTTGCCCTATCCCAAAGGGGCCCTAGGATTTTAATAAGCTGGTTATGAAAATTCTATTTCTTTGCAATTTGAAGCATCTAATTAGAGCCTGTAATTTCTCTCCTATAACGAGAGTGGATGAAGGTTAACGTTAGGCCTCACGGGCCCTTTCACATTCATTTACAGAGAGAAATCAGGTAACAGTTGTAGTTAATTAGTACAGGGTATTAAATATTTAGTCCATCTTGATTTAACTTGGAGAACACATGCATGTTGTTGGAGTATGGAAAATGATAAAGGGAAGTTAAATTTAATTTTTAATCAAAGATAAACTTAAAGGCAGTATAATAATTTTAGCACTGACTCTCCTTTCCCGACAGCCAGTGCAGCAATTGCCTCCAGTCGCCTGAGCTGTCAAGATAAAGGAAGATGATGTCGATTTAATTTCATCACCGAACACATTTCCCAAGTTCAAACAGCTGGGATTTATGCAATCTGCGTAGAGTACAAAGAACCCGATGATTTTTATCATAGCAGTGACATAAAAACCACCTTCTTGATGTTTCAGAGTTTGGATTTTGAGTTTGGATATGAGTGCGTTTGGGGGAACTGCCTTAAGGAGATGTATCATTCACGGGCATTTCTTTCAAGAGAGGACTCGTGTCTAACAAAACTACTCTCTGAAAGAAAATCTTCCTCCAAGAGGCAGGGCCTACTCGGTAACGAGCAGCCTTGTGTTGAATCAAGTCTGACTTTGCCGTAGACTGATACCCAAACTCCTGCGTGCTGAAGACAATAAGTCATTCTCATGACTTGTCATAACCCAACCCAAATTACCTTCCTAAAGTGAGATTCAGTTAAGTCAGGACATGCATATCAGGAAGAAACCCCTCAGAACTGATGGGGCCCATGATTGGACTTCCCTCCGGGGCCCAGCACAGAGTAAAACATCTTTGGAGTGAAATCAGTTCCTGGGAAAGCTCTCAGGACTTCTGTAACTTACCCGGAAGCAGGCTTCTGGGACACGAGAATATTATAAAAGGGCAAAGATGGGGGGAAAGATAGAAAGTCTTGTAAGAATAGAAAGATTTGAGTAACTTTAAGGCCTGTGTCCCTCTAGTTGTTCTGGTGAGGGGGTTTATCTTGCCCTATGAAACCTATCACTACTCCAGTGGTTTCATTTGGGGAATGCTTGAAGCATCTTTGTAGATTTGTACAAAAAAAAAAAAAAAAGGTGACTCCCAAAAACCATCTTACTTTGCTACATTGGCTTCCAGTTGCCAGTTGTCATAAAATGGTTTCTGACGGCAATAATCCTTTGAAAATCGCCTGTTATTGGGGATAATAGCTGGTTGTCAGAGCATTAACCACCCTCGACTTCACTTTGGGCTATTACATAACAAAAGAATGAACTGATGGTGAGTCTGCCAGGTGTATTAAATTATATCATGCATTATAGAAGTTCCATGATGGGGATTAGCATCCAGAAAAGACTATCAGAGATTGCCAAACTCATTATCTGCTGAGGCAGGAGGCTGGCATCAGGCCTGAGGATGCAAGGCTGTAGTTGTCTGTAACTATTAAGCCACTAGCTCAGGTCCATCCTTGCCCTAGCATGGAGACAGAGAAGTATCACACCAGTGTTTTCTCTGTTCTTCCGCCTCTAAAGAGAATCAAATTATGCTGTATTGATCATAGTTAGGTATAAAGCTGCATTGAAATGGATTTATTCATTTTCTGATCTCTTAATGACAGACCTACGTCTTTGGGATCCTCCCAGCACTTTTGGGGAGTCTACATTTTGTTCTCTAGCTTACCTTAGACAATAAATGTGGATGGTGGACTTCAGAGGGTACAGCCTCCGAGAGGATCTGCCACAATGTTGCAGGCACCCACATTCACGCTTAGTGTTGACATGTCACATTGAGCTGAAGACATCTTTCAGGTCAGATGTTTTCCAAAGGGGAGAAGCATGAAATGAAATGACGATTTAATACCCATGGAAATCAGATTTCTGCTGCAAACACACAAAGCATGACTTCTTGTGTGTTCTCGACAGGTCTGAGTGATCCTTCACACGGGTCTTGGCCTAGTCCATTTTTGGTGACCTGGCGAATGGTGCTGCTTCTAATTTTCAGTAGAACATCCTTGTGAGACCTGTTTAATCATGTCCATAATCCTTAAGCAATAATCTGAATTTTCCTACCAGGATCTTTTCTGCATGGAGTTGGGTATTGGATCAATATTGCACCTCTCCTACCTTGCCCAGACCCTGACACTCAGTAGGTGCTCTGGAAATATCAGCTGAATGGAATTGAGTGGAAATTTCTTACCTAAATTCTTTCTAAAAAATATTTTCTTATTACAAAAGTGTTTCATGTTCACTGTAGAAAATTAAAAAACAACAGATAGCAAGCAAGCAAGAAGTATCATCTGCTCTCCAACCACCAGAGATTATAGCATTAGGCACCCTTTGCATATATCTTTCCATTATTTTTGTGAAAATATATATATTTTTTTTTATAGATTGGCTAAGACTGTACATGGCGTTTTGGAGCCTATTTTGTTCTTTTAGTGATGTCTTTCCAAGTCATTACGCGATCAACCTGACCATTATTTGTAATGGCTTTATGAAAGTTCATTGAATGAATGTACTATAATTTAATCCCCTTTCTGTGGGTACATTTAGGTGGTTGTAATTTTTCTCTAATATGAACAGCGCTTCAACATATATCCTTTATGTTAAATCGTTTCGCTGCATGATGGTTTCCTTGGGCAATGTGGAGAGTCAAACAAAGAAAATATCCATCAAGACTTTTGAAAAGACAGATTGCTTTGGTGGGTAGAAAGAAAGGCAAAATATCAGACATCTGAACTTGGTCTGAACAATGAAGGGCAACAGCATCTTATGGACATCATCAATGGATAAATGTTTAGAAACTGTAGAATGTGGACTGTTATATTAATTCTATTTGTACATTTTAACAAAATGAAAAATTTCAACTTGGTGGGGAAAAAAATTGGAGGTGATTTCCTATAAGTGGATTGCTGTGTTGGATATTACGTAAATTTTAAATATTTGAAAGATATGATCAAGTTATTGTTAGAAAGCTTATGCCCATTTATATTCCCACCAACAGGAAGGCTATTTCCCAATACTCTCATTGTCATTAACAAACCATTTTCAATTCCATAGCAAAAAAAGAAAAAGAAAAAAAACCCCAAAACACCTCCCAAAAAACAGAAATACCCCCAAACTCTTAATTTGTATTTGTATTTTTCCTTTAAAGTGACTTTAGTCATATCCTGTGACCCATTATTTTGCTCTCATGTCAAAGTGTTGCAATTAAAGAAATGAACTTTGGAGTCCCATATGCCTTAAAAGGGTTTGATAGCTGCCACTTACCTACTGTGTGACCTAGGACAGGTTCCTACCTTTTCCAAGCCACAATTTGCTCATCTGTTGTTTTTTTTTTTTTATATTAAATATAATTTATTGTCAAATTGGTTTCCATACAACACCCAGTGCTCATCCCAACAGGTGCCCTCCTCAATGCCCATCACCCACTTTCCCCTCTCCCCCAGCCCCCATCAACCCTCAGATTGTTCTCAGTATTTAAGAATCTCTTATGGTTTGGCTCCCTCCCTCTCTGTAACTTTTCCTCCTTCTCCCTCCCCCATGGTCTTTTGCTAAGTTTCTCAGGATCCACATATGAGTGAAAACATATGGTATCTGTCTTTCTCTGCCTGACTTATTTCACTCAGCATAATACCCTCCAGTTCCATCCATGTTGCTACAGATGGCAAGAATTCATTCTTTCTCATTGCCACATAGTATTCCATTGTATATATAAACCACAACTTCTTTATCCATTCGTCAGCTGATGGACATTTAGGCTGTTTCCATAATTTGGCTATTGTTGAAAGTGCTGCTATAAACATTGGGGTACAAGTGCCCCTATGCATCAGCACTCCTGTATCCCTTGGGAAAACTCCTAGCAGTGCTATTGCTGGGTCATGGGGTAGATCTGTTTTTAATTTTTTGAGGAACCTCCACACTGTTTTCCAGGGTGACTGCACCAGTTTGCATTCCCACCGGCAGGGGCAAGAAGGTTCCTGTTTCTCCACATCCTCGCCAGCATCTATAGTATCCTGATTTGTTCATTTTAGCCACTCTGACTGGCGTGAAGTGGTATCTCGGTGTGGTTTTGATTTGTATTTCCTTGATGAGGAGTGACATTGAGCATCAGGGATGTCCACTCTCACTGCTGTTGTTTAACATAATATTGGAAGTCCTAGCATCAGCAATCAGACAACAAAATGAAATCAAAGGCATCAGAATTGGCAAAGATGAAGTCAAACTTTCACTTTTTGGAGATGACATGATATTCTATATGGAAAACCCAACAGACTCCACCAAAAGTCTGCTAGAACTGATACATGAATTCAGCAAAGTTGCAGGGTACAAAATTAATGTACAGAAATTGGTTGCACTTTTATACACCAATAATGAAGCAACAGAAAGAGAAATAAAGAAACTGATCCCATTCACAATTGTACCAAGAATCATAAAATACCTAGGAATAAACCTAACCAAAGGTGTAAAAGATCTGTATGCTGAAAACTATAGAAAGCTTATGAAGGAAATTGAAGAATATACAAAGAAATGGAAAAACATTCCATGCTCATGGATTGGAAGAATAAATATTGTTAAAATGCCAATACTACCCAAAGCAACCTACACGTTCAATGCAATCCCAATCAAAATTGCACCAGTATTCTTCTCAAAGCTAGAATAAGGAAACCTAAAATTTGTATGGAACCACAAAAGACCCCAAATTTGCTCATCTGTTAAATGAGAATAATGATAGTGCCCACCTCATTGCAATCCTGCCATGTATGATATGTGACAATGGGCGGGTGCTCAACATGATTTTAATGCTGTAGTAGTACTCTATTTCTCTTACCATGTTCCTACTGCAGACATTATGATGGATTATCCCTACTTAGCCTGTGCTTATACCTTATAATTTCTTGCCATAACCGCATTAATTCATTTATTTGAAAGTTATGTGGGGGCTTCTGCTACAGGTCAGGTTCTAGATTAGGAGTTAAACAATAGTGAACAAAACTGACATTGTATCTCCATCATGAAGCTTACACTTCAGTGTGTGTGTGTGTGTGTGTGTGTGTGTGTGTGTGTGAAGTAGAACATAGCCAAGTGGCAAATAAAATAACTGTAAGTAGCACTGAATGCTGTGCAGAAAAGCAATAGGGACTGAGGCCAAGCATAAAATGGAGACTTATTTTAGGTGACAAGAGGAGGGAGGGACTTTAGGACATGGGGAGTTTTATGATAAGACCAAAAGGATAGAAAGGAAACAGCAATGCTAAAATGTTTTAGTGTTGAGAGGGGAGCATGTGTAAAGGGTCTGTGGCATGAAAAAGACTTGAGGTGTTGGGGGAATTGGAAAAAGGTTAATGTGGGACGAAGGGCATGGCTGGGAATTTGGCAATAGTGAGGGGCAACCTGAGGTGGGATTGTGGAACAAGGCAGGGGCCAGAGCATGGTCCAGGGTTGGCTTTTGATTCTTATTATATATGAATGCAATGCCCCTGCAGAACTTCTAGCAAAGGAGACACATTTTCTGATTTTTACTACAGGAAGCTTTCTCTGGGACTGGATAGCAATGGAAAAGCTCAGATAAGAGGCCTGGCTGTTTATCCAAATGAGAGGTGTTGGTAGCTTAGACTAAGTATTGGCAGAGGAGATGAAAATCACAAGAATTGTATTTAGCAAGAAACTTCCAAAGAAATTATTTATTTCCCCATTCCATGTCATTAATTAGGATCATTTTTAACACTGAAGTCATTAGAAGTCACCCAGCGCTCTGAAAGAGAGGGTTTCCAGGCTGCAGCAGATGCTGTGGACCCTTCCTCCCATGCAGCCTCATATCCTCAAGCTTACTCCTCCAGGAAAACCCCTCATCTCCTGGAAGGTGGTGTTTAAGATGGAAAACTGGAGAACTTTGTTGCTCATATTAGAGCCAGCAGCTTTGACCAATCTTCAGGCTCTCCAGTGGGAGAAACATATTTTGGAAAAACAAACAACTCAGTTCCAGGACACAGTATCTATCTTTCTCTTCCCTCAATCCTCATGAAAAATCCTGACCCCAGAAAAACAACAAACCAACAAATAAATAAAGCCATAATGGTGAGGAAAGAAAATAGGTTCTAGCTCTCAGGAATACCAACTTTGCGTTAAATCTAATTTGTTTTTAAAAACAAATTTTTTTAATGTTTATTTTTGAGAGAGACAGACTATGAGCAGGGGAGGGGCAGAAAGAGAGGGAGACACAGAATCTGAAGCAGGCTCCAGGTACCAAGCTGTCGGCACAGAGCCCGACATGGGGCTCGAACTCACAGACCGTGAGATCATGACCTGAGCCGAAGTTGGCTGCTTAACCAACTGAGCCACCCAGGTGCCCCATAGTTTATGTATTTTCTTCTATTAAAACCCATTGCTCTTCTTGGCTTGCATTTCACTGATCTGTCTGCTGCCTCCCAGGCTATCTTTCCCCACCATCCCGTGCAGTCCATGTGGGTTCTACTGGGTTTGTAGCTTCTCTCCACTGCAAGAATGCTCCTGCAGGACAGAGATGATCTGTCGCCCTGCATGACCTCCCCTTCCTCAGTGTTTATTGGTCACCACGCCTTTTTCACCAACTTACTGGCATGATTGATACTACTTAATTTCCTGTTGTTTTCTCTTACATGTAAAACATGGTGGGGAAAATGTGAGAAATGCTGGAGAGTTCATTTCCAGGAGCAGAGAGCCGAGGGGAAGATCAGGAAGGATTCTTTTGACCTAAACTATCCCTCCAAAGGGACACAAAGCTAAGAGAAGAAATACAGGGACTTTACAGTTAAAAGTTTTTAACAAAATTTAACCCTCCTTCATGACAAGAGCATTGAACAAATATATGACCAGAACATAATAAAAGTAGGGCCAAACAAAACACTTAATCTCTGTTGGAGATGAGGACAGCCAACACCAGTGAGGAAACCTGGATAACTTTAAGGCTTACGGTCTGTAAGATAACAATTCTTAGGATAAATACAACTCTAACTGATTGAAGGCAAGAAATAAATTTTCTTCTGGGGTTTCTCAGAAAGAAGATATGTTTCCCCCCAGTTGCCCCCTGGAACTTTCTCTCACTTTCCTGCCTCATCCACCTATGATACTTGTTGATGTCAAAACAGTGGCTCTTGATAGTACGGTCTTCAGCTGGGCGCATGCTCCCGTAGTGGATGTTCAGGGTCATGGGAGCACTGGAATCCCTGGAGGGGGCAGAGGTCGGGGTACTGATAATGAGCATGTATCGATTGCCGAAACCCCACAGGTGATTCTGATAAGTCCTTCCCTCCCAACCCTGAGCCATGTTCACCTGTCTGCCTCTTGGAGAGTCACAGGTAAAATGAAATGAACGCTGTCCTCAACAATATCCTTGCAGTTGTCTGATGAGTCCTTGACTTTTCTTTCTGACAGTAAGCCCAGAAGGTGACAGGTGATTTGACAGCAGAAACTGCTATTTTAGACTAATTCTTAGTGACAGGGAGGATTGGTGGGGAAGATAGAAGTGACAAGAACCGTGCTAGCTTAGAGTTCACAACAGCTGTTGGTTTTAATAAGTTTGAGAATGATTTGGGCAGAATTCCAAACCCCTAAATCCTCGACCTATAACCTGCACTGTGCTGATTCACTAGGGTGGTCTGTGGAGGGACTGCTTTATCCAAACGCATGCTGCTTCTTACTGAGTGGCGAGGGGGTGGGGACGGGCTTTGGCCCACATCCCACACAAGGGCTGCATTTGTGCCCAAGGCCGTGTGAGTCTTGGTCCTGTACCCTCATCTGGGTAGTGAACACAAACTCGGGGGGGTGGGGTGGGGGGGTTGGGGGGGGCGGTACCATTAAGGGAAAAGGAGCTTTTCACTAATGTCCAGACTGACAGGCCAACTCATGCCTTCAGGCTTCACACCTTTGGGCCTTTTCCTACATGTTTTCTCTTTAGGGTCCAGGCAAGATGTCCCATTGGAGACCTCCTCTTAGAAAGGACCCCCCACACACTCTTTTGTAGCACAAACCCTGCCCTCACCCTACCATTTAACAGCAATCCTGCCATATGGGTATTCTGTTAACCATAGTGCCTTGCAGGTAAGGAAAATGAGGCTCAGAAAGATCACATAACTCCCCCCAGGTTGCCTGGCTCACTTGGGGAAGACCCAGCTGCTAAAACTGGGTGTGTCCAGTTCTCAACCCTGTCTTGTATCCACTGTATTCTTCTCACCTGTCCACCCAGTCATTCCTGTTTTCCATGAAATCTTGCTGCCTGTTCAAACTGTGCCAAGGGGCAGGAGGAAGAAGGGACTTGCACTGAAAGTTGCTTGGAGTGTCCCATCATCACTCTAAAGTGTTGTCTTTTCCCTGCTAGGTTATCCTTGAAGCAGGCAGTTATTTAAAATACAATTGACTTCAGTCTACAGCTTGTATGCCTTCCATCTAGAATCAAGGGGCAGCACCTAGGAAGAAATATGCTATAAAACTGATGATCCACCCATGTGAGGCCTCAACTAAGACACCATTTTCTGGCTCCTGAAGATGAGATGGCAGTAACAAAGACGGGAACTTTTCCGTCCTCCATTTCTTGCTATTTATCACCGAACTGCAGTGTGAAAAGAAATCATGGGAACTTACTGTAGGGGAAAGTGAAATTTCCAGCTGATTGATAGCATATCAATCTGGAAAAATAGGAAAGCATTTAAAACGAAGTTGGTAGTGAAGGAAAGAGCTCTAACTCTGATAAATTCATGAGCATCCCATGCCGACTTATTTTGACTTACAAAATTTATGAAAAGAAATGGAGAGAAAGTGAATGACTGATATTCATTGAGAATCTACCACATCCCGGGCACTGAGCTGGGTGTAGTGGCTTCATTCTGCTCCCACATCTGCATTTCTGTTTGGAGGACGAAATCGATGTAATTCAAGGAAATAAGTCATTAAGATACCTACAAAACCTACCAGGTATCATGAAGGAGACACATGGGATGAGAGGGAGTTAGCCATAGAAAGTGAGGGAATGAGGAACATTCTAGGCAGTGGGACAGGACCCTAAAGACAGGGTCTTTAGACAAAGACCCTAAAGCCAAAAAAGAATTTTTCATGTCTCTGGGTCTTCCAAGGCATCGTAGCTGTGATCAGGAGTTGGGAATATATTCCAAGTGCAATGGGAAGACATCGGAAGGCTCTAAGATAGGGAGGGACGTGATTCCAAGATGTTTCACAAGTGTAAGTATGAGCATCCCCATTTGTAGAACAATTAGTTTCCCTTTTACGTAAGTAGACCTTCTGACCTGTTCCACTGAATTTAACAGCTTTACACACGAGTTTGTGTTTTTGTTCATGGTGTTGAATCTGTGAGCCTTCTTGGAAGAAAGGGCATACCTGTAAACAAATAACTGTTACCACTTGATCTCCAGGTCTGAGAGGGCAAGGGAAGCAGGGAGAGACCTCCCAGCCATACAGATCTGTAGGCCCTGTGGTGGCCAGCAATCTCAATCTTGGTGATGAATTTGTTTCAAGAGCCTTCATATCATCAGAAAAGGATTTTTATGTATTACCAGTCAACACATGTTTGGGTGCTAGCTTCATGTCAACGATTGCACTGGATTCTCTGGATTTAAAAATGAATGACAGGGGTCCTATCTGTCCATTCCATCCCTGTTCCTTTAGGTGTGGCCATTCAAAGGCTCCATGTTGTAATGTGCAAATTCAAGGTCTGTAGTTGTCCCTATTCTGTCTCAGGGCTCCTGGTGTGTCCACCTTGCTCCTACATATTGAGGTCTCATTCCCAATGTGAAGTCTGGATCTGGTCATGGATGGCTGATATCTGGGCCTCACCAAATCATTGGATAATGGACATATAAATGAACAAATGAACTTCTCTCTCAATTTGGCAAGCACTTAAGAGCCCATTTTTATTGTCCAAAGAATACAATTTGTTTTTGAGGAATTTAGAGTACAGAATACAAGAAGTCTATAAAACAGAGGTTCTTAACCTGGGATCCAGAGATTCCTAGGGAATCTGGGTCTTTGGTGAGGAGGTGCCCCAAATCTCATAAATCTTATCTGAAATTGTGAATGTACAGCTTTGGGCTCTTTTTTCTTTTTTTTTTTTTTTTTTTTTGGTAGGGGGAAGGTTCATAGCCTTTGCCAATGTCTCAATTGATCTTATGACTCTGCAGAGGTTAACAGAAGTTGTCATTGCTGTACCTCTAGTGTTAGGGACTTCAATCCCATCATCCTTGGTAATGACAAATATCAGTGATGGCTGCTCAAAACCCTCCCCTAGGAAGAATCTCTTATTCACCCACAACCATCAATTCCCTCTTTAACCAGACCTCTGGGCAGGGTGGAAGGGGGGGGGGGTGTCTATGGATAAGAGAGTTGGCTTTCCTCGACTCACTTTGTTTAGTTTTACTGCAGCAAATTGTATGAAACACACATGGCTGCAACCCTGACAGATTCACTGCCTCTGACCTGTCCTTGCATCCATTATCCCATTCCCCATTGATCACAGGGAGTGGGGCAGGTGATCCACATGTTGCCCACACATAAGGAAAGTACATTCTGAGGGTTTAATTTGCTCAACGCCACCAAGCCAGTAAGTGTGGAGCTGGGCGCACCTGGAGCCCAGGTCTCCTGATTCCTAGATTTTTTGAGGGTACTTAGTATTTATTTGAATCAGATATGGTAAGGTGCACAGGCATAGAAGTGGCTGGTGTGAAGGAAGAAGTTTATTATACTTGTTGTCCTCTACAAGCAAGAGGCACGCCATACCACATGGAGCTTCACCAAGGGAAACACCGAGGCAAGGCGAGTGTGAAGAAAGAGAGAGAGAGGGGAGCTAGAGGGCTGAAGCCTTTTTGTGGCTTCATGTAAGAAAGAGGCAAAGCAGGGTTGGGACTGGATAATTTCAGTGGACTTTGGGGCATAAGAACTGTCCCTAATTGTCCGGTAGCAGCCATGGAGTGGTTAGGACAGGTGGAGAATGGTCCAGAGTGTGAACATCTGATAAAAAGAGGAGGTCTGGATTGGTTTATTTGCATTCAGAGGTTCACCTGCAGGCAAGTTATTTGCTACCTCCAGGAATTAGCTAACCCGGGGAGGGGTAGTTCCTCCAAGGCAGCAACGCCCCAGAGCATCAAAAGCACAGAACATAAAAAGACAGTTTATACACTGGCTTTGCCTCCTGAATGAAGTCCATGGGGCTGGATAGTCTAATGAATTGTGTCACCCACCTTTGAGGATGTTTGTAGCTTGACTACTTGTTGTTCTGTGATTAGTGTGTCGTCGCACCTGTGCTCTGCTGTGCTAACTCAGCTCAGCCTCTGGGCGATTCAGACACACCTTCTCCACCTTGAAAAAACACATGCCCATAAAACCAGACTTGCATCCTCCTGCTCAGAAGATTCCCAAATTGCACTTTTTCTGAATTGTGATATTTCAGTACCACACATGAGGTATCAGGCACTGTGCTTGAGAGGAAAGAGATTATACAGACTCTTACAGCATCCCCCAAATGACAGTCCATTTATCATAATGATCTATGATACTCATTTGTTGAAATTTTATTACTTTTGTAATTTAATTCGATTTGTCCCCTCGTATTGCTGCTCAGGACAGTGTTACCTTATGCGCCTCTCTCAGCCTTTGGATAAGGATGTTTTTCCTTTTATTATGAACATGATGGCTTCTAGATTAAAGCGACCTGCTCAGTATAACTGTGTCCATTGGCATCAGCCTTCTCCAGGGCTGCCTCTACTCTTGCAGTGCTTCCGTGAAGACAATATTGGCAGTCATTTATGAAGCATTTGGGGAATAATCAAGCTCCAGCCCTCATCTTCTGCTTAGAGGTTAAAGATTTTATTCAGAGGTGCTTCTCTGCACCATAATTCATAGGAATGAGCAAATAAGAGAAGTTGGTTAGGAATGTATCTTGTGAAGATACAGAGCAAGAACATACTCAGTAATAGTAAGTTGACTTTAAGACATAAAGACATCAGGAGACTTCTTTCTAAAGTTGAAGTCATAGACTATTTTTGAGAAATCCTGAAGGTATTTTAGGGAATAATTGAGTTGGGCAGTGAGTCTGAAGGGGCATGAGCGGGTGCAAAGACATAAAAGTAAGTGCACATATTCATTTGCAGAGGCCGCCACTTAGTTGAATTAAAATTTGGAACCCATGGATGTGGGCCCCCAGAGGTACTCGATGATTCTTTTAGCAAATGCCATTTATACATATAATCCATGTAGATTACATGTTTTTTTAATGTGAAATTTATTGTCACATTGGTTTCTGTACAACACCCAGTGTTCATCCCAACAGGTGTCCTCTTCAATGCCCATCACCCACCCTCCCACCCCCCATCAACCTTCAGTTTATTCTCAATTTTTAAGAGTCTCTTATGGTTTGGCTCCCTCCTTCTCTTTTTTTTTTCCTTCCCCGCCCCCATGGTCTTCTGTTAAGTTTCTCAGGATCCATGTTTTATAAGTTTTTTATAAGTACTAGATTTGTAGTAAATGTTATTTTAAAATAAAACATAGTCTTTTTAAAAAATAAATGTGGAGAGTATGTATTTGGAGGTTCCTAAATGTGCTGCCCTCAGCTCTTTCCTCTGTACATGGGAGCAAGAATGGGGTTATTGTAATTCTGAGGAGCAGTGCTTTGGGTGTAAAGATCAGCTACAGACATGTGGGCACAGATCTGCCCTTTCTTGGGAAAAAAGGAACTGCATATGGCTGGTCCTGTTTGCCCAGTCTGGTTGGTGTCTGATGTTCCTGCCTTGTTGGATTGACACAGACTTAAAAAAAAATGTCTTCTTGATCCATCTCCTCTATCTTTTTTAAACCACATACAAATTATAAACTAGAAGTTTAGCCTCAATCCTTAGCAATGTATGGAAATACCTTTGTTGGAAATGGCTCCACTGATTTATTAATTCCTGCTTCCACTTCCCTTTGCTCAAGGCTCATCTTCTCTGTGTTATTTTAAAACATTGGCAATAAATAAATAAATAAATAAATAAAGTTGGCATCGGTCTACCTATGTCAGACCTACCACGGGTGCTGTTTTAAAAATGTAGATCTGTGGCTTACTTAATTTGAATCTCTGGAGGGTGGGTGTTGGGGTAAGATGTGATCCAAGGCCCCTGGTGATCCTGATGTTCGGTGAAGTCTAAGAACTCTCCCCACCCTGGCCAGAGCAACTGTCATCTCTCACCTGGACCACTTTGGTGGCCTCCTACTTTTGTGTCTCTGCTCTACCCTGTCTCCCTATGGCTGTGGTTCTCAAACTTGGTTGCACATTGGAACCAAGAGAGATTAAAAGACTCTCTGCTCCAGAGGGTTTTATTTAATTGTGCTTGGATGGGACCTGGGTCTTCAGAATTGTAAGAACATCACAGGAAAATCAAATGAGCAGCCAAGTTGAGCATGACTTCTCATGGCTTATTCTCATTCTCTACACTATAAACACACTTACCCTTTTACAAGATTATATGTGGCTCATATCAGACTCCGACTCAGTCCCTTCTGTGGTTCTGTTCTCTAACAGTGGTTGCAAGGGCCCTGTTGTCTATCCAAGTTCATTCTCTACAACCTCTGCTAATTGACTCCACTCCATTTCCACTGGTGCCTTCAAAGTCCCAGTGGCTGGGACTTTCTGTTCCCTTCTGTTCCCTTCACCTGGAGCATTCTTCCTCAATAGCCATGTGTCTTGTTCTGCCTCTCCCACCCCATTTTGTCCAGATCCCTGATGACATGTCACATTATCGAGGGGGTGGGGGGGCTTCCCTTCCTTTCTTGCAGCTTTCATCACTCTCCATTGCCTTACTGTGCTTTATTTTCCTCATAAGCATTTAATCCAACAAATAAATGTTAGATATGAATTTGCCATTAATTATCTGTTTTACTCCCATGAAAATGTAAACTCCCTAAAGACAGAGTTTGTTTTAACGGTTTATCCATTTTATCCCCAACACCAAGAAAGGTCCCTGGTACATAGTAGGTGCTCAGAAGTTACTTGTGACAGATGGAGGATGACCTGTTACACTCAGACTGTTTCAAAAGCATGGTCATTGACCATGTCCCATTCATTACCAAAGGGACTTGTGGGGGAGTTGGCGGCCGCCTGTTTTCTGGCTGTAAAACGTGTCCACGATAGGTGTACTGGCAGACACTCTTCGTCCCCTATTTTGACGGCTATAGAAAGAAGAGATTTGGTTCATTATTATTATAAACTCAAACTACCTATATTCACCATGAGAGGAATGGTGCCTCTCACATTTTCTGGTGGGAATTGCATCTACATGAGTAAGCATGATTTGTTTTTTGGGAAAACTGGATTGAGATTTTTGTTTGTTTCACTTGGGAAATTTTATACTAAGCAGATTAAATTAAGTGACTTTGAACTTAGAAATGTCCACATTCTAAATTTTATTAAGCTTAATTGGGTTTATAGAATACTTAAAGACCATACAAACTTAAATGGGAGATCAAAATGAACTAATAGGTTGATGCAGACTTTCCCCTGCTGCCTTTGTGCTGCATTAATGAGAGTGGTGCCTTCATGCCTGCAAATGATGAACACAAAGGCCTGGCTTTCTGGGGAGCCTCAGTGTGTCCTTCCTGCTGTGGTCTGAACTGTGTGGTGCCTCTGTCCCTCGATATTCTGTGCTGTGAACCTGGCTTTCAAGACCACCTCTGATCTGAAAAGTAGTTGGCCTCAAGGCAGACTTGTGAACATTTCTTTAAAGGTGCTTCTTGGGGAAGAAATCTCTAATTGTTGGAAATAATATCTATCAGATTACAGAATCTGCTAATGATGGAAATGAGCGATTTGATTGTGTTACTTCTCCAGCTTTTGCACTCAGTTAATTGAGCGGTGGACTATGGCAGCCCCCCATGGAAAATGCAGGGCTGGGTCTTAATGGCCACATTTCATCTCTTGTGTTGGATTTTCAGTGCTACATTGATTTTTCCTAGGTCCTTGTAGAATGGTTCAAGAAGTTGCCTTCTGATTACTTTCTGCTCATTTAGAATGATCTTCAATTATTAAAGCAATACTTGTTCATTTGTAAAAACATTCAAATGAGAGAGACATTTGTGAAATAAAAAGTATAAGTCCCCTTTAAGAAAAATAGGATTCTGTGCTATACCATATCCTACAACTTGCCTTTGCTCCCCTCACCAGTTTATACCAGATGTCTTTCTACATGAGTACATATCTACAGGGTATTCGGCTCTGTGAATGGACTGTAATTTTTTTTTTTTTTTTTTTTTTTAGCCATTCAGCTATCAAGAGACACTTAAGCTCTAACAGTTATTGACTATTACAAATAATGAAGGTGAACAATCTTGTAGCTTTACCATTTTTGTGTATTGGTGAAAATGTATAAAATGAAATTACAAGGCTTTATGAAGACATTCAACTCTATAGTTTTTCCATATGCCTATCACTTCCTGTCATCTTTGATACCTGCTCAGCTCCTACGGGTATTTTTGTTGTTGTTGTTATCTTGGCTATAAGATAAATGCCTAGAGATAGAATTACTGGGCCTGAAAAAATTACAAATAAAAAATACTATGGATATTGTTAAATTGCTCTCCAAAATGTTTATTTTGGAGTAAAAATCCCTTCTCTTTTGTTGCCAGTTGAAAGGCATCATTGTGAGAAATCCAGGGTGTGGACCTAGTATTGTTTGATGATGTTTATTTTATAGGCAGAGATGTGACAAGTCCTTTCCATGCCGTTTCTACTCAGATAAGGAGGCCAGTCCCCCAGGGAGCCAAGGGCGCCACATAAATGGAAAGATTGAACATGATTCTGATCCTCTTTCATAAGCAGTAAAATAAAATACAAACTAACAAAATAAATATGATGCCTATAAATCCTTTAGCATGTACCTGACCCAGGGCCCCGTTCCCAGGGCCAGGTAGGGGTCACAGCAGTGGTATAGGAGCCATGGCGGGGGTGTGGGGGCTGCAATGCTGGATTCCATTATTGTGGTTATTGTTAGCACAGTTCTTTGAGCAGTCATGTCTGGCCTGAAGTTTGGCACGATCCTGCTGGTTTTCCAAATAGGTTGCCATCTTTTTAAGTGAGGGATTATAGAAGTCTTGCTAGTGGTTCACAGCCTTGTGCTGGAGCTTTAACCATGCCGCTGAGAGAGAACTCAGTTTATCCTGAGGTTCTTAATCTGCATGGCAGAGGAGGTTTGGTGCATGCGAACATACGGGCTGCTCTGTGCCACATCTTTTCCTATTTGCCTGCAAAGATAGACCCCTAGCTTCATTTACGAAGAGCTATCTTTTAAGCTTTCTGCTTCATTAAAAGCCAGTGGGGATGGAAGTTTTTATCAATCTAGAGTTTTCCCTTAAAACAGCTTAAATTTGAAATGAAAGGTGAGGACTTATTAAAAAAAAAAAAAAGCATGGGTCTGGGTCTCAAAACACTGTATTCCAGTGCTGGCTCCTCTGGGTGCTGGCTCTGGGCCATGGGGCTGGTTGGGGTTTTCTATGTGGACAGACCCAGCATCTTGAAGAGATTGAGAGGAGGCCCCAGTGTTATCCCAAGGCAGGACTAGATGAATTTTTTTAAGTTTATTTGTTTATTTTTGAGAGAGAGAGAGAGAGAGAGAGAGAGAGTGCAAGCAGAGGAGGGACAGAAAGAGAGAGAGAGAGAGAGAGAGAGAGAGGGAGAGAGACTCTCAAGCAGACTCCACACGGTCAGCGCAGAGCCTGACATGGGGCTTGAACTCAGATGACCCAGGACTATGATGAAATTAAGCAAATCATTTTAATTAACTGGACCTCAGCTACCACCTACATCAGACATCTTCAGCTAAATGCCCACAGTGGCCAGGCAGGAAAAGTGAACAAGAAAGTGACTTTATGTAGGGCTTGGTCAGTGATAATCACTTTTGGCCACGTGAAACTGACTCTTCTCTTTTTTCCTCCAAGAGAAGCCAGAATCTCCCAATTTAAGTAATAATGATGATGATGATGATGATGATGATGATGATAATAATAATAATAAATAAGTGACATATCCTTTCTCTCTCAATGTGACTCCATTGGGAATAGTGTGGGAGAGAGTGAGGGGAATGAAGAGAGGCAAATCTCTCTCTGCCTGCTCACCCACTCAGGAAGCACCCTTGGAGGAGTTGTGATGGATGAAATGACTGCCTTCGTGCACACAAGTGAGGACAGGCTGAGGTTATGTAATGATAACGTGTGTTTAAACATTTCTTTAGGAGCATCTGGGTGGCTCAGTCAGTTAAGCATCTGACTCTTGATTTCGGCTCAGGTCATGATCTTGCAGTTTGAGCTTGAGCCCCACATTGGGCTCTGCACTGACAGCACAGAGCCTGCTTGGGATTTTCTTTCTCCCTCTCTTTCTCTCTGCCCCTCCCCTTCCTTCTCTTTCCAAATAAATACATAAAAACTTAAATACACACACACACACACACACACACACACACACACACACACACCTCTTTAAACTAGCTTTCAAGCTATAGTGCCCAAAGAGGGTATTTATAATTAAAACAAAATCTAGAGCGCCTGACTGGCTCAGTCGGTAGAGTACATGATTCTTGGTCTTGGGGTTGTGAGTTCAAACCTCATGTTGGGCATGGAGCCTACTTAAAAAGTTAATAATTAAATAAATAAAAGAAAGCACAATCTGCATTTTTTTTACTCAGCTGGGAGCATTCGTGTATTTTTACCCATTCATATATTGAGCTGTGCTCCATCAGGACATAGCCAGGGGAAAGAGGAACACCTCTTCCTTCCCTGCATCAGGTGGACAGGCTAGCGGGAATCAACCTCACAGACATAACCACACAAGATACTAGTTATCTACACTATAATAAAGGCACTGAAGGGGCAATAGGGATTCCTGAGCCAGTTTCAGCGGGCTGGGGGGACACCAGCTGGTAAAGCCTCTCGTACCACATATCCAGTGTCTTCATCCGATAGTGTGTCTTCATTAACTGAGCCACAAAGAGGTAGCCACAGCACCATCCTTGGCCCGCCAGAAGACTTTTGTTTGGACTGTGCAGTCTTCAGCCATGTACCATTTTAAATTTGAATTCAAGAGTTGTATCCCTTTTAGTTCCTCTTCTTCCATCTTACCCTCAAGTACTACTTTGGGGGATGGATTGTACTCTATTTCAGAGAATACTAGCCTCATGGGAGAGAGTTGAGAAAGCAGTAGAAAATGAGAGAGACAGGGTTTTACATGTGTTTTCTACTCTTTGGGAACCAAATGCTTAAGAAGGCAAGAAAGAGTCCCCATTGGTCTCCTGGCTACAGGCCGTGCCTCTGGTCCCGCTTAATTACCTCCTAAAATCACGCCAGACACCACAGATGGTAAGACTCTCTGCAGCCTGTCCTCACCATTGGGGGAGAGGGATGTTGAGGGTCTTTTGGTGGCGTTTATTCCCAGGAAGAGCATACCCTGCATTTCCTGTGTGGGTGAGGAAAATGGTTGCGGATTTGGTCCAGGCCTGGACGATCCTTGTCCATATGTTTGTAGCAAACCCAGACCCGTGATGTTGCCATTTCCCATTTCAAGTTGCTCTCCTCTGTCGTGTGTTGCACACCGAAAAACAACCACCACCAGTGCCATATGGTTTAAAAGATCAAAGGCCTGAGTTTTGAATATATTTCTAGCTGACTGTACTTCAAATGTCTTAAATATGTTCCTACAGATGGGAAGCCTGGGGCATTAAAGAGGTAAACCACATGTGTGTGTGCCACGCATGTGATCTGGGGCAGCAGAGTGAAAGGTGAACACCACTGATGCCTGTGTTCCTCTTCCTCTCAGGTCCGCATCTTCACCTACCTCATTGGACGGGAGGCTGCTTTTGCAGACAATCTCAAGTGGATGGCTTGTGCCAACAAAGGTAGGTTCCCCCCGTGTGCTTGGCTCTGAGTAACTTCCCCTCGGGTGTGCCAAAATTGGGATGGTCCTGAGAAAGTAGAAAGTTCTAAGAGAAGGCTATGAGTTCTAAGACAATGTTTGGGTGTTTCTAGATGAGTTTTGATAACTTATAATAGCATCTCCAGAAATACATTTACAAATTTTGAGGACATTGTCATGTGGAATGACGATGGCATAGCACTTTACTGATCACCAGATACCCATGTGTTCACTCCACCTTCCTAGTCCCCTTGCAGTTAGCTGGGGCCTCAAGACAGGTTCAGTAGGCCGTGAGCAAAACCAACCTGCATCATTCCTAGGCTAAAGCGCGTTAGAGCTAGTATGATAGTGTCCATACAATGTTCTCCTGCCCTTGTGAACTCTGAAACTCCATGCTCTGGATGGAATAGTCATGAGATGACTTCATCAGCCCGGTTTCCTGAGTGACCACTAGGGACGGAGGCCTTTCTACTCCCCCTGCCCCCGGCTGTGTGCCGGCCCATGCTGCCAGTATAATCAATAACCCTTTGTGTTAAGCTACTGAAATTTCCAGTTTGATATGTTCCCATAGCATAACTTAGCCTACTTAACTAATCGAATTAGTTTTTAACCTGCCTCAATGTTCTAATCTCCAAAATCAGGATGTGGATAATAGTTCTTCCTTTGATTCCTTTTAAATGTAAGGATTAATGAAATGGTGTATATTAGGTACCTGGTTCAATGCTGAGGCATGGTAAATGCTCAGTAATTGTTGCCTTTTCGATACTCCGAGGTTTATTATTTAATAATCTCCTGTTGTGTGTCAGAAACAATGCTTTGGGGAAGACAGAAGGAGGGAGGTAACTGGCCCACTAGTCAGTAAAGGGCTTCTTTTCATGCTACACACAACCAAAAAGGCAAAACAGAGGAGGCAAATAGCTGGTCAAGTCCAACCCCTGGAGTCTTAACCCAGACTCCTTGAGTTCAGATCTAGCCTCCACAATCCACCACCCATGGACAAGTTACCAGACCTATCTGGGTCTGAGTTGTGTCACCTACAGAGCAGGGGTAATGATGACACGTGCCCGACACTGTTGTGAGCCTGAAATGGGGTTCTGCAGGTAAAACTGGTAGTGCAGTGCCTCACAAATACATGTCCTGTATTATTTCCTGGTGCCATTTTGATCTGTAGGCATGTCTTATTTCCCCTTGGAGGCTACATGTTCTATGAGAACAGGCTTTTACTCTGATTTCATCATGAGCACTTGGGGAGAGCCCAGACTCCTATCTCACTCAGAGTGAGTGCTCCTTTAATGTTTGAAAAATGAGTAAATTGGCTATACACATTTACAAAGGAAGGCATGTCCTATCACATAGTAAACTAGTCTTGATAGATTTAGGTGGTCTTTTTTAATATTGTCTCTTAAGCCATGCTTTATTAAAAAAAAAAGTTCCAATGTTTGTACATTAGTGGAGGAAGGAGGACTCCATGAAGAGTTTGCACACCCCAGCTCTTAAGACAAAGTTATTTTAGTTGCAAGCAGCTGAAGTTGCTCTCTGAAATTAAAAAGAGGAGTGTTTTGGAGAGGAAAAGGAGTGACTCAGAGCCCAGAGCGGGAAGAGAAGCTCATGTTTCATGAGGGACCAGGAGGCTGGTTTCAGTTCCTTTCTTCTTTGGTTTCTTTCTGCACCCCATGACATTCTTCCTCTTTGTAGACAGACCACCCCCCTCTGCCCGCTGTGGTGTGTGCACATCTAGAAATGACCACGCCATGCCGTGCACACTCCTCTGTCCACACAACACATTGTGGGCAAGACATGATATTCAAAAGAAGAGTTTGTATCTTCTTCACTTGAGACTGGTCAGCATTCTAAATTCTGATTTCAAGTCCCTTCATTCCCCCAGAAAAGATGATGACCCCAAGCTTGGAGCAGGTCTCCCCAAGCTGAATTGGGCATGGGTGGAGCTAATCCCATAGAGAAAAATATATGTGTTCTGCGGGGGCTTAGCACTGTGAATGGGCAGGTGTGGGACATGAGTGGTGAAAAGGTGCATGGACAACCAAATAAACCTTTCTCGCCTTTCCCTTTGCTTGACATTGTCTTGAATTCTCTGCTTCTACTTGGAACAGTCTTTTAAGCCCGTGTCAATCCCCTCATCTTAAAAGGAGAGAACAGCATGGAAGGTTTTTAACATTTCCTTGAAGCACTAACATAACACATTTTACAATTAGTTTAGTTTAGTGGCTGGCTGTCCTCACTAAAAGGTATCAACAATTCTGATTGTCTCAGGATAATGCATCTGGCTTCACTTGGGGCAAAGTATAGGAGAAACATAGGCAATGAAGATATGGGGGTTCAGTGGATCCCAGAGTTCCTCTGAGTGAAGAGGCCATTCTTGAAATAAGTTTTGGAACTTTGTTGACATTTGAAAACCTTGAGCGAACTACACTTTTCCCATTTTTTCCTTTATTTTGTGGTCTTGAAAAGAAAGAGTTCCTTTCCATTTTCAAGTTTTTAAAAAATGTTGCTGTTATTCCTGCCACATTGGATTGTAGTTGTTCCCATCAGCTAGGATGCATTTAGTCATGGGTTCTTGTTTGTATCTGTCTGTGTCCAGCTGATGAAAATTACTCAAATTGAAGTCTTGTCTTAATCAACTAATATTACACCATAATTCAGTTTTAGCCATTGTTTATAAGAAGCTTTGAGGCATCCTTTTGAAGACAATTTAGTCAACTCAGAGTATTCCAGGGCCTGGCTATAGAATATAGGCCTTTAGATTTATAAGTTCTGAGTACAGCAACTTGGAAAACCCAAGGAGGTAACAGTAGCTGCCTTGCTGGCTGGGCCATCAGATTCCACAGTGATTCTCCTTCTCTTCCTGAACAAATCCAGTCATTTCCTTCCCTGCCAAAGCAAGTCTGTCTCAAGACGTCTGCCTTCCTCACTCTGCTTCTTTTCTAAAGGGCCTTGGGAATAAAATGTCATTGTTTGCCACTCTTCAAAGTAACAGTCGCCACCAAAATGTTAGCTTCCAGTCATCTGTGCCCATATAAACATTGGCTTCACGTTGCGTCAGTTATGGGGTTTCAGACCATGTAACATCGGTGAGCAAGTATTCTTCTCTGGTCATTAATTAAATCATTGTTTATAGTCTCAGATTGTTATAGTATGGAGGCAGCATAACATTTTTCATCTCAAGTGACATGAGGTCCAGAGGGGGCCCCCCCTTACATATTTTCTCCCTGAGTCAGCCAAGTTCTTCAGTGAAATGGAGCATTAGCATTTGGGGACCAAAACAGACACAGGGGGAGCCCAGGGGAGCCCAAGGAGAAGTCTGCTGGCTGACTGACCGAAGTGACTCAGGAGTCCTAGGGCCAGCACCTCTTCCCCAGGTCAGTAGTCAGGGACCCACTATCTGCACCAGTAGAGTCTGGTAACCATGGAGACAGTTCTCAGTCAGTGCACCTCAGACACTGTCCCCTGGAAACGGATTCCTGGGGACATTCATGCCCCTTGCAGGGGTTCTCTGTCTTGTCCAATCTACTAGCAAACTCCAGAGAGGCCTGGATCTCATTGGTTTGTTTCATTTTATGCATAACTAGGTCCTATCTTGAGGGAACCAGCCCTAATGAGGCAAAGAGGCAAATCATTTTAAACCCTTGAAAATAATCATTGCCACTGTAGGGTGGCTTGTGGATCTTAAAGCTCTGTATTCACACTATTGGAGAAACAAGTGAGCTGGGAAAACTGGAAAGAGGGACCGACTAGCCCAGATACTCCATAAAGCCGTGATGACCTTCTCTAATGTTCAGTGTGCCAAGATTTTAAATAAGCAATGCCTGACTCTCCTTCAGAAATCGTGGTGGAGGGAGTGTTTTCCAGCTGTGCAAATAAAGAAGGGGCTCTGTATTTGGGTTCTCAACCCATCAGTCATCGTTAGGTCGAATGGAAATGCCCCATGAGTCTCTCTTGGTTGTCCCTCTGGTCAGCTTGTCCCTTTTTGATGGGTTAATGGTCATTTTCTCCTGATCTGAGAGAGAACTGGTGGCCTAAGACCTCCTCGAGCACTCAGACCCACAGTCTTTTTCCATCCCCAAATCCTTAGCTTCGCCATACCTTTCCAAGTGTCTTGTCCCCTAAAAGATTGTTAAATTTATGAGCCCAGAATGGTTGTAGGTGGGATTGAGGGGAAAATGAAAATTATAACTTTTTGCCATTTTGGAGCAGGTGGGAGAAGGCAAAAATGTCATTCAGATACATTTATGTAATTTTTAAAAATTTTATACCTGTTGACCAATATCTCCCAATTCCTCCAACCCCTTGTAACCACTATTCTACTCTGCTTCTACAAGTTTGGCTTTTTTTAGACTCCACATAGATTTCATGTATAAGTGGTATCATATAGTATTAGTCCTTCTTTGTCTGACTTACTCACTTAGCATGGTGCCCTCAAGGGCCATCCATGTTGTCTCAGTGGTAGGATTTCCTTCTTTCTCATGGCTGAATAATATTCCATTGTGCACATTCTATAAACATGAGGATTGGAGGGGAGAGGGTAATGGTGATGAAGAGGAAGACAGGGCTACTGTTGTTAAACCACAGCTAAGCACACCAAACTGCTTACTCAATGCCAGGTAGAATGCAGAGCACTTTGGTGTGTTATCTCTGACCTCGTAAAGCTTTGGGAGGTGCGTGAGCAGGAAGCAGATTTGGAGAGACTGGCACCTTGCTCTGGGTTAGCAACCACCAGGTGGCCGAGCCAGGATCCAGGCCCAGCTGATCCAAAGCCCAAGCTTAACTCTTCACCAGGCTGTAGGGTTGCCTCTCTTTGGGGGGATGATAGTCCTGTTTCACAGAAGACTTGTGCTTGTTTCCCATCATATGGGAGAATCTAGAAAACAGAATTTAGAGTTTGAGGAAGGACTTTAACATGCCACAGCGCGTAAAGGCTAGACCAGGATTTATACTCAGCCTGTGCGTCCCAGAAGTGATCCTGCCTCAGCCTGTGCAGGCGTGTGGTCCAGTTCCTGACATTTTACAAATGGGGACATTAAGGCTCTGAGAGGAGATGAGGTGGGAAGAGTTGGCTCAGCAGTAGAGCTGCAGACAAGCCAGCATTCCTAGCTCTACCGCATGATCCTTCAAATTAGTTTTTTCTAACATGAGATTTGAAATTAAAAATGTAATTTTATTCACAAAGGAAAAGGCTTGCTCCTAAATCTGAGGTTTGGGGCTCATTCCGATGGCTTCACACTTGACAACGATGCCCACCAGGGCCACTGGGCTCCCTGTCCAGGGGGGCATTCTCTCCCAATGGGTTCTTCCCAACTCCTTGAAGAGCCCTCGTCTCTCAGGGCTCAGTAGACCTCTTGCTTGGTCTTTGTGAAAGTCCAAAGAACTGTGGAGACAGAAAGAACTTTGTAAACTACATTTTTCTGCAGAAATAAGTGGGTTTTTTTTCAGCAGTGTGTGCTGTTGACAGGGAGGAGGGAGATAGAACACTGCGAGGGTCTTCCAAGAACACTGCTGTTTCCTTAGGAGATGCACACAAGGTCACACCATCGACCTCGCTGCCCACCTTATTGCTCTGACAAGACTGGAATCTTGGCTTTCTAGTTTTCAGCTTGTCTTATTTAAGAGGCGGGCCGGGGAGAAGCCTCTGAAAAGACTCACTAGGAGCAGTGTCCATCACACCAAAGATGGAACAGGGACCCCGGCATGCGATGTGCACAGAAAGAGTCTCCCACTGAGGACTGACTTACAGGGCCCTCGCCTCTGGCATCACCACAAAGCTGAGTATCGAGTGATGTGCCAACAGAGCATCTCACGCAGAGGCATCTTTTCGACAAGGACCCTTAAGAAATCTCAAAGTAAGGGTGGTAAAATCTCAGAAACACAAAGCACCAGGCTGCCTGTGGTTTATCGCATTGAGTAGTTGTAACCCAGAGTTCACAGAAGGCTGTGTAAGGGAATAAGGTAAATAAATTGATGTTATGTAGAAAAATGAGCAGACCACTTGTAATAGATGGCTAATTTCAGCATTAATTAGTCCTTGGTAATTACCAAATGATTGCTGATTCTGTTTTCTTACATGATCTATGAAGTCCAAAAAGGCACATTAAAGAAGAGAATAAACATTCACGAGCTAGAATTTAAAAGAAATGAAAGTGAGGGGAGGGAGGAGGGCAGGTGGCCAGTCCAGAGAATGAGGAGGGAAAACAAGGGAAGCACCTATGGTTACAGCCAAAGCGGCCAGCCCTCAGTGACTTCCTGTTATCCATCAAAAGGTACATTTGTTAACTAAAACTTATATGAAAACATTTTATTTTTTTAAATTTTTTTTTCAACGTTTTTTATTTATTTTTGGGACAGAGAGAGACAGAGCATGAACGGGGGAGGGGCAGAGAGAGAGGGAGACACAGAATCTGAAACAGGCTCCAGGCTCCGAGCCATCAGCCCAGAGCCTGACGCGGGGCTCGAACTCACGGACCGCGAGATCGTGACCTGGCTGAAGTCGGACGCTTAACCGACTGCGCCACCCAGGCGCCCCTATATGAAAACATTTTAAAACAAAAAAGAGCCTTCAGAAAGTTTTTAAGTTTTAATGAATTGGGGCTAGATGATAAATTTGCATTAAGCTTTGCAGTATACATTATTAATAGTATTTTTATAATTTCAGCTTTTCTTACATTTTATACATCTGCATCCCTGGTCTATGTTTTGAGATAGAAGTTAGAACTGTGACGTGTGACCTTTTCAGTAGATCTTCGGTGCTAATCATTGAGCAGTTCCCAGGAACTTCAGGGGAGAGCTATACATTTCCCATCCCCATCCTCAAATTCTCAGCCACTGAGACACAAACAGCCCACGAGAGTCACCCTCTTGGGGCAGGACCTCTGAGCAGCTGTGCCTGACCCTTCCCAATACGGGGAGAGGCAGTGTCTTCTGTGGTGAAGAGCAAAGGTTTTGGAATCTGATGAACCTAGATTCGAATTGATCCAGGACAAGTTACTGAGCTCAAGTTCCTCTGTATACAGTGAGCACACGAGTTAGGCTGTTGTGTGGCCCAGGTGCAGGGAGACACTCGGACCTCATGAATGTCCCTACATTACTGTTGGTTCCCCCAGACCCCTGTGCCTGGTTTGGGGAATGCTGCTCTGGACAAGATAGGCACCAGATTTTTGTCACATGTCATGGAGTTTATATTCCAGTGAAAGAGAACAGAGTAAAACAAATAAAGGGAAGGTGGAGTGAATCGAAAGAAATAAGTTCAGGCAGCTCATCTCCAAATGATAACAGAAGCCAGTCATGGCAAAAGAGGATAAAAGGTATGCTGGGCAGAAGGGGCAGCAAGTGAAAGGCCCCGGAGGTGGGGTTGATGATGAACATGTTCTGTGAGAGGAAGCAAAAGGCCAGTGAGGTGAAACAGTGGGCAAGGATGGGAGTACAGAAGGGGATTCCATCACCCAGGTGGGAAGGGGCCAGTTGATGGGGAGTCTTGGTGGTCAGAGTAAGAATTTGAATTTTACTGTAACTCTAAACAGAATCTATGTTAGGACCTTAAGAAGGGAGTTGGTGATCTGCTTTATACCTACAGACATTCCATACAACTGCCATGAGGAGTATAGATAACAAGGAGGGAGAGGCGTGAGAGGCTCTGGGGGAGAGATGATGGAGTCTTGGGAGCAATGGAGATGGGAAACAGAATTTTAAATATATTTTAGAGGCAGGGCCAGAGGAACATGCCATAGATTAGCTATGGGGTGTGGTGAGGAAATGATGGCTATCAAAGATAATTCTTATGTTTTTGGCCTAATTGGGCAGTGGCGCCATTTGCTAGGATGGGGAAGACCCACCAGGGGAGGAATGGGTTTGGACAGGGAAATTGGGAGTTGGCTTTGGACAAGTTGAGCCTGAGAATCCTGTTACTCATCCCCATGGAGGTGTCAGGTATACAGTTGGCTATGGGTCTGTAGCTCTGGGGAGAAGCCAGCTTTTCAGAGCTCTAAGTATGATAAGCAAGGCCAAGTGAGTATGGTGTCCCAGCTCAATATCCTTCCAAATGTGTGATTGTGTTTCCTTCCTACTCCCTCCTATGCTAATGATCTCTCTCCCATCCTCCTCCTTACATTCATTCCCTTTCTTCTCTTGGCCCTATTTCGGAAAACCCAAATCAGGGTTTTTTACTGTTGGCTTTGAGCATTCGAATGAAAATACAGACAACTAAGAAAAATTCCTCCTAAGAGATGCTGTCTTCAGTGCACATTTGGCACAGGATCCCCGATTGGAATTGCTCTACACTGTGAATTGTTCGCCCATGTGCCCTGATGGTCCAGAACTTTCAGCTCTCTCCTTCTCCTCTCAATATGGCAACACTTCTCTTAGCTTGTCCCCTGTGCCTTGTTTTTGGACCTAACACCCTTCCTTCAGAGCCCAAGTTTTGCCTGCTAGAGGAGAGATGAAATGCTTTCTGCTCAGTCACACTGTGATTGCAGTTGCCGTGCATAAAGGGATGATAGCATGAATGCTCTGTCACCCAGCAGCCCTCTTTAATCTTGCCTTTCCCACCTTGCCTCCAAGAAAGGGCCACCTGGAAGCCTTGTGGGAGCACCATCCCAGATGGATGTCCCTAACTGTAGTGCCTGACCTCAGAGGGAGTGCCAAGGTGCACATGGGCCCCCTCCCAGGCCACAAGCTGGAACAGGCACTCACGATCTGTGCCTTTGGGGCCCTGTTTCCCCTGGGGTGGGAGAGGCCCCAGCCCTGGACAGGAGTGACAATGCATGTTAATTAGCACTGTGCAGAGCTGTCATCAGGAAGCCAGAAGCCACATGGTCCCAACCTGGTTTGGGGTTGGCACAGCAAATTCAAACCAGCTGGCCTTTGTTTGGAAATGCCCTGGGAGTGTTCTAGCCCATTCTGGACAACAGAGGGGCAGGCATTTCCTTACCCCGGGCACTGTTTTAGACGAGAGGTTCTGTAAACACTGTAGCAAGTGCTGTGACGGATCTGGTTCAGGGGCATACATAGCCTTCTCTGATTTGCTAGCAAGTAGGACATGGCGTGAGCTTAGTTGTAAGGGTCCTTATTGAAAGGCATGGGGAGGAAACATAAATTTTGTCCGTCAGTGTCCCCTTTATTAAAATTCTCTCATGACTACCTGCCTGGAAGGTAAAGTCTAAACTCCTTTCCAAGGTCCTATGTAACTGTCCCCCCCACTCATCTCTGATCTTACAGCATCTGACTTCCAGCCCCCCTCCCCCAGCTCCTTACTCCACCCATTCGGAGTGATTTTCAGTTCCTAGAAGGGGCCTGACTCTCCACTTAGGTCTTCACTCACACCCCTTGCTGTGATGGATACAGTCTCCCTCTAGCTAACTGGGCCCTCACCCTCCAGGGGCCAGCTGCACTGACCATTCCTTGGGGTAGCTGGGTTTAGTGGACTGTCCCTGGTGTAGGTTTCAGCATAATATTGACCGTGCTACTTTGCAGCTGTCTGTTTACTCAGACCTGCCAGGCCCCAGGAGGTCGTGCTGATCTTGTTAATCCCTGCTTCTCCAGTGCCGGGCACCACAAAAGCCTTTCAGAAATGTTTGAATGAAAGCCCCCCACTCCGGCGACCCAGACCTTGATCAGCTCATGCCTCCTCTGCTAACATCTCCTAGCCCATGGCGAAACCAACAGGACTCAGAGGAGCTCAAAATCAAAACGGTGTCCCCATCACGAGATGATAGCACATTGAAGACTTTTTTTGGTACTTAGAAACCATGTCAAGCCAGCCTATTCAAAACGCAGGTCTGATGGGGCGCCTGGGTGGCGCAGTCGGTTAAGCGTCCGACTTCAGCCAGGTCACGATCTCGCGGTCTGTGAGTTCGAGCCCCGCGTCGGGCTCTGGGCTGATGGCTCGGGGCCTGGAGCTTGTTTCCGATTCTGTGTCTCCCTCTCTCTCTGCCCCTCCCCCGTTCATGCTCTGTCTCTCTCTGTCCCAAAAATAAATAAAAAACGTTGAAAAAAAAAAAATCAAAACGCAGGTCTGGGGACCACATGAGGCATGTGAGCTGGAGTTTCCCCCTCAAACACACAAAGGGCCAAATTCTGTTGGAGCAGAAGGAGCGGATGAAGAGACTCCTAACCCTGGGTGCACCTTCGGTGGTTGCTGCCTGATACCTGTGAGAACTTGGGCGAAGCACATCTCTTTCGTCTACCTCAGTCATCTTGTCTTGAAAGTGGGCACAGTTATACCCACTTCCTCATGTTGCAAGAACAAACAAGACAGAGTTTGTTTACCGAGTGTTCAGTAGATTTTATGCCCCTTCACATTTGGCATAGCTATTGTTACAGTTATAAAAATGAGATGGCCTTTAAATTTTGTGGTTCATAGTTTTCCCATTGGAAATAAAGTCACTAAAGTTAAAAAAAAAAAAAAAAAAAAAAAAAAAGCTCCAGAATGGCATGTAGAGAGGACTCCCATTTCTTACAGAGAAGGTGCATGTGGATGTGTATATGTGGATGTGTTGGGAAAAAGTCCAGGTGAACTTTCTTTATTGGGTTAGCAGGGGCTTTCTCTGAGACATGGGTTTATGGTTGATCTTAATTTTACTCCTTTTGCTTGATTATATTTTCAATATCACATGAACATATTACTCATGAAGTGGGTGATGGGAGAGATGAGATACGATGTTTAAAAAGGAAAGGGAAAAGGGGTGCCTGGGTGGCTCAGTCGGTTGAGCATCTGACTCTGGGTTTTGGCTCAGGTCACGTTCTGTTGCTGATAATGTGGAACCTGCTCGGGATTCTCTCTCTCCCTCTCTCTCTCTCTCCCCCTGCCCCACTTATGCTTTATCTCTCAAAGTAAACAAATACACATTGAAAAAATAAATTAAAAAGATAAAAAGGAAAGGAAAAGAAATGAAAGAAGTTAACTAGAGGCCAAGAAGGAATGGCCTATGCTTGCTCTGCAGTGTACTTCTTCCTGCTATTAAGCTTGTTTCTCTCGGCAGGATTTTTCACCCAGATCTCCACCTTGGCTGATGTGCAGGAAAATGTCATGGAATACCTGCATGTACTCAGCCGGCCCAAAGTCATCGATCAGGAGCACGACGTGGTATGGACTGAAGCTTACATCGACAGCACTGTGAGTCCCTGGGGCCCTTGGGGGAGAGCCTGAGGGTTTTCCTCTGTGAATTCCAGAAGATGGTGTTAACCTTAAAAATAAAACTGTCAGTTGTTTGACCAGCAAAAATGCGTTTATTCAGGAATAGTAGACAATTGCAATCCAGGACAAGCAAGCTACAGCAAAACCGTAGGCAAGTCCAACGTTATTTTATGAAGAAAAAGGAAAAAGTTGGGAGGGGTTGTTTTGAACTAAAATCCACTGGAGAGAAGCAAGAGTTCAAGGTGATGATGGTTTCCCATTGGCTGGGTTGCAAAGGTGCTTGATTTCTTGTAGAAGATGCAATGTACATCTTTTCCTGTTGGGGCCTGTAACTGGTGATCCTTTCCTGTTGAGTAGTCTTCTGTTGGGTCTGTGATTGACGGTTCTTCTGACCGGTCTCCCTTTCTAGCATCCAAGTCCACTTGAGTGAGGTTTTCTTTCATTAATTTTTACAATGGCTGTTCTATCACTCTTCCTCAATAATGGAGTTTGATGACATTTTCCTTTGTGGTACAGTTGTGTTGGTCCTCTGGGCAAGCAAGGTTGGTGAAAAATCATAACATCAGAATGTAACCAGCACTTTTGGCAGGTGTCTGGTCAGCACTTTGTTTTCCTTCCCATATGTGTACAGATTCTATCAGTAGCAGTTATTATGGGCTTGTTAGATTCAGTGCTAGCCATCTGAGAGGCCCAGTCCTGATGATGAATCTTGAGGTCTCAGCTTGGGAAGGTGACCAACGTTTAGCTCCAACAGTGAATTGGAGCCGCCGTAGAGGCCACAGCTGCATTCTCTTCCCAGAGACGAGTGAGAATATGCTTCAATGGTGGTTACACAGGCACTGGATTGATGTTGGAACTCTGGCCATGAACTCATTCTAAAGCAAATTCCAAGCAAAAAAAAAAAATCTGATGTAGAATTAGTGTAAAAGGAGGAGCTTTGCCAATCATCTAGTAATGGCTCAATGGCCAGGTTTCTTGTGTAATTTCAGGGTGATTTTTCAGAGTGATAATGAGTCTGATGGGAGTGGCATTTTTCATTTATTGATTGTAAATGTTCTTACAGGGCCTCTCTCCCATCGTTTTTGTTGGGATTAACATCACATTAATCACTGTAACCCAGGCACAGCTGTCCTCTGGAGTGATCTCAATGGCTGCGGTGGGCCGGCTTTTCTCTCCATGAGCTCTCTCATTCTTGCTGCATTTCTGGCAGCTGTAGGTGAATGCAGGGCAAAAACAGCATATGGGGACCCAACTTGGGGGACACCGTGGTGGCCTGCCCCTTCCCTGGGAGAAATCACCCTGCATAGAGATGGATGCTAAGCTGAAAAACCCTCTCTGGTTGCCAGGGAGACCTGGGGCATTCATCATTTCCGTAGTCTGACCCCAGTTTGGTTTAGAATCACGGCAATGAAATAGCTAAGCTGCCCCATCTATGTGGGCACCATACTAACAACAACAGCCACAGCAACAGCACTGATGGTTTCATCTCTTATGTGTGGTTGAGTGTGGCAGGAAAAAGCCTTAAAGAAAAGGAGCCATGTGACTATTGCCAAGAATGAAGTGAGCCAGTCACCCAGTGGTTTGAACAGGGTTTGATCAGCCAGTTTGATCAGGCATTTTATTTGTTTCATCAATTTAAGACCTATAAAACAGAGCCTCTATGATTACAACATAGTGGTACCAGCAACCGAGAGATAGGTCAGTAGAATAGGAGGTCCAAAAAAAAACAAGGGATCCAACTACATATGGAAATTCGGTATAGATAAAGGTGTCATCTCAGATCGCTGGGGTCAGGATGGTCTTCATAATAAACGCTTTTGAGAAAACTAGATGGCCATTTAGAAAAAGATGAAACTAGTTCTTTTTGTCACATCCTACCCAAGAAAGAAATCCAAGTGGAGCAGTGGTCCAAACTGTAAAAAATGAAATGATGCAAGCACTTGAACGAAACCTGGGTGAATCCCTCTATAACCTGGATTCAGAGAAAATCTTTCTGACAATGACTCTAAAATCCAGATGCAATGAAAAGAAACATGAATAAGTTTAACTCCTTAAAGACAAAACCAAATGAAAACCAACTTTGATAAGTCAAAAACCACGATAAGCAAAGTCAAAGGCACAAGGTAACATGAAAGAAAATATTTGCAACATAGAGCACACTTAAGTCATTAATAACCTAATATATAAAGAACTTTTCAAAATTGAGGGTAATACCTTAATATTCCTATTTTTAAAAGATGAACAAAAGACAGTAGACAATTTACAAAATAGTAACAATGCTTTTCCACACATGAAAGATGTACAGTTTCACTCGTAGAAAGACAAGAAAAATGAAAAGCACACCCTAGTGAAATACAATTTGGCATCGATCAGAGTGGCAAAAATTAAAAGCCTAACCGTACCCTCTGTTGATGAGGCTGTGGGAAAAGGAACACTCCTAGATTGTGTGTGGGAAGAGAATGGGGACATCTCTATGAAGGGACATTTGCATTTATCCTTGGACCCAGCAATTCCACGTCTAGGAATGCACTCTGAAGACGAACCTGCAGCAATATGAAAATACATGTGCACAGGTTTGTCCATTACAGAAATGCATGTCATTTCAAAATACTGAAAGTTACCTAAATACACAAGCATAAGAGAGAGATTACGGTAAACCATCGTACATACACATCATGGATCTTAATATGAAAAACAGGAATGAGGATGATTTGGTTTTCCTGATAGATATAGAAGGATTTCCAGGATATATTGCCAAGTAAGAAGAATAAAATGTAAGAGTATAAACAGAGTGCCACCTTTTGTATCAGAAAGAAGAGGAAGTAGAAGATATAGGTATATATGCTTAATTTTACAAAAAGAAACACAGAAAGGATAACGCATAGAATCAGTTACCTATAACAAGCGGAAGTGCAGAGGAGGAGATAGTGAACGGAGTGAGACACCTCTGGGTACACCGTTTTGCATAGCTTGGATTTTTGAAAGTAGGTTGATGTCCTATGCATTCAAAAATTACAATCGACAAGAATAGGGGGAAAACTAATAGTGAATGCAAACAGAACCAAATGAATCCAACTGCATTTCATATGAACTAAAAATACTACCAAAAAAGGGGAGAAAAAGCAGTACGCTTTTGAATATAGAACTTAGGCACCATGTTAAATCTTGAACAGACTACCCTCAGTCTAGGTGGGAGGGAGAACTGACACCAAACTCCTTTTGGTGTCATGTGGTGTCATGTGGGCCTAGCAAATCTGAATCTGGTTTGTGAGTATGGTAGGATTGAGCAAACGTGTAGATGAGGAACATAAAACAGATGCCTGCAGGATAAGACGGGATGGGAGGTCTCAGAATGAAACCCCAACTCTGTCCCTTGAAAGGGCCTAGACTAAGCAGTGGCACCCCAGTAGCAGTGAGCACATCTAGAACCCGGATCCCAGCTTCCTAAAACCATTCCCCACTAAAACAAACCAGCGTTCTTAGAGAAATTGCTAATTTCAGGGCTTGGGCGGGGAAGGTACCCCTTGCCCCCCTCCCTCCCCCCCCACCCCCCACCAAAGAGCCTAGAATATTTTATGCCAGAAACTAAGAAGTGCTCAAAACAACAGTAAGGTCATCTCACAAGGACACAGGAGTCAGTATGAAGGGGCCCTCACTGGTCAGCTCTGGGACAGTTTGAGCCTCAAAATAAAAGGGACAGTAGTGGAGTATAACCTGTGGAGTAAAACGGAAAGCCATGTGTTCTTACTGATAGTGAACAGATAAACAAATGTCAATGAGATGAACTGAACAGATGAAGTAGGTGGGCAGGGGCATGGTGCACAGTGCCCCGCTGACTGATAAATGTCAAGGGAGCCATGGAGACAGAAGATCACCACTTTCCTGCCATTGTATTGAAGACTGGGTGAGGGAAAAGGGCCTCGGTGCAAGTTAAACCAAGGGGGAGATTTGGAGCAGGATATTTTCATCATCTCAAAGATCTTCCCCAGAGATTTTTGACTAGGTGTGAGGGGAAAAAAATAGTCTCTACACAGTGGGAGAATCCAAATAAAATCTGGCGTGGGTCATCAAAATTAGTGTCACTAGGGGCACCTGGGGGGCTCAGTCAGTTAAGCGTCTGACTCTTGGTTTCGTCTCAGGTCATGATCTCACAATTTGTGGGTTCCAGCCCCATGCTGGGCTGTGAGCTGACAGCATGGAGCCTGCTTGCGATTCTCTCTCCCCCTCCCTTGCTCTCTCACTCTATTCATTTTTTATTGCTCTCTCACTCACTTTATTTCTCAAAATAAATAAATAAACTTTAAAAATACTAGTGTCACTAATGAGAAGCAAATAGGCACGGCGTGCCTTTGGAAAGGACACATCATTCTCATAGAGTATGCCGGCTGAGGATACATAACCTGAAAGTCAGGGTGGTGGAAGGTCAGGGAAGAGGGCAAAGATTTTTATTAATATGATGTCTTGCTTTAGATAATGCTAATCACTTAAATCAATTGTTCTAGAGTTATTAAATTACATACACATATGTATATGCACATACATATATACATTTACATATGAAAGGCAATGAAGAGATCAGGAGAACCCATTGCTACTCCAACTTTTCCATGAAAGAATTCTGGATAGCAGAGGCAAAAATAAATGGTCTGGGAGCAGCTCTGGACATGAAGTTTTCAGAGGCAATGTCTTTGAAGTCTTGTGCTTTATCTCTAACATTCTATGAAATTTGCATTTCTTCTCCATAATCATCTTTGCTTACTTTAAAAATAAAATACTGCTTTAAGTCGCTCATAATTGAGTAAAATGGTATGCCAAGATAACAGAGCTCATTTATTCTACCTCCTCAAGAATCCTTTGATAGACATAAAACTAGCGTCCCCCCGCCCCCGCCGTTATGAATGATAGCTCAGCACCACCTCTGTGCTTTCCAAGCTTCTGTCGTGTCTTTGCAAATAGCCCTGAGAAATAATTCCCCCAGTAGAACATTCTGAGAGTCTCTTCTCATCTTGGTGGGGATGAGAAACCGGCTGGGTCAGGGGGGACACTGGGGTTTCCATCTTCCTTCTTTCTACCGCTGTTCAGTGAGGACAAGAGGCTGTTGCTCCCATGGCTGCATCTTTGGCCAGGAAGCAACAATCTCTTCAAACTCTGTCTGGGCCTGGATTCTGCCAGGACAAGAACAAAAGCCCCCTGTTGTTTGTGTGTGGGCTCAAAAGAGGATTTGCATGCTGAACTTATCTGTAGAGTGGAAATTCTGAGATGAGTCCAACTTGGGAACCACCCACAAGATAAATGGCAGGGAGGCAGCATAAGCAAGACAAGTTTGTGACCATCCTGACACGTTCAGGACAGTCTCAAGCCAGCAGTGCCCTAATATGTCCCACCATGGAATAATGAAAGACACCAAATTCAGAAGCACTTGACATTGGAACTGGTGACCCCATTTTCATAATGTTCTGGTAGCATTGGCAGCTCTGGGCTATATATATATACATATACGTATATGTATGTATATACATATACATATACGTATATGTATATACATATGTATATACATATACGTATATGTATATACATATATGTATATGTATATATATTTAAGCATTTACAATCTACCTTAGTTTATTAACTGATAGCATTGAATTTATCATTAAAAGAGACCCAGTCTGAATTCCATGTCTATACCATACTAGCTATGTGACCATAAGTCAGTCCCTTAGCTTCTTCAAGTATTGTTTTCTTCCTTTACCATGTGGGGATAAAACCTGACTTCCAGGGTTGACATTAAGGATTAAACATCTGTGCATGGTGAGAATGCAATAAATGATACCTATCATCCTTTCCCAAACTCAGGAAGCCCAGTGGGAATTTTTCTCCTTGGCTATAGGAAGTTTTGGAAATGTTCTCCTTTTTTGGGCTGGTAACTACAATACGGCTTATTCCCTTATTCCCTTCTGGCACTTAGGTATAATGAGTCCCTTGGAAGCACTGTTCGTCTAGAGATGCACTTTAATCCCTTGGAATTCATTTCACTGTAATTACCTACTGTGGGTGGGGCATTAATATCTGGGGTTGATGTCTAGGGTCACTGTCCCCAAGAAGGACTAGCAGCCGTGCTGCACCATCCAGACCAGTCCCCACAGCCTCATGGAAGTAAGTACTGGCCGATTTCCCAAGGCAAGGGAAACACGGTAGGAGCTCTCTCAATTGGCTACCAAATAATGGGCTCAGTGAAACAGTTCGTGCCTCTTGCCCAGAGCACACTGGACACTGGATCTGGAGGCCATACTGGTAGAAGAAGTTTATACACAACTGTTCCAAGTTGAGTTGCGAGCTTACTCAAAGTTAGTTGTCTTCATATTCAGACTTCCCAAACTTGTTGATGCTAGTTGTTATTTTATCATAATTGTATAAATTAATTATTATTGAAACCCATAACTTAATGAGTGTTAAAAGAAAATTGTTACTTCTGTGGATATGTAAATGAATGCATTGGAAAGACTCTACAGATTATTGCTGAAAATAACAATGTGTCAACTGTGGGCCATGTATCTCTAAGACTGGGGAGAAATAGCCTTCCATATATTCAGAGGAAATTGGTACTTAGCTATTTTCCCTCCCTCCCTCCCTCCCTCCCTCCCTCCCTCCCTCCCTCCCTTTCTTTCTTCCTCTTTCTTTTCTTTCTTTCTTTCTTTCTTTCTTTCTTTCTTTCTTTCTATTTCTCTCTTCCTCCCTTCCTCCTCTTCTTTTCCTTCCTCCCTTGCTTCCTCCCTTCCTTCCTTTCTTCCTTCTCTCCTTCCTTTTCATTAAGGGTAAGTTTACCTTGATTTGTTTGTTCTCTCTCAGGTTGATGTGGTAGGTTTGATGGCCAGGTTAGTATCTGCTTCCTATCTTATTGCCTCTTGGTAGCCTCTGGGAACTGTGAGCTCTGTGGACAGTGACCTTACCAAATACAGAGAGGAGGGCCAGCAGTTGGTATGTGCAGAGTTTTGATTTCCAGCTAGAATGACCCACATGCTCTTGTGTCATGGATCAGCATCATGGGGATAGCTGTGTTCGTTTTTATTGCTATGTAACAAATGAGCACAAACAGCAGCTTAAAGTAACACAAATGTATTATCTCAGGGTTCCCATTGGTCAGGAGTCTGGGCACAAGGTAGCTAAGTCCCTTGGCTCAGGGTCTCCCAAGGCTATAGTTCTCATCTGCAGTTCAGGGCCTCTTCCAGGCTCATTTGGATTGTTGGTAGAATTGATCCCTTGCAGTTATAGGACTGAGGTCCCTGTTTTCTTGCTTGCTATCATCTGGGAATTGCTCTCAGCTCCTAGAACCCAAAGTTCCTGCCACATGGTCAATGAGAGGCAGTTCTCACGATGCTGTTTGCTCTTTTCCAGACCAGCAAGAGTGCATCCCTCTAAATAGAAGCTTCTTTGATTACGTCAGTCCCACCCACAATAATCTTTTAATTAACTTCAAGTCAATTGATAGCAACCTAATCACGCTAATGATATCCCATCATACTTATACTCAAGGAGAGGGAATTGTAAGGGTCATGTACCTACCATGGCAGAAATCCTGGGAGCTGTCTTAGAATCCTGCCTATTGCAACAGACTGCCCACATGCTGTGGTCTGAGAGGGAAAGATCATGCTGGAAGGAAATACAACCAACACCTCCTCCTTCCTGCAAACTCTCTATTAAAAGCAAGTCTCAAGGCAGCCATGTCTGCTCTTCATCATAAGACTGCTGCTTACCACTAATGCCTCTAAGAGCCTTGAGTCTCTTTGTGACATTGTAGTCTGAAAGTGGCTTTGATTTGTTTCGGACTCAGATACGATTAACCAGACCTGCTGATTAATATCATTTCTACCAAATACTGAAGGAGTAGGTATTTGTTGATTATCTAGTAAACATAGACACTTGATTCCACCAGTTGGCTTAACATGGTCTTAAAAGTCTTCTTTCTCTTTAATTATCTGGAAGTTAAGGCAAAAGGAGTTCCTGTTGGTTGACTCATCAGTCATTATGGCTGAAGACCCAGCAGCAACAAATATAATCATGTAATTGACTTAATACTTAAATGGATAGCTTAAAATGACCCGTGAGTGTGGTACTTTCCCTTTTTATTAATTATGTATTGATTCATACATTTCGGGGTCTGGACAAGCTAAAGATAAAAGTCTATATAGCCTAAATATAGATTCTTGCACATGAGTCAAGGATTGTATTTAACTAAGCCTGATCTAGAATCGGGACTGACAGAATTTTCCTTTCAGGGCCTGTCTTCTCTGCTGATTACTACCCGTCTGATTAAATATTCTGTTTCCTGCCTGGCTGTTCTATTCAATTTGCTTTCCCGGTGAAGCCCAAATAAATGAATTAATGTTAACAACATTAATTATGTTTAATCTAATAAGATCTCATGTATTAATTGACAAAACAGCAAACACCAGAATTCTGAAATTCATGGGCTTCTTATCAGAATACAAGTCATGCACAGTCATTATCTCTTAGGTGCAGAGCAAAAAATCATTAACAATGGAATTTGTTCCATTTTGTAAGCAAATGACTTGTGCTTTCCAGTTGGGACTTAATCATCTTGGGAATGCTACCCAACTTGCTGTGCAGGGTAGACGCTGCATTAAACTGAGGAAGCATCAGCATCCCTGATCAACCCCTCCAGGGGAGTTTCCACAGACCATGGTGACAAGCAGAAGGGAAGCAAAGAAGTCTTTTAGAAACAGTGGGAATGTGACCATTTAAAATAATGAGAATTCATTACCAAGCCCTCCTGCCCCTCCCTGTTGCTGGTAATGCAATTCAGTATGCAATTTGTAGGAACTTTCAAACCAATTTAGTTGCATTTGCAAATTGGACGTGTATCTTTCCTCCTCACCCCCCACTAAGTCCAACTTGGGAGAAAATGCTTCGCATTTGATAGATTGCACATTTGTTTCAGTTTCTCATCTAGGAATGGTACCTAGGCCATTTAGGAGTCGTTTGGGTGATTGCCTTAAGCTACATCGTACTGCCTAGAAGCAATTACTCAGGGGGTCGAAGCCATCATAAAGAAGTTGTTGGGGCTTGGAAACTGAATTTACAGTATTTTCCCAAGACACCGCTGCATATCAAAGGAGTTCAAATCGTCAAAACAAAAAGACACACGTATAGAGAAACATAAACCATCCTGCTGGGTCGTGGAACAGAGAATGCCATCTGCATTACATGGCATGGAGAAAACTGATTACGTTGGGACCTCTATTTCATAGCAGATGGGTTCATTAAATTTAATAGCCTCCAGAGCCTTTAGAAACCGTGTTAAAAACATGTGGAGCATGCTGTGACACTTCACTTCTGCCCCTGCAGTCATTATAACTCTGGCACAGACTATAAATATTATAGTACTTTATTTCCATTGAAACAGATTACTATTATAATTATTTTTTTGCCAGGAGATGGTGATGTTAAAAAGAGTGCATTCTGATTTCTAGTGCCATTTATATTTATCCAAATATTTTTCTTTTCCATTTGATTCTAGATTTCTCTATTAAATAGTGGGTTGTTGTTGTTGTTTGTTTGTTTTTTTAGCTCAACCTTGTTTTTTTCTTTGAGTTCATGTTGTGAAACTATGAATTCAAAGTATAAAAGTACTATCTTCAGGAAAGATATTCTGATACATTATGGATGACTGTCAACTAATAGAAATGCTTAGAGCTGAAAATGAAAAAAAATAGTTTTTAAGAGGTTTTTTTTTTATTTTTAGATTTATGGTTGTTTCTGCTATTATGGTATAATAATTTGTAACTGTCCCTAAAGAAAGGACAGGCTCTAGAAATAGATAAGATCTTATAGAAATGGATAAGACCATTAAGCCCGAATAATCATTTAGCATAATAGATTATTCAGTATTCTTTGTGTACAAGTGAGAGCACTCAACTCAAAGTAGCAAAGGTCAAAAAGGGAATTCGTGAGCTCCTGGAACCAAGATACCTGTGTAGTTCTGTCCTGAGGCATGACTAGCTTCAGGAATCACTCCTGTGTTTTCAACTTCCAATGAATCTCATGAATTGCTTGATTTCTTGGCTTAGTTCTTGGGAAGGCAGTTTCCCACTCTTTAGGATGACAAACACGACCTTTCCCATCCACTAGCTTTCATTGTTTGATACCCTTGATTTCTCCCTTTCTCTTCCAGCATCTATATCAAATCCATAAAATGTCTGTTTGGGTCACAACCCCATTCTGAGAGGTGAGGTGGAGCTAACTGATGGCTGGAATCTCACAGAGTGGGGAAGAAACCAGTCCCAAAGGTAGTTGATACTGGGAGGGCTGCAAGGTACAGAGTCCTGCATAGACTTTGTCTGTAGACTCCCAAACTAATCTATGCCTGAGATCATGTATTCCATCAGTATGATATTCATTATGGTACCATGTTTTCATTTCTAAGTTTATTTACTTATGTATTTTGAGAGTGGGTGGTGGGGGAGAGAGGGAGAGAGAATCCCAAGCAGGCTCCATGCTGTTAGCTCAGAGCCTGATGCAGGGCTCAATCTCATGAACCATGAGTTCATGACCTGAGCCAAAATCAAGAGTCAGACACTTAACCAACTGAGCCACCAGGTGCCCTATGGTGCCATGTTTTTAAGCAGTAGAGCTCTTTGTCTAGTGAAATGTTTCCATGGACACTTGGTGTATAACACATATAGAAGCTAAGCTGCTCTGGTGGATGTGGGGAGTAGGGCCATGGAGCCCTGGTTGCTTGGCCACCTCCTGAATGCTTAGGGAAGCTCCAAAGCACTGTTTTGCTTCTCTTTGGCACTGAAGAACCTAGGTAGTATTCTGAGTAATAAGTGAATCAGTCTCTGAAAATGGCAAAATGGAATTCGCTGCTGTGGATTATCTGCTGTGCCGCTAAGCTTATATCAAGGTACTGGGTTGGGTCCAGTTAGGAGAGATGGTTATGGGGATTGGAAGGTTGTGCCCATGGTTGTATTAGAAAACCAAATTGCCTGTGCTTTTTCCCTCAAATATCTGTATTTTTTATATTCTCTGGAGACCAGTTCCCTTGGCCACCCTTATTCACAGGTGAAACACGGTCTTCTTTAAGTCCTGCTTAACATGATATCCCAATTCAGAGCTGACACAGATGGGCTCAGTGTTTGTGATATGAGTTCATTTCTGAGCAAATTGCATAACTTACTCTAACCCACCATCCCACCATCCCATTGAGGTCAGATGTCTACCACTTATCCAATCAGCTGTGGCTAGGGAAGGGTCATATGATGGAAACAGATCAGCCAGAGCTGTGGATCACAGATTCTGTAGGAAAGATTTTTAAGCAAGAGGAAATGACCAGAGTCTGGAGGAGGTAACATTTCTAGACCTCTGTCTTTCTATCCACAGTTTCCATAAGCTGCATCCCCAACTAGGTTCTAATACTAACTCTCAGTACCGTTTCTTCATTCCTCTTCTCTGAGCCCCAGGCTCATGGCTTCCTTTTAGTTCCAGCTGCTCCAACAAATATCTCCCAGTCCTTTCCCTGCCTCCCACATCTTGACATCGCCCTTCCTCCATCCACCTGTCTGCTACATGGGGGATAGGAATCCCTCTCCCTTGTGTCCTTTGAGAGCTGAGGGAGGTATTTTGGCCACCACAACTAAATCTGTACTGCTTTTTTCCCCCTTAATGGCCCAAATACTTGGGCAACTTCGATTCTCAGAGCTGATTCTCACGCACCGACCTGGTTTAAACTAAAACGAATGCATTCCTCTTATTACCAGCATGAAGAATAATTAAAATAATCCCGGAGAATCAACCTGTGGTTTGATATCAGCTGCCAGTTTCTCTTCTCTTGCTGCACACAGGGTTTTCTCCATGTAAAAGATGTAATTCTTTTACTTTCATTCCGTAAGCATTGCTGTGCCAAATGCAGATGTACTGTCTGTGACCGTGGCTCACAGATACCATAGATGAGAGTATTTCACCTAGCTGGGCTCTTCAGCTACTTTTATTGAAACATGGCAGAGGACCATTCTTTGCCTCTTGACTTTAAAACATTATTCCTTCCTGGCTGTTCACAACTGCCTGTGGGTGATATAGCAACTGGGGGCTCCTTCGGCATTATTCTGCCGATGATACACACTACTGTTAAATGTCCAGACCAAGCAGGAAGCTCAGTGCCTCAGGGGAAATTCTCTCTAGTTCTGAACAAAGAAAGGAAAAACAAAGACATGGTTTATTCAGGCAAAAGGAACGTGTTTTCAAATCAATTTCCATTATGTTTACTCAAAAAATCTGGAACATCAACATCTTTGCTGGTTGATGGAAACAACTGTTCAACACTCTTGTAATTGATTTCTCTTCCAAAGCAATCACACTGACGGTGACCCGAGATGAAGCAGGAGCAAGTATTCATCCCAGTCTCTTTCTCTCTCACCTAGCACCGTGTAAACGAGCATTTGTTTCCATGTCAAGGATCCTCCTTTGAGGACAGATTCAAATGCACTGCTTGTTCATCAGTTCACCTCCCATGGTTTTCTAAGAAGGGACCCTTGGGAAGGACTGTCCTCACACATTCGAGGACCATCCTGAGGCTAAATTAGATGACTTTTCCTGTCTGCCTCAGAAAAGTATTTCAAGGCCCAGCTGCAAAGTGCTTCACAAATGGTTGAGCTATGTTAGCTATCAACCAGTAAGTTAGAGGATCTAAAGTGTGGATTGACTCACCACTGGCTCAGAACCCTCAAGGGGGACCTAAATTTGAATCATTTGATAACCTGACCCCTGTTCACCTGTCATTCTTCTGTTTCAACCTGGCTTTTCTCCATTCTGTGCAGCCTCACCCTACCCACAGATTCATAGTCTTAAGATTTTCTTCTACCTAACGCAAGAAGCAGCCTCTTCCTCCCACCCCAGCTGGGAGCCTTTTGGGCTTATCCCTCACTTTCAGTTCCATCACTATCTCCTCTGGGAAGCATGTCCTGATCTCCTTGGATCCACCCCTAGTCTCAAATGGGGCTTTTGTGATATGCTCTTTTTTTAAAAACAAATGTTTATTTATTTATTTTGAGAGAGAGATAAAGAGAGCAGGGGAGGGGCAGAGAGAGAGGGAGAGAGAATCCCAAGCAAGCCCCGTGCTGTCAGCACAGAGCCCGACACAGGGCTTGATCCCAGTGAACCATGAGATCATGACCTGAACTGAAACCAAGAGTCCGATGCTTAACTGACTGGGCCACCCAGGTGCTCTGGTCTTGTGATGTGCTCTTAAATCATCTGGCACCATCCCAGAATCTTGTACTATATCAGAAATTCCGCATATGTACATTTTTTATCTCCCTGAACTGTAAACTCTTTGAGGAAGTGGATGAAAGTGAAATAAAGTAGCATGTTGTTTGTCATATACCACCAGCCTCTTTTTACTACTCACTAGAGCTTTTTTCTCTCACTCTACGCTGTATTTCTCCTAAAAACATCCAATGAGACACCAAGAAGTAGGAAAGAAATAGTATAGAATATTGGCTACAAAGAGGATGGCTGTACCAAGTAGAGTTTAAAATACTGTCCCCAAAATATGGCTGTCTTATTTGTCAAGTTCAGGTCTGAAACAGCTGGTTTATATGAATGCCAGCCTCATCTACTCAGTGGAAATCACTGATTTTAGATGGAAGAACAGGGAACTTTCAGGAGTGAACCAGATTTCTGCAATGTTCCCTTTCTATGCATATTGTTAAGAGCAATATGTTGGGGAAAGGGTTGATTGCTTAAGGCACATTGTTTATACTACATTACTTAGGTCTGATGGAAAAGTTCCTAACAGTGGTTTTTTTGCTAAAGATATGGTCTATGGATGAAGAGTGGAATGTGATTTTTCTTGGTAGGGCATCATCATAATTTAGGTGGACTCCAAAGACATTTGATATTGGGAGAGGCTGGGAAAAATATTCTGGTCCATGGAGCTTCTTTAGTATTAGCATTCAATTCTCCATCAAAATATAAATGCTGTCTGCTTTTAATTACCATCTTTATTCAGGCCAAGTTAATTACTCTGGGCCGCACTGGAAAGGAAAATTCCCAGAAAGTCTGATATGATAGAATCACAGTGTGTTTTCTGAAGAAGATGCTGAGAAATCCTTAATGAATTACGGTTTCAATATAACTTTTGCAACAGAATACTAACGGAATGAGGGGGAAAAAAACAGAGATTTTTGGCAGCTGTTCACCATCATAGCACTTGACAATCTGCTTCTTATTTAGTTTTCTGTTATGTGAAAGCTTGGAATTCTCAAGAAATATTGATCACTGCATGACAATACGTTTGTAGCAAACCGTATTGTGTTGCAAAAGCTCTCCTTTTAAAGTGAGATTTCTGACTCTGTTTTGTTATTAAAATGTGTGGGTCTTTTTACTTAGAAAATAGTGTGGTTTTGTTAAACATAAGTTATTTAGAGGTTAAAATAATCTTAATTTTAACTATTAATATTATTAAGAACAGATTTTCGACCAAGTTGAACTGAATGCAAACAAGGATAAACTTGGAAAAGAAAACTGGTGGCTGGGAATGCAGGGATGCCTTGAGAGCTGTGTCTTGGCCGCAGCCAATAGGTTCACAGCAGCCCTTTGCCATGTTGGCAGAACCACACATTTTTGTAAGGTCTGTTGATTTCCCCAGACTTCATGGAATCTAGATCAAGTTTGTCAGTTTCCCATTTCTCTTGTGATGATAATCCAACCTAGGGCTGAATTAGGAGCACGGAGGGTGTCTGGACTTCATGGCCCTTGTATCCAGCTGAACTGGTCCTTTTCTGTCGTGTCAGTAGATAGGAGAGTCTACTCTTTGGCCATCGTTTGGGGAAGCCTATGAAACCAGATGTAGGTTACCTAGTTTATTAGGCAAACACCTACTTAGCTGAGGGTCAGTCCCTATGCTAGACAGCAGGGTGTCATTTCTAGGAAATACAGTCTAAGTCTCTGAAGTGAATAATACAAGCCAATCAGGTAATTTAAAATTACTAGATGTTTTTTTAAAGTTATCGGTAGCTTCCAACATGTAGTGGCAAGGCCGTACTTTGTCTTTCTCGCAATCCTGTTACCACTTTATGGTGAAAACAAGTCTCGGGCAAATTCTGCCATCCCTGCAAACATTTATTAACATCCTGAACAAGTCAACTAAATGTTCTGAAAGCTCCAGGAAGTCCCAGATCTCTATCCTTTCAGATGTTCTGATGGCATCTTGCATCAGAACAAACGTGTTATTTGCAGGTGTCAGTTAACCTTCTGTTTGGAGTCAGGTGACTGAGAAGCCTGAGTCAGCAGCTGAAGGCTAAGTCTGTTTAACAAGAAGACCTGACATGCTGTTTCTCAAGATGGAATCTGCTGAGCTCCCAAAACCCTTTGTGGGCTCGTGCAGAGGAAGGCGGGGTTTCTGCAATCTGTTAACCAATCCATGTAGAGTGGAAATCTCCAATTTACCAATGAAAAATCCTTTCTAATGTCCATTGTTATGGTAATTGACAAAACCTCTGCTGCTGGTCAGAGATAAATGGTAGCGCGTGTTGCCTTTTGCTTAACTACTAGCCAGAATATGTATTTCTGGTTAAGGCAGTTGACTTTCTCTAAGACATAGATTAAAATCCGGAGCACCTGGGTGGCTCAGTCAGTTAAGTGTCCCACTCTTGGTTTCAGCTCAGGTCATCATCTCAGGGTCATGAGTTCAAGCCCCACCTCAGGCTCTGCACTGACAGCATGGAGTCTGCTTGGCATTCTCTCTCTCCGTCTGTCTCTGCCCTTCCCCTGCTCTCTCTCAATAAACATTTTTTAGAAATCAGCATATGCACTCACATCATCTATGCTAAAGTATTTTACAGTAAGTTACCTACCACATAATAGTGTTGTACACAGTTGACCCTTAAACAATGCAGGGTTAGAGGCACCAACCCCTTCCTTTGTAGTCAAAAATCCATGTATAAATTGTGACTCCTTAAAACCTTAACTACTATTAGCCTACTGTTGATCAGAAGGCTTACTGATAACTTACATAGCCAAGTAACATGTATTTTGTATGTTATATGTGTTATATACCATATTCTTACCTTAAAGTAAGCTAGAGAAAAGAAAATATTATTAAGAGAATCATAAAGAAGAGAAGATACATTTACAGTACTCTAATATTTATCAAAAGTTTCCATGTTGGGGCGCCTGGGTGGCGCAGTCGGTTAAGCGTCCGACTTCAGCCAGGTCACGATCTCGCGGTCCGTGAGTTCGAGCCCCGCGTCAGGCTCTGGGCTGATGGCTCGGAGCCTGGAGCCTGTTTCCGATTCTGTGTCTCCCTCTCTCTCTGCCCCTCCCCCATTCATGCTCTGTCTCTCTCTGTCCCAAAAATAAATAAAAAATGTTGAAAAAAAAAAAAATTAAAAAAAAAAAAAAAAAAGTTTCCA